>NC_141034.1:18060000-18660000 GCF_052040795.2 Danio rerio | reverse complement strand
CTATGCATGAATGCATAGCCCTCGCCGTTGCTGACTCACACCTCTCAAAAAATGAGACGTGTAGTGCAAGCTCTGTGATTGGTCGGCTTGGAAGCGCTGACGAGTGTGGGCGGGACCAAGAGCTCAGCGAGTCAGTTGGAGTGATTGATTCAACAAGGTACTGGAAATTTTCCTCTGAGATTTTGTTCCATATTGGCATGATAGCATCACGCAGTTGCTGCAGATTTGTCGGCTGCACATCCAGGATGTGAATCTTCTGCTCTACCACATCCCAGAGGAAGCCTCGCTTTGGCACGATTAGGCCCCAGAAGTGATCTTTGAAACATGACTGGACCTGGCTCCTGGCTTTAATTCCAGTCTTTATCATCACAAAATCCTTCAATAATTATTTCAATATGCTTATTTGCTGATCAAGAAGCATTTATTATACAAGTTAATTGTTAAATGTTTTCTTGTAAACCTGGATACATTTTAGGACTCTTTGAATACATTAGTTAAAAACTATTTATTAGCACTTATTTAAATGGGCATTTTTTAGAATTATAAATGTTAATAATACTGTCAGTTTTGGTTTGGAGTCTTTGGTTTCCAAAGCATTGTCTTTCTCCTCTCTTTCTAGATGGGTTTTATCTCAGGCCAAGAAGGATGGCATCGATGAAGACATTGCCAAATATGACGGTCAGTTCAACATGTCATGAATCTAATACGTCATAATAGCAAATGATAAAATTACAAAAATGTTTGATTTTTGAATACTGAATTATTTGTTCTGTATATAAAAAACAAAGCTGTAGTCATTAACTTGTAGTTTGAAATTAAAATATCAATTACAGAGTTTTTTTACTTATGCATTCTTGTTATATATTATGTTGTGGTTTTGCTAGATAATAGTTTGAACTAATTAAGTTGCTTTCAAAATTCAAAACCTAAGCACATTTGATATAAGGGTGTTTAGTCATAAGGTTGTGGTGTGTTGTTTCGTGTAGGTAAATGGGAGGTTGAGGAGATGCAGGACTCTAAACTTCCAGGAGACAAAGGTCTGGTGTTGAAATCCAAAGCCAAGCACCATGCCATCTCTGCCCTCCTACTGCGACCTTTTACCTTTGACACCAAACCACTCATTGTCCAGTGAGTATTCATGTCTGCTCTTACTATGAGTGCTTTGTGCAGATATCATAAGGATAAATGGAGCAATACACTTGTGTGTTTTCAAGTAGTCATTCATACTACATTTGTAGTCAACTTTGTCATATCAGAACTCAAGATTATAATATAGCCACATAATACTCATATAATCTAAAAACATTGATGTTGAAGTAATGATAAAATATATGACAGTAACCCTCAATGTTTCCTCAGGTATGAAGTAAACTTCCAGACTGGAATTGACTGTGGTGGGGCTTATGTTAAACTGCTGTCTCAGACTCCTGACCTCGACCTGGTAAGATGGTTTATATATTAGTTGTGCTGATTGTGATGTAAATCCGAGTAGTAGCTATTACCTGCCTTTAATACCTTGATCTACAAACAAAAACCTTCAGATTATTTGACATCAGTGTAAAGACTTGCTTTTTTCCATGAGATATTATTTAGGCTATGTCCAACTGATTTGAGTAAATGAATGAATCTATTGTGGGTTTTTTCTTTTGTGGTTTCTAAAAGTTTTTTCATCCATACACTGATTTCAAGAAATGTCTACGTTCAGATGGAAAAGTGAAAACTGGGTTAAAATGATGTGATGTGTGTGTCACACTTATATGTGGTCCTGTAAACAAACATTGACAGAGCTGCAGGATACACTAAAATAACAGAAGATTGCAGTCAAGCATTGCGTGAAGCGTGCGGAGTACAGACGTAAACAGGGCAACATGTTGGATTTAAAAATATCTGATGTGTGCTAAAAAACTTAGCAGCGCCTGCAGCACAAACACAGCTCTGTAATCTGCCATTGTTGTTGTTACTGGTTGTTAATTAAATCCATTTATAAATTAAAGAAATAATTATCATTATATTAATAGACATGATCAGGTAGTACATATGAGATGTAGAAGTGGCCACTCAAGACTTGCACAGACATATATATAAAAGGGAAGAGAAATTTGTGACTAGTGTAAGAATGTTTTGAAGATAAAACATTATAATAGAATGTACAGTTTTAGATTATATTATAGAGCGTTTTTATTCAGGAAATATTTTAGGGGAAATGTTTAAAAAGCTGTCTTGAAAGCTGTCTTGGCTTGTTTACAGTATTTATGATTAATCGGATTTAAACAACTTCTAAAAGTTTGGAATATTAGAATATTTACTAGAACTGTTGCCATGAATATAGCCAATGCTGATGATATCATATTAAAACATTAAATGAATAAGTTACTGGTTGTTACATAGTGGTTCCTCCTGGTCATGTGATATTCCAAAAAATAGCATTTTGCCCATCTACACTCAACGGCCACTTTATTAGGTTCACCTTACTAGTACCGGGTTGGACCCTCTTTTGCCTTCAGAACTTAATCTAATTAACTTAATCCTTCATGGCAAAGATTCCACAAGGTAGTGGAAATATTCCTCAGAGATTTTGGTCCATATTGACATGATAGCATCATGCAGTTGCTGCAGATTTGTCGGCTGCACATCCATGATGCGAATCTCCTGTTCCACCACATCCCAAAGGTGCTCTATTGGATTGAGATCTGGTGACTCTGGAGGCCATTTGAGTACAGTGAACTTATTTTCATGTTCAAGAAACCAGTCGGAGATGAATAGTGCTTTATGACATGGTGCGTTATCCTGCTGAAAGTACCCATTAGAAGATGGGTACACTGGTCATAAAGGAGTGGATTTGGTCCACAGAGATACTCGGGTATTCTTAGGCGTTGACACAATGCTTAATTAGTACTAATCAGCCCAAAGTGTGCCAAGAAAATATCCACCACACTATTACACCACCACCAGCCTGAATTGTTGATACAAGGCAGGGTGGATCCATGCTTTCATGTTGTTGAAGCCAAATTCTGGCCCTACCATCCGAATGTTAAAGCAGAAAACAAGACTTATCAGAGAAGACAATGTTTTTCCAATCTTCTATTGTCCAATTTTGATGAGCCAATGTGAATTGTAGCCTCTGTCTCCTGTTCTTAGCTGACAGGGAGCACACGGTGTGGTCTTCTGCTGCTATAGCCCATCTGCCTCAATGTGGACTTGTTGTGAGTTCAGAGATGCTCTTCTGCAGACCTCTGTTGTAAGGACTGGTTATTTTAGATAATGTTGCTTTTCTCTCAGCTCAAACCATTCTGACCATTCTCTTTTCACCTCTGGCATCAACAAGGCAATTGCGCCCACAGAACTGCCACTCACTGGATAGTTTCTTTTTTGGACCATTTTGTGTAAACCCTGGAGATGGCTCTGTCAGGTTCCATGCCACAACCATGCCACGTTCAAAGTCACTTAAATCACGTTTTTTCCATTCTGATGCTTGGTTTAAACTGCAGCAGATCGTCTTGACCATGTTTACATGCCTAAATGCATTGATTTGCTGCCATGTAATTGGCTGATTAGAAATTTGCGTTAACGAGCAGTTGGACAGGTGTACCTAATAAAGTGGCCAGTAAGTGTACATTACTACTTGATTAAGTGACTGCGGCTTTTAAAGATTTTTCCACATTGTAACCTGCAAGTCAAAAAGTTCATTTCAGGACACTGACAAAGTCAGTGTTGTGTAAACGAAAGGCCAAAGCGATATTAAAATTTAACGGACTGACCTTAGTCTATTACTGTTTGGACAGGGCCGTAGGGAAGATTCTTCTCTGGCACTGTACAAAAGTTTTATAAACTTACAACCTTTTGCAGGAAGTGGAGACCCAGCTTTTCCTTGCTGTTATTTTATTTGTTAAATGGTATAATATGGGCACAATAACATGTTTCCATTGTTTATGTGTGGCCTCAACTCTTTCTTTCCTGTCTGTCCTCACAGGAGGAGTTTGTGGACAAGACTCCATACACCATCATGTTTGGGCCTGATAAGTGTGGTGAAGATTACAAACTGCACTTCATCTTCAGACACAAGAACCCCAAAACGGGCGAGTTTGAGGAGAAACATGCTAAGAAACCTGACTCAGACCTTCGCTCATACTACACCGACAAGAAGACGCACCTCTACACACTGGGTAACTACAGATCTCAAAAGAGCTTTATTCAAGGTTCTTCGTATAATTTCTTTTCATAAGAATTATTGCTCCAAAGCAGCTTAATAAAAGCACTTTATTACATTACAATCAAAATCAAGAAAAATTAGAGGTGTAACAATACACTCAAGTCACGATTCAATACAGATCTCATTATTGAACTCACTAATTGTTATTATTTTGATATGTATGCTAAAGTATGTTTAGAAACAATAATATTAAAATATGCATGCTAAAATTCTAAATTGTGTATACATTTTGGGTTGTTGGATTTAAATCATTTCCTTAATAGCCATGTTTCCATTCAAAGGTGCAAATTAAATTTATGCCCAAACGTGTGTATCGCATAAAAGACACGCAAATAAAACGGCGTTTCCATCCAATCAGTCAAAGAGAACAAAATTGTCACTTCTTAAATAACTGACACCAAGTACCAAGTAAAACCAGAATTTGCTGTGGTAGAAGCTGTGTCAGTCTTTTCTTTATTTAATAAATGACTTTCACCTCAGAAGACGATGCCAACACTTAATGAATGTGTGGTGGCGTTTGAAGGTGTGAGACGCAGAGCACAGATGCTCTTGACAGTTCTGGAGGTCATTAATAATATAATAACACTAATACTGAAATGGTTAAGGTGTTTTAGATTGACCCAAACAACATTTCAAATGCTTTACAATGAGCTCAGCCTGATGATTTGTCCATTCACACATATTTTTACCATCACATGATCTCTTATAATAAAACCACATGACTTTTTTTTTTCTAATCCGTAAACTGGAATTTATTTGGTAAAAGTGTTTTCATCATAGTTTGCGCATCTTTTCTTATCGAATAAAGTTTAACCTACTCAGTTATGCGCATATGGTTTAAACGTGCATTTTCAAAATGTATGCGCATCTTGGCGTTTTCATCAACTGATTTACATATTTTACAAATCAATAGACATTTTTATTGTTAAATCAGGTATTTGTTATTAGCAGATGACCTTTTTGTGTTAAGCATTAAATTCAAAGTTATATGAAGTAATAGGTTAGTTGGTCTGCCACTATATAAACATTCATACTTCTACTGTGAATAAAGAATTTCAGTGAATCTGCAGAAAAGCAGCACGATGCAACTCCGTTCACTATTAAAGAATAAAGCATCTAAAATGCTTGTTTAATTATCTCTCATAATTACTACTCACTGCCTCCTGAAGATTTACTGAGTTCTCTTGAAGCAAAACGATTGACTTGTCCAACAAACTGAATGCTTTTTACTTTATTAATTGTTATTCACAGCCTAGAAAGACAACCTTGAGCACATACACTAAAGTTTGCACAAATGCAAGTGTCTTATTGCATAATGGCATATCCACGTCACCTCTCTTTATGGTAAACAAAACCAAAGGTGTCAGCTCATGTGAAGATGTGCATGCGAATGTTTTATGAAGACATAATTGTCATTTTTGGGTCAATTCTACCCTATAAATACAATAACCTGACTCCTGGATAAAGTAAACACTGTATCATGAATCACACAGTTTATATTAGCAATACAGATTGTCCCATTTTTATGTCGTGATTTCAATATTACAATGTACTGTTAAGTACTTGAGAAAAAAAGTTGAGCTTTAACAGATAACAGGCTGTTATCAAAATCTATAGTAAAGGTAAATCATTGTAAAACAAATTCAACTTATAAGGTACTAGGGTTTTCAAAAGTATCGACTTTGGTACTAATCAGTAATAAAATTTAAAAAATGTCCATTTCCTGCACATTTGAGCACATTCTTAAACACTTGGTGAACAGCGGTGAAGATTGGAAAACCTATGACCTTCACGGCCAATCACAGTCATATCTGTTGAACACAAAGGCCAATCAGCTGTGTTTATGAATGCGCTTAAGATTGTGCAAATGTTAGTGGGAACAGCAGTTTTTTTAAATTTCAGTATCGATACTTTTGACAACTTTTTAAGGTGGTGTTTCTTAACCACGTTCCTGGTGGACCAGCAGCTCTGCACATTTCCATGTCTCCTTAATCAAACACACCTGATTCAGATCAATAGCTCATTAGCAGAGACTGAAAGACCTGTAATGGGTGACACAGACAAAGGAGACATCTGAAACATGCAGTGCTGGTGGTCCTCTAGGAACGTGGTTGAGAAACACTGCCCTAAAGCAGCGGTCACCAATCTCTGTCCTGGAGGGCTTGTGTCCCTGCAGGGTTTAGCTCCAACTTGCCTTAACACACCTGCCTGGATGTTTCAAGTATACCTAGTAAGACCTTGATTAGCTTGTTCAGGTGTTTGATTAGGGTTGGAGCTAAAATCTGCTGGACACCGGCCCTCCAGGAACAAGTTTGGTGACGGCTGCCCTAAAGGATTGGTAAAAGCATCCACTTTGTTACCAATTGATACAGAAATTTTGCAAACTTCAATTTCCCGCTAACATTTAAGCAATGTTGAGCACATTCTTAAACGCTGCCGATTGGTCATTGCGTTCATTGCTCAACAAATTGCTCAACTTTTCATAGAATAGTGGTTTTGTTACATACACCTGTACTGAATTAAAACATCTCATGTCCTACTGAAACTTATTTGGCCGTTGCTTTCAATTTTCACAATTAATGTACACTTCATTATACGTGACCATAAAGTCTGTTTCATAAAAGCACAACAGAATGGCCTTCATAGACGGGTTATTTTAGGTGGTGTGAAAATTAGACGGGTGATTTCATTACTGTTTATCTCTTTGTTCTCCTGCAGTGTTGAACCCTGATAACACTTTTGAGATCCTGATCGACCAGACTGTGGTGAACAGCGGCAGCCTCTTGAATGATGTGACTCCCCCTGTCAATCCTCCTGCCGAGATCGAGGATCCCGATGACCATAAACCTGAAGATTGGGATGAGCGACCCAAGATCCAGGACCCAGATGCTGTGAAACCCGAGGATTGGTGAGGCGGAGTGTCTTCATGTTTCTGTGCTGTGCCCAATATCCTCACTTTTTGTCCATATTCTTATTGTTTGATGTGTTTGTGATTCAGGGATGAAGATGCACCTGCTAAGATTGCGGATGAAGATGCAGTGAAACCTGATGGCTGGTTGGACGATGAGCCCGAGTACATTAGTGATCCTGATGCCGTCAAGCCAGAGGACTGGTAATGCATTTTACATTAAAATCACCAATAATCCTGGTTTGCTAGAACTGTGGCAAAAACAATGCATCGCTGTTCTATCTTGAATCGTTTCTTATTGTTTTTAACAGCAGGTGGCGCTCTAGGATATTTTTTAACTGTACATTAAAATGCTCATGAAGAAGACACATTTTCCTAACTTTTATAAACAATTATTTTTGGTTCAAGTGATATTTGTAAGGAATTGAATGCAAACATAATAGCTGTTTATAAATCAAGACAGTATAGCGACACATTTATAAAATCTATTTAAAAAATAAGTTATCACAGCTCAGCTGTTACCTTTGTGTTTTTAATTTCATGCACATTTACTGAATATTCACACAAAATAAAGTTAACTTTTTTTATTTATAAATGCAATGTGAGAGAGAATAAATTAATAAGTAAAAAAGCTAATTTTTGCCATCACAATCAAATTTTAATGTATATAATCTCTCATTTTATAACCGCACAAGTGTTATTTAAATCGTCACCTTGGAATTATTATAAGGTTCTATCTGCATTCTGAATGATTTTGGGATATTGAGCTTCACAGTTTTTGCATTCCAATATAGCAGGCAGTATGTGTGTAACATTTGTTTTTGTTTTTTTAATAAAAAGTCTTATTGTTAACAACTTATAAAAAAAATCCCATACTGTAAATACAATGTCATTTTATAAGAATAGGTCTAACTCAATTTTGACAAAAGTGTCAGATAGAACCTTGTAATTCTAAGGTGACGAAATATTAGAATATTCTATATATAAAAGTTGAATATGTAGGATATCATGCTTAAATCTTTGTGGTCAATGACGAGATAAAAAAAAAAAAATATGTGGGTGAAAGATTAATTGACCAATTAGGACAATTTAATAAAAGCAATTTTTGTCATTATAATTAAATTGTAATATATGGAATCTCAATTTTCATAACTTCACTCAGAAATGAAGTTTGTTAGAAATATTCATGTTAAATATAAATATCTAATCAAAAGTTAAATATTTATGTTGTACGTCATACTTGATCTGGGCATATTTTTATTCATAAAAAGAAAAGTAAATTGTAAATATTGTAAAGTGAATCTATTTATTTGTATTGTTTTAAATAACTAACTTGTTTTACATAAGACATGGTTGAGAATGGTTTGTCATTTAGTGTAACATGTTTATGAATTGAAATAATATTTTATTAAATGCATTCGAATGAATGGCTCCAGATGCATGACTATCTGGCCTAGCGTTCTGTCGGTGCGGTGTTTACACTATAGAATTTGCTGACAACTTTGTCTTGGTCAACAAACTACGTTTTATAACCAAACGCACGAGAGAAATGGCATGGAAACAACGCCCAGTCACACAATATATATTTTAACAAATGTATATTTTCAATCAGAATACATTTCACACTGGATGATTTGAATCGCAGACAGGTCCAGATATTTAGCGTGCCAAATATCTGATGAGTGTCGGCAACTCATCGGCTAGTCTCTCAGATAGTGTCTTTAATAGTTCACACTGTGTGATTGTTACTCACACGAACAAGCACCGATTTGCCTGTGATTTCAGCCCTTTGGCTGCGATTATTCAACCTGTTGGAGAGTCAAAATCAGAGCTAAACTCATGCAGTCTGAACTCGGCATAAATGTGTAAATGTTTTACAATTTTTAAATAAATTGTATTGTTTTGGTGCTTGAAACCCTCAGTACAGTCACATAAAACAATGTGTAGTAAGTATTGGCTTCTGGATTTTTGCTAAATGTAATGTACGTATAGTTATTGAAGTCAAGTTATGTTAAGGGCCATTGAGACAGCCTACTTTTCCTAAGATGAAGAGAAGAGAATAGATGTAGTAATAATATTGTAGTATCTCTCTTTATCTGTGTACATAACATTATGCTTTATTTATGATGATGGTTTACTATTTACTTTTAAAGTCCACGATGCAAATGTTGTGCATTGTAATGTCATGCCACATCATCATAAAGAAGATT
This sequence comes from Danio rerio, assembly GCF_052040795.2. NCBI lineage: Eukaryota > Metazoa > Chordata > Actinopteri > Cypriniformes > Danionidae > Danio > Danio rerio. Next base: position 18,650,672 of record NC_141034.1, on the reverse strand, counting down.
GTGTGCTTATAAGTTGTACTGCAGTAAAATAAGTCGACTTTAATGAAGAAATTAGGGCTCCTGGGGTGATGATCTAGATTTAATTTTGATAATTATAGCCAAGAGAGCAGCTAAAATAGCAATCTGTGGATCACATTGCGCGAGAGGTTTTCTACCTCCATTACATGTGTCTGTTTTGGTGTCTCAGGGATGAAGATATGGATGGTGAGTGGGAAGCACCTCAGATTCCAAATCCAGTCTGTGAAACAGCCCCCGGTTGCGGTGCTTGGGAGAGACCAATGATCGACAACCCCAACTACAAGGGCAAGTGGAAGTCACCAATGATTGACAACCCAAATTATCAGGTAACTAGATTTTATACTACTTTTATTTGACAGTATCATTGTAAGCAGAGTTTTAAGGATGTGTTATTAACGAGAATGCACTTTCTTGCTTGCTTTTGAACTGATCAATCAAGTCAATGCATTTTATTTATGTATTTTAAAAGTATGTGACTTGTTTTTTTATCTTCTACATGTTTATGAACTAGATGTTATATAGATGCATTTGTTTGTATTGCATGAAATTTATTGAATATAAATATAAAACCTTTTTTTTTTTGTAGTAGTATTAAGTTTATTTAATAGAGGGAATTCAAACCTAGCCAATGCTCACATTTAAGCTTTCATTTAAAAGCTAATTTGCAGCCCTAGTCTCTGGTTAGATGTTTTTTACATAATAAAACAGTTCAAGTATATTTAAAATATATTTTGAATAATGAGGCCTATGAATGAGACAATAACCGGCTTTAAGGTTTACTATGGTTTGAAAAAGTTAAGGTTTTAAAACTTTCAGTTATACCATTCCTGGGGTTTATGAAAGGTTTGTGTTTTTGAAACTAATGAAGATAGCTATGATAAACTTAGAAGTCGTGAATTGAAGTAAAAGTGTCGTTTTGTTTGTTTGTTTGTTAATCAGGGTGTGTGGAAGCCCAGGAAGATCCCAAACCCAGACTTCTTTGAGGACCTGCACCCCTTCCGTATGACTCCATTCAGCGCTGTCGGTCTGGAGCTCTGGTCCATGTCTTCTGATATCTTCTTTGACAACTTCTTCATCACTTCTGATCGTAACGTGGCGGAGCGATGGGCCAATGATGGCTGGGGTCTGAAGAAAGCTGCAGAGGGAGCCGCCGAGGTATGAAACAACTTGTTGTATCTTGCTCTTTTCTAATTCTCCATCAATCATGTGCTGTATCAGAAAGCTGAAGGTACAGTTGGTGGGCAGAAGAAATACACACAGAAAACAGACTTCTCAAACTCAAAAGCTACCAAATGAGTCCAAGGCACTCGAAAAATAACTGAAAATCAAAAAAAAATATATATACATTTCATCATATTTTTATGATTCACTTATCCAAAGAGCAGTGACGCATGAAGTACCCCTGAAGCACTTTTTGGTTTGATTTTTGTCTGCAAAAAATATTTTGTAAGATTGAAAACATAGTTAATTTACTGAAAGATGCTTTACAAATTAAAAGCAAATTTTTTTTTAAATAAACCAGCTTTTTCATGTTTATTAAATAAAATACACAAGGGAATGTAACTGTGGTGTACAAAAAGAAAACAAACAATACCGGAAATGATTAGTTGTCTGCATCTTTATTACTAATTCTTTATATATATATATATATATATATAAGTCTGGAAGTGCAAGTTCTGCAGCCAGATTATATTGTCTATACAAATTTTCATGTTCATGTTGTACCTGGCCAACTGTAATTCTAACTCCCATGTTGTAGATCCTGGGATGTGACTTTTGCATATTCACACACTGTGATATCAATGCTAAAGTAATAAATTGTGCAGGCCTAGTATTTATTCGTTTTTGTAAACCAATGAAGCCTTATTGTAGACTTTGACCAAAAAATATAATTAATAAACCAATAAGATCACAAATACGTTTGCTAGAACTTAACATGGAGAATGTTTGTTCTTCTCATTTTTATCTGTCCTGGACCTCTGTGACTTTGGCAATAATATGAGGACATGGTTGTGAAAATCTCTTTTTCCCATGTGTTGTTGTAAATAGTGGCATGTGTGAGTGGAGCATGGCTCTGTAAATCTGCTTCCACTTACACCTGATGACACAGCGGAGGCAGATCAGCTGATTCGTCCACAGGGCGTGGGCCTGCTGTTTCCTCATCAGCACAAGCACATGTAAACACACACGGATCCATCGTAACTCTTACACACGCACACACATTGAGACCACAGCTCTGTGTCCTTGACACAGCCCATGTGTGACCTCTTAATCTCTCCACTTTGGAAAATCTGAATATAGAGCATTATCTTGTTAGCCCATCTTTTTCCTTCTTTTTATCAGTTTTATTTTTACTTGATGGATTTTTTATGATGACTGTTAGTGACCATATATGCCTAATTAATTGATGTTATGAAACTTACACAGTTTAAAATAAAAAAAGAAAAGATTTTAAATGGTGACTGCCGTTTAATTGAATATAGATGTGAGAATGCACTCCGGAATGGTTTAATTCATGAATACAGACTTAAGGTGGATTTTAACCCTTTGACAAGTAGTTACACTGACATCAGGCCCTCTAGTTTTTTACCTATTTCCTTTTGTAATTTTTAATGTGATTTCTTATGATTTTAAAAATGTCTTTGTGGTGGTTAATCCCAGAAATTTGCATACAATTTAGCGATAAAAATATACAGTATATATAAATAAAATAAACGGTAGGGATTAAGCCAAAGGAAGATTGTTAAACTCTTTATTTTTCATCATTATTTTTCTGTTTATCAAATTTCACTCCTCGTTGCGTCTGACTTCATGTACCTCACTCAGGGTTTCTTTACTGCAATACACCTAAAATGCAGATTGTCGTAAAACTCATCAATGACAGGGAAGTGTTTTATCTCATCAATGGCAGGAAAAGCAAAATCATTTATTGATTTGATGCACATCATAATACCAGCCATACATGTAAAGCAAAAATAATGTCCTTCAATTCAGTCACATCAAGTAGCCGTCATCCTCGAACCGATTCCCATCGTTGAAAGCATCGCAAAAAAAGGGTCGTACACATTTTGCATTGGATTCAGCGATCGCAAAATTGTGAAAACTAGGCCGTTATGTTTAGTTTTCCCACAAGTACTTGTGCTGAGCCATCGTAGATCAAATACTATTATTAGTATCATATATAGTATTAATAAATACTAACATAATTAATTTTCTAAAAATTAAATATTTACACAAAACGTTCAAATCTAGTCATGGTAATGTGTCTATCCTTGTTGTGTTCCAAATTTAAAATGGCTATCAATTAGGGGTGCAACAATACACTCAGCTCACGATACAATGTGTATCACGATATAATGTTCATGATTCGATATGTATCACGATATTTGGAATAAAAATTGAAAATTAAACTGAAATGCAAATTTTATTTAAAAAAAAAATTTAAATACCAAGTAAACTATTTTTTATGTATTTCTTTTGTTTCAACGTGTTAAACTGAACCTTCTTTAAGAAAATAAATTAAACAGGCCTGTCTCTGGAAAATAAAACAATTTAAAAACTTCTTATAAAATATTATTAAAATTATTCAATTCAATTGAATTTAACAATAAGAGCTTAAGGCTTTGCTTGGTAACTTGCGTTTTTTGTGTGTGCAATCTACATTTCCAGGTAATCAGCAGTTCTATAAGATAATCCTGAACTGATGTATCTGTCTGAGAGGTTTTTATAGATGGCTGTCTTCGTGTTGGGCATGATGAGTGACAGGGTAGCCGTCTTTTCATTACACAGGACAGTCGTGGCTCTTTTCAGCAGTTTAGGCAGGTTTACTATTTCTTCGGCGTCGCTGATGTCGGCGCTATCAAGTGTATCATGTTGACGTGCATTTTTGTGTACCTCTGTACTCAAAAGAGTTCATGCTCGTCATAATCATAACTCTAAAATATGATATGATTATTTAAATAATGTGCACGCTTTCGGTTTCATTTCCACTGCTGTTCATACTTCCCACGCGGCTCCTGAACGATCACTCTTTTTCACAAACTGAATGTTGTTTACTACTTTATTACCCGTTAGTCACAACCTGCAGGTTCTGTTCACTGAAGCAGACGCGCGCGCGTCTATCATAGTCCGCCCTCTGTAGTAACAGCTCACGGTCAGCTCACGTCATGTGTGATTTTGCGGCTGCCAATACATCCTTATATGAAAACAGAATGATATTTTAGGGTGAATTGTACCTTATAAATACAGTATGTGACTTTCAACACCATTAGGAGGTATCCATGTTGCTGTGCAAAGTATGTAAATCACTGTGAAGACTTTAAAACTTAGGCTATGTTTGTCCCATGACTGTACAACCGAAATGTTGCCAGATGTCTGATTTTGAGAGGATGGGCCATCCTCTATTTCAACTCCACTCATCTTGGTCTGTTAACATTACTGCTGCTGCAATCTGAACTCGTGTGCGACAGCAGGTGGAACGTAGCTCACGTGCAAACAGCTCAACTAATAAGAGAAAACGGACGTCATATCGTAATCAAATAGTCATAACGCCACGATGCATATTGTGACATTTTTGCATCGCAATGAATCGTACAACGATTAATCGTTACACCCCTACTATCAAAGAATTCTATTCTCTTGAGAGATTTTCAACATTGTACCAAAATAACTTCCAGGAGACACCCAAACTATTATAATGTCTTCAGTTCTGTCACAAATCTATTTTTGTCAAAGATACTGTGACAAAACAAACATTTTGAATCTTGACATTTACACCTTTACAATAATATGCATTTTTTTGTTCAAGATTGGGAGACACAGTAAATGTTGTGATATTAAACTTGATACTGGCCATTATGAGAGAGCTGATAAAAGCGGAGAGTTGTGAAGCTATTGAATGACAATTAAGGCAAGTAAAACAATTATTCCAGAATCAATTGAAGGAATGAAGTACTAACAATTTTATTAATCCTTTAAAATGTTCTCAAATAATTGTAATAATTTCTAAATTTAAGATTTCTTATTTATTAATTTCTAAAAATAAGTTTTTTTTTTTTTGTTAAACATTGTTGCACAACTATCAAAATTAACATGAAAGAGAATTTATATTGCTCCTTTAAAAAAACGCTTTTAATAATAATTGTATTGTTATTACTACTATGAAATGTTTATTATAAAATTCAATAGCAATACGTCACAATTTCCTGTAAAATGACTCTCTGAGCAGCTCTGGAGATTAAATATTGTGTCTGTGACTTTTTAAAATTTTCCGTTTTTCAATAGCAGTCTCTGCGTTTTAATATTCCAGACACTAGTCAATATCACAATCTGATTAAGTGTGCAGTCCAGCCATTAAATTATTAATACTAAATTTGCCAAAAATCTGTGCAATTTTCTTATACTGCAAATGTAATTTTGCAGCTCAGTTCCATGATTGCAAAATATTGATGGAGCTCTGTGATGCACCATGTAAATAAGACTCCCAGTCAGAAAGATATCGTATGACTGCACTGCAGGGGTGAAACACTGAGCTTTGATTTGTATGCTACGAAAATCAGATCTTATGGCAAACCTTGTTCCAGAGCCTGTGCTCAGATGTGGTCTTCTTTTTAGATTGTCATGTTTTTTCTTGTTGTCTTCAAAGACATGATGGCTAGGCAGCGATGGGTCCTTTTTTCAGAAGTCAGTCTGCGTGGGGTTTCTCTCCGAGCGTGTTGCAGATCACAAGAGAACGTCGCTGACTTTGTCGGTGATCTGGGAGGCACCACTGATCGCCGTGTACTCTGGGATTAGCTGTGTTTTGGACTGCTTTCATGAGAATTCCTACTGTGCAAATGCCTTTTTCCCCAAAGGTGGATTCCAGACATGCCTTGAATGCTAAACTGGAGGACTAGCTCTGTGCCTGTCTAAAGAACCTAATAGAAGCCAGTGGCTTTTTGTCTGAGTGTTTTACTGTTTTGATTGTGGTCTGTTTAATCGGCCATGATGGCTTTGTCACAGCAACATCAAAGCCAGGCTTTCGGAACTAATAGAGGCCTTTTTTCTCAGAGCTGAGATGTGCATCAAATCTCTGAATGAATGAAACATTTGTACTCAATTTATTTTCACTTTTAGTACAATTAAAGATTTGAATAAGGTATAATGGTAACGCTTTTATAGCAGACATTTCTTAATGTGAAACAAATAAATTAATTTGACTGCCAAATCATGTCTATAATGGAGTGGTACGGTACTGTTTGATACTCTTTTATGGACGTTTCCACTGTCAAAAGGTACCTAAAAGTAAACCATACCACTTTTTGTGTACCCTTCCCAATTAGTACCTAGCAAAACAAAAGGGTACCAAAAAGCAGAGCAAGACTCACAGCTGAACGCTATTGGTTTACAGACAAATGTCACTAGCGCGTACACAAGCCAGGAGAATGAAAGCAAAGAAAGTGCCACTTTTAAATACAGAGCAAAGACATTACATCGTAATAATATATACATATAATAATGAGCCGTGGTTGACCTGAGCTCAAACAAACATTGTCATCGTCTTGAACAGCCACAATGTCAAGAAGATAAACCTGTTGTCCTATTGTTTACGATGCCGTATAAAAATGCGAGTGGTTTCACTTTCTCCAGAGAGCTTGCAGTCGCTTGCCGCACTACTATATTTGAAATTACAAACTTCTTGAGCTGATGATAATAACGTGCGCATGATTATTAAAGTGCTTCTGACATCTGGGGCCTGTTTCAGTAAGGAGGTTCAAACAACTCAGAGTTTAAACTTGAACTCTGAGTTGATTTACCGAGAGATTAAAAACTCTGAGTTTTCGGTTTTAGAACAGCCGATCTGAGTTGGTTCAATCAACTTTGAGTAGACCAACTCAGAGTTAAGCGCGCGCACCGTGACTATAAAAAGGCATTATCAATGGAGTGCAGACATTACGAGTGACTACGGCAACATCTTAAAAAAAAGAGATCAGCATTTCTTTTTCAAGCTGAACTTGATGTTCTCATGCAAAGTTATAGCAAATATGAGTGTATATATTTAAAATAAAGCAAACATCAGTGAAACAGAAACAGCGAGGAAAAACAGCTGCTCAAGTTAATGCGTAATTTTTAATTTTAAGTATTTAAACATTTTAAGTATAATAAAATAAGTAATGTAATGTGTGACGTTTATACTTTTTTCTAAACTTTTATACACTTTTATCAGTTTTAATAGATTTAACAGCGCACTTGTTCTGTGTCTGCCTTTTTATTGATCGAGTGATAGAGGTTGATATAACATTAAGAAGGTAAGCAGTAATAAAATAATTTTTAGACAGAATAGTAATCCCATTAAACTAGTAACAGTGCATGTCAAAGGTTAAGCTAATTATTTTTAGAAAAAAAGGACAAGCCTCGTACGTGACTTTGTTCTGTGTGTGACAAAAATGTAGGCAATAGCTGTGTTTTCATCAAAATATAGGCTATTACATAAATTTTTGCAAAACTGGAATAATGCCTAAAAATAAAGCAGCGTTTTTATCCAAAGAGTCGAAGAGAACACAATCGTCACTTCCTGATTAACTTGCGCCAAATATCAACAGTAAAAACAGAATTTACTGCGGCAGAAGAAGCTGCATCAATGATTTTTTATTTAATTGTACCTGAGCCTCAGAAGACAATTGACACAATGAACACGTGGGGGCGTTTGAAGCCAGACGCAGAGATCTTGACACGCTCCAGACGCTCGGAGGTAATTAATAATATACACTAATAATAAAACAGTAAAGGCATTTTAGATTGACTAAAACACCATTTAAGATGTTCTGCAGTGTGCTCAGTCTGCTGGTTTGTTTTTTCACACACATTTTTATCATCATCTCTAACAAACCATTTTTTAATGTACATACTGTAAGTGCACTTCGTAGTTTATGTTATCTTATCAAATAAAAGTTTAACCCACTCAGTTATGCACTTGTTATATTATGCGTATTTTCAAAAGTTATGTGAATCATGACGTTTCCATCAATCTTTTTTATGCACATCTCCAAAATGAGCTCTAAAATAGGTGTGTGGAAATGTAAGACTAATGCGAGAAATGCCGCATCATCTTTAAAAAAGGGGAGGAGACCGACAGAAACTCAGAGTTTAGAGAATAAACCCTGCTCCGGACCAGGTTAGATTCACAGAGTAAGTTACCACGGTAACTGACTCTGAGTTAAAGTTAACTCTCTTTTAGAAACAGGCTTGACTTACCCTGCTTTCTCGAGTTTAACAAACCTGCCATTTTGAAACGGAAAACCCAGAGTTTCTCTCATTTCAGGGTTAAACTACTCTGAGTTTTCACTTAACCTGCTTTCTGAAACAGGCCCCTGATCCTTTCAGAAACGGAAAAACGCGAGAGTGATATGCTAAAAAACAAAGGAGCAAACGATTCTTTCAGCAACCTAAAACATGAACAAACTGCCATGTTTAACTGTTATCATCATCTTTTTGACCATTCTGAACTCGTCTGGTGAAGATACAGATAAGGGGTTACTGTGGGCTATATGTTGCAGGTTTTTTATATAATCGCAGACATTACAGTAGGCTATTTCGCACATCATTGATCTGCAGTTATAATCAAATCATGTTCATAGAAAGGTTAGTAATGAACATTTATACACAAGTATTTGTGTATAAAGCATCTGTTTTGTGAGAAGTGCTTCACATATAAAATGTAAACAACCCATACAGCTTTACTTTGACGTTTCCTCTTTGACGTTTCCTTTGGCAGTGTACTCTCTTATTAGTGTAAAAGCAAGCCTGATAAAGGTAACCCATACCGTACCACTCAGTGAAAACGGGCCATAACATGCAACCTCAAATGTTATGGTCTTTCTAAAATAAAGCCAAAGTGAGCAAAGTCTTATCAAAATGATTAATTGATTAATATTATTGGTGCCAAAGTAGGTCATGCTAAAGTGACTTTGGCAAGAATTTTATTTGTTTATGTCTTTGGTCCATGTTGTGTTCAAACTAAGGTCTTTTCACACCTTTTGGTTCAGTTAATTTGGTCAGAACCAAGGGCAACAGATGATACATTGTAATATGTTTTTGTTTTTTTGGTTTATTTTCACACCACATGCTCTGGTCTGAACCAGTTGAAACGAACCAAAATGCAGTCATGTGACAAACATCAAGGTCACTCGTTGACCAGATGTCTCATTGAATGTTTTTCCTCAGGAGATTTTCAATTGGTCCATGCAAATATTGCTACTCAAAGTAAACAAAGAGAGGCGTAAAAGCCAGCAACACATCGCTTGTTAGTATAGAGCGGTGGTTGGCCGTATCCCTGGTCATTATGTAGTTTGTGTGAATCACTTCAGACAGACTATAAATTCTGAATAAAGCATGGATGCAGCTAGAAAAGACTTGTTTAAATGCTATGCAAATGGTGGAGGCACATTGCAAGTCACTTCAGAAGTTGCCATGGAGCTGTTGATAAAGCATTGCAAACAAATACTTGCCCTCATCCCATAATGAGCTTGTTTAATCCAAAAATGCGCAGCCGCTGGCTCTTTTTGAGTTGGGATCATCTTACCACGTTTCCATGTGTTTGTTTTAAAAATATCGAGAATACCTTTTCAAACAGGTCTCAGTATGTTTGTTTGGTGCTCATTCGCTGCTCATGAGTGCAATATGCTACATTCACACCTGACCAAATGAACAGCACTAAACAAGAAAGTGAACTGTAGTGTGATTCAACCAAACTAAAGAAGGCAGGTGTAAAAGCCCTGTCAGATCGCACCAGATTTTACTTGGATGTGGAATATATTTTTGGTTGCATTTCAAGGTTAAGATGGCAGCATTCACACTTACTGAAATTATCTAAAAAATCTCGTTGGGGCCATGTTATTTTTAAAATGGCAGAAGAAAACTGTAAAGTTATTTGTCGAGTGATCAGCCTGACCCTCAGCGCCTTCCTTGCGCGTAGCGGTGCATTTATACTTCTGCGTACTGTTTGTGTTGCTCTGCAATAATACTTTTGTAACGCTAGCTGGCAATGAGGTTTTCATGTTCCTGTGTCGAGTTTCTTTGCAGGTATTTTTTTTTTTTCTGAAAGCTACAAGTAGCTAAAACTCCCGTTCAGAGACGGGAACTGGCGGACGTGCCGCAACTTTAATCATAAGTTAAACACAAAACCACAGTTTCCATCTGGAGCTCCTTCACAGGACTCGACACTTGTAAACACTCGCTTCGTCAATCTAGTGACGCTCTTCACGGGTACCAAGCCAACCAATTAGAGCTTGCGCTATTCGTCATTGTGACGGGTTACTTTTTTGAGAGATGAGTGTCAGCCCACCATGGCCAGGGCTATGTGACCGTGTAAAGGCTGCACCGGAGCATACTCGTGCGCTTGACGCAGAAGTATAAATCAGCTTACAAACGGGAATTAAGTAGAGGAGTAAATATTGCATATAAGTCAATACAAACATAAGAACAGAAGAGGAATACCATCCAGCATTTGAACAATGCAGAATACGTGATACTTGTGTGAAATATGCGTCTTTCAAATTTTGTGTGAACCCAGCCTTGTTAGCCAATTAGAAAGTGGAAAATAACACTCAAAATAACATTGAGGTAAAAACCTTGGTTCTAGTGTCCACACGACAATGCTGTACTTGTGGTTTTGAATAATCTTAACCCTAGCCAGAGTTTCGGTTTGTCAACCAATACTTCGTGTTCGCATGGACAAACAGTAAAACTACTTAGGAAAAAAATGAGGTTTTGAAAATGCCAGTGTTCATGTGGGCAGGGCCTCAATTATCCATTTTGGTTTCTCAGAATTGTTCATATATATAGCTTCCATTGGTTCTTGTACAAGCATGTTAATTGAATTCTTTGTGTTTGTGTGTTTTGACAGCCTGGTCTGGTGAATCAGATGATCACAGCTGCTGAAGAGAGACCCTGGCTCTGGATCGTCTATGTTCTGACTGTGGCTCTGCCTCTGGTGCTCATCATCGTCTTCTGCTGCACTGGAAAGGTAAAAGCTTATGTCTGTGTGCTTTATCGAAGATTCAATTTGTGCCAGTGAAAGCATCATGACCTTTCTGTATTGCCAAGGGTGTCTCTGTGAGACTGATGTCTTTGTGTGACTTGCAGAAGAGCTCAGCGTCTACACCTGCTGCAGAGTACAAGAAGACTGATGAACCGCAGCCAGACGTGAAGGAGGAAGCTGAAGAAGAGGAAGCCAAGGATGAAGAACCAGGTCTGACAAATAAACCCCTCAAGCGGGAAGGTCTGGTTTGGATCGCATGAAAGTTGAGCTGATTTCCTGATTTCTTACTTTTTTTTCTTTCTTTTTTCCCTTCAGAGGCAAAGAAGAGTGAAGAAGAGGACTCCACAGGAGATGGAGATGGAGACGATACCGCAGAGAATGGAGACAAAGATGACAATACATCTAATGAGGTACATTTCTTGTGCTACTAGTAGGAAATGTTTTTTTTTTTTTCTGAGAACGATTTGCTAAATGTTAAAGTAGCGTTACATTGCATCTCAAAGTGCTGATGGGGCAGAAAGTTCTGTTGGTGATCAGCTGAAAATGTGCACATTTATGCCACACTGACGAAGCAGCTCATTTCCATAATGACCAATCAGATGCTGGCAATCTTCTGACAATTTCTGTGTAATATTTTAAGAAAAATGTTTTATATTTGATCTGTTTTTATTTGAATCTCTGATCTGTTGCTTGTCATTTGTTTATTACATATTTTTTGCAGATGCACTCACATACAAAATCATCCTGATCATTACAAAATAATGACTTCTTTCCAAATAGAGTTATTCAGGTAAAAATTGCAATACAAATTAGACCCTCAAAATCGCAATTCATTACGGAGAAGGAGAATTGGAGCCATTCCAATAGAGCCTATGCACTGTAGATGCTCGGTCCCTAATCATAAAAACAAAAGACTGCAATAGCAGTTTATTTTATTTATGTATTTATTTATTTTAGATTTTACATGCAAATTTCCAATAATAAGCAGCTGAAAAACAAAATCACTTTATTGAAGAAACAGGTTATATCATTTAGGCCCAATCCCAATTCTACCCCTTAGCCCTTCCTCCTACCCTTGTCCAAATTTTCTTTTGTTTACTGTAGTAATTAAGGCTTCACCATTATTATTGCTATTCTAAACTCCATTTAGGCAAGTCACTTTTTGCAGTCATCTTTAAAACGCGTCTCGGTCAGTATGCTCGGGCATTCTATTTAAATGGGAAAACATCTAATTCTCCAAAATTGCTAGCTAAGCTTGCGTTTTAATTCTCGTATTTGTAATCATCATTAAAATAAAAAATAAAAACTGTCTATAGTTTCTTTAATAAATGTTTGAATCACACAAAATTTGCAGAAACTTCTGGTCCAAGCCATCATAGCCTACAATCATTAGTCCTTATCAGAATCTTCAGTCTATTAGCAATTGATGATTGGCTTCTGTACTAGAAGAGGGGCTTCATTCACCATATTAACGTCACACTTTTCCCCATTCCCCCCCTTGTGATGAGCATCCTGTAGTATTTGTCAACATATGCCACATGCTGGATTAGCATTTTAATCATTATACTGTATGAATAATGTTTCTTTCAATCAGCATTTATTAAATCTACTATAAAATAAAATGTCTTCAATGTTATTGGTTGAATCCTGAAGTGGCGATGAGGTCTTAATGTGTGAAAAGTCTTAAAAGAGCTCTTATAAGGTGTTGAATTTCTCTCCGACTACTGTATATAATCTGTACACGTGGTATAAAACTGATTATAATCAAATGATAATAATCAATCTGATTATAATATTTATGACTTAAATATTTTCAAAAATAGAGAATTAGTTAAACTAGAGCATTTACGGACATATATCAACATTTAAATCAGCACCAGAAAATAATCTCCATCTGCATTACTTACGACAGCACGCTGAGAGAAACTGAAAGTAACCCGAATATATATATATATATATATATATATATATATATATATATATATATATATATATATATATATATATATATATATATATATATATATATATATAGTACAGTACCCTAAATATCCAGTAGTTGGGGGGTTCAAAACCACAAGTAGATATAGGCGATAGTGATTCAAAAATATGTTTTGGGGGGCTGAATCCCGTAATATTTTTGATGTCAGTTGCAGGCCGACAGTTGGAGACCCCTTATTATGAGCACATTAGCATTTTCATTAAGCATTTAATGAAATATTCTAAAATGCGCATTATATTATGGTGGATGCAAACCATAGTGATTGACACAAGCATTGCAACTTGAAATATGTTTGTTCTAATAATTTTTCTCAATTCTTTTTTTTTTTGTGTAGAAATCAGAGGATGACATTCTGAGAAGGTCTCCCAGAAACAGGAAATCAAGAAAGGACTGATGGACTTCCTGAATCTGTTAAAGTGCAAAAAGTTCCTCTCCTCTCATCCCAACATCCCTCTTCCCCCATTCCGGGTCCTTCTCCATCTTTCCTCCCTTACACCCCTGCTCCCCCATATTCCCCATACTCTTCTGCTGCGACGATAGTCAAAGTGAAACATTACGCTCCACCACACAACCAACGGCGAAACCAACCACCTCAACCCTTTTCTAGAGGATGTTGACGGCTACCACATTCAACGGCATAGAAACTTTCTCCGTATCTAATAAGGAAACAATCTTTGTTACCATTCCTGAACTGTGCATCTGACGTTTAAGTAAAAAAATCCTACTCTCACACTTCCAGACAGTGTTCCTAAACCAGAACAACACTATGGCACACTCGGTATTGTAAAGTTTACAGGCCAACAGCTTTATACTTTTGTTCTAGAGTAATGCGCGAGAAGCCATAGAAGGGCGAGATGACAGGATATATTATTATGAAGAACTCTAAAAGCCGACCGCTTAGCTATATAACACGTAAATGAGAGGTTTTCATCATTTTTTATTCCGTGAGGTTGATCTTTTTTTTGTCATGGCGTAGACTGGGCGTCCAGTAGAAAGCCAAACCGTGAGCTGAACGCAGCCGGACATGTACTGCACGTGCTCAGTAAAGTATCCAGCAGGGAGATTGCCAGCTAGATTAGTAGGTTCTAGATTTGTACTGCCTTACTTGTAGGACACAAGATTTGCTAATATTTTTGTTTTGGTTTCTGTGAATGTACTGTGAGTTTGTTTGTTTGTTTTGGTCTAACGTTTTTCTTTGTTTTTGTTTATTCGAATGGACTTTTTACTAAATCGTGAATTGCTGTACAAATGTGTTCTCTGACGTAGATTTCTAACCTGTCCAGCCCAACAACGGGACAGATTTTTTTTTATTTGCGAATATTTTACTTTCTCGCGTTCATTTATTTGTCTGATCGAAAACTGGTGAACTGTTTATCTACTACTCTCGATGTGATGTCATATCCTATCCAGCCATGTTCAGCGGCAGCAGCAGCAGCTTCCTGTTTCATTGAACCAATTACATTCACACCACATGAGAACGAGAGGACTAAGGGACCGTTTATTGGTAGGTATTTCTAATTCAAGCTTTTGAGGGTGGATCTCAGGAAAATGTCACGTTTTTAGCGTGAAGGTGAAAATACATCGTATGTATGGTGGTGTTTTTACAATTTCAAGATTGTTAAATGTGAAAATTCTGTCATTTACTCACTCTTTACTAGTTCCAAAGTGGTTTTTAGTTTGTTTATGGTGTTGAACGTAAAATAGGATACTTTGAAGAATGCTGGAAACCTGTAACCATTGACTTCGATAGTATTTGTTTTTCCTATTATTTAAGTCAATGACCAAAATATATTATTAGCGTTCATCATCAGAATAAAAACAAAATTTATAATGGTTTAAAACCACTTGGTTAACACAAATTTTTGAGTGAACGATACCTTTAAGTTTGGATATGGTTTAGCATTTGACTTTACATAACCATTACAAACTGTAATCTTATTTTTGTCAACCACATCGATGTATAAATGGTTATTTCACTTGACTGTGCTTAATTGTACATCTTTATCATTTTAATTTTACATTCCCGGTGACATTTTTGACGTCAATTTTGTGAGATTCACCCTCAGAGTTTTCTTGTAAGTGTCAATCGAAGAGAAAACATGAAAGTCCTGGGTGTAAAGCAAACTGTTTTGGAGTTCCGATATTTTGCATCGACTCTGCCCCTAGATCCTAGACCCCAAAGATAAGAAAAATGGCACTATTAGGGGGCGTACCCTGATCAAATGAAAACTAGCATACGATTTATCGCTAGTTTTATAAAGTTACTTGTTTGTACTCTCAATATGGCCTCATCAGTTGCTCTTCCATCGTAACGGATCAGGTGAGATGCCGTAACATGAGCTCTACCCCAAGACTAATGAGAGTTGGCACTTTCAAAGGTAACTGAGAAATGGAATGAATTAAAAAAAAGAAAATCACTCATCATGTAGGCCAATATCTGCTGCTCTGCTGTTTTAACGTCTCGCTTCATCTGCTTGGTGTTGTCTGCAACCATTAATGTGCTGTCTGTATACCTGTCTTTTGGGCTGTTGTTGTTTTCTTTCTTTTGTTTTTGGATTACCATTATTTCACAAATGTAGGTGATTTAATAGTGTGGATGGATAGAAGGATGGAGAGTTATTGAGTGATTTACTGGCATCATTGAAGTTGTGAATTTAAGATCATGAGTCTGGATGAGGATTCTGGTCTTGCTGGGACGGTTTGGGGGGGGGGGAATCCATCATGTTACTCACAAACTAAAATAAACTGATTTGACGAATGAGCCATGTGTGATTTTTGTGTTTTTATTGTTGGTGGGCATAGATCATTTTTAAAATCTAGATTAAAATGGCTCATTTAAATTCTGTGGAAGGCATTCAGAATATGTGTGCTACCTGAATAAGACTTTGAGAATGGGTTTCTCAAACCAGGTGGCGCCTTAGACTAGGGGCTCATCTCCTGTTTCTAAAATGCATCACAAACTACTTGAGAAACTGTTCTACAATAGTTGGTGATGAAAATAAATGATGTTCAATAAGATGTGCTTGTGTTTAATAACTGCTTATTCAGTTAAACATGAATTTTGAACTGTATGGCCACATAAACTCGAAACAGCGATTCCATACTTGATTTTGATGTACATACATGCAGAAAATGCTGCTTTGCAAAGCCAAGTTCACAGAGCCCTGACAGTGTGTCAAACATAAAGTTTTGTTGCCCATGTAAACATACTCTAATACGATTCTAACATGATTAATACAATACTATGATTATTAGTCTACCGTGTAAACTGCGATTTTTGATTAACTTGATGCGACTAAAGTCATAACTGAACAGAAATAGAATTAAGACGTGGAGCATGCTAGTGGCATTACTGAAGTAAACAGCGCAATCAAACTATTAGTCATGTAACACTTTTCACTATATTTTTAAATCTTAAAGAATTGGCAGCTCCCAACCTAACTCTGAGAATAGATTAGTGACAATATTTTTTATTGTGCGATGAGTCTCGCGTTAGCGCCGATAACGGCCCACCACTACTTTTTATATACTCTGGCTTCATGTAGAATTAAAGATTATCATGCAATGTTGGGTGTAATTAGTTACAAAGTTATTGGATTACTTTTCCATGTAAGGGATTACTTTTCATGTTCAGGTCAGCGAGGTTACCTAAAATTTGTGTCTGCTTTAATTACTGTACATATTAAACGATATGAGTTGAGTGAGCAATTCAACAGTATCAAACTCAGTTCCTGGAGGTCCGCAGCCCTGCACAGTTTAATTCCAAACCCTAATTAAACACACTTGATCAAACTAATTGAGCCCTTCGGGCTTGTTTGAAACCACAGGTGTGTTGAAGAATGGTTGGAGTCCTCCAGGAACTGAGTTTGACACCTGACATGAGGTATAATTTCACAGAAATCGAACCATAGTACTTCAAAAAAGAAGATTAGCTTTGTCCAGCACTTTCACCTGCTAAAAAAAACCATGAATAAAATCATTTGTAATTGTATGATGTGTATGGAATAGGGTCATTTCTTTTGTTTATTATTCTTTGCGTTACATTTTTAATTAAGCTAAAAGGTTCCATTTGACTCAAATCTATGCGTTGAAATTTAAATAAATAGTGTTGAGGCAAGTTGTTAAATACTAACAATTAAGTTTCTTTTCAAAGTAATTGGAAAAGTAACTAAAATACATTTTTAATGTAATTAGTAATGAATTATTTTTTTTTTTAAAGGTAACACCCAACAGTCTCAACATATGATATATAGGCAATTCTGGTTCTAAAGAAAAATCATTATTGATCAACTTTTTTCTCTCTCTCACAACAATTGATTCCTCCAGGATGTGCAAAAAAAAAAAAAAAAAAAAGTACAATATGATAACATTTATTGTGTTGAATGTTCAGCAAATATGAATTAAAGCAAGTAAACATTCTGAAAATTGATCAGAGTTGTCAAGTCTGCCTATGGACAACTTATTTGAGTTTGTGGCTTGTGCCATATTACACATACATGTATACAACCCCAAATCAAAAAAAGTTGGGACATTATGGGACAAAATAGTCATTACTAAATGTAATTTGACTTGAATTTCATTGCAAACAATACAACAAACATAGTTTTTTAAAACATACACGTATTTCATGTTTAGGGACTGAAGACGGCAAATGATAAAGTGTTTCAGGTGTAATTTTGTCCCATTCTTCTTGCAAACAAGTCTTAAAGTGGGCTCTTCGTTGTTGCATTTTGTGCTTCAAAATGCTCCAAACATTCTCTATTAGAGAAAGGTCAGGACTGCAGGCAGGCCAGTCAAGTATCTATAAATTTCTTCCTCTGCAGCCAGGACTTTGTAATGTGTGCAGAACATGGTTTTGCATTGTCTTGTTGAAATATGCACATTTCAGCAGTCTGGAAAACAGTCTGGATGATCTTTTTCTACTTTGGTCCAGAGCACACAGCGTCCATTTCTCCCAATACTATTGATAATAATTCAATGTTTATTTTTTATTATATCACATTATCTATTTTATCATAATACATATTGTATTTTTTGTAATGTTTTAGTTAAACTGCAATAACTAAATTAATCAGAACTTCTGAATCTTAGCAAAACTACCAAATCTATTATTTTGTTTAATGAGGTAGAAGATGGTTCATCATTTTAATGTTGTCAAGTCTGCAGGGTTCAGGTTTGTCTGAAGTGGGTGAGCACATGTACAATCACAGACACACATTTTGATGACTCCCTTTGTCTGATTCTGAGAAATAAGCTGTATGGGGGTTGCCTGAAGGATGTGACATGGTCTTTAAAACTACACAATATTATTAGGTTGTGACAAAAGAGATGTTTTGAAAAATGTCTGTGTAGGAATTTAAAAAAAAAAAATTCTAAAAAAATTTACTAACACCAATGTGACTGCAGACTGTAAATGAGTGCATTGTATTTAAGCTGTAAAAGTGGACCAAGAAAAAAAACAAATGAAATATTTAAAATGCCATTGTTATGGTATTACATTGTGCGGGAGATTGTTAAAAATGTATTTGAAAAAAAAAAAAAAAGTATCCACAGCCTTTGCTCCGTACGTTGAACAAAAATAGGTGTACCAAGCTTGTAGCATCAATTTTTTATTTTTTGTAAATGTGAGGCAGTTATAGGTGCCAAACATGCTTATGTGCCATCTGCAGCTTCTCAAGTTCCATTAGGTTGGATGGGGAGAGGTAGTGGACAGATATTTTCAGATGTCTCCAGAGATACTCAATCAAGTTCAATTCTGGGATCTGGCTAGACCAGTCAAGAAAATTCTTATAGTTATCATATAGCCACTACTTTGTGAGTTTTCTGCCTTTATTCATTTATTCATTTTCTTTTCGGCTTAGTCCTTTTATTAATGTGGGGTCGCCACGGCGGAATGAATGCCAACTGATCCAGCACGTTTTTACGCAGCGGATGCCCTTCCAGCCACAACCCATCTCTGGGAAACATCCACACATACTCATCCACACTCATACACTACGGACAATTTAGCTTACCCAATTCACCTGTGCTTTCTGCTAGGATAACTATATCAAATTTTCATCATCATGAAATCTGTGATTATTCGCAAT
The DNA here is from genome assembly GCF_052040795.2 of Danio rerio. Taxonomy (NCBI): domain Eukaryota; kingdom Metazoa; phylum Chordata; class Actinopteri; order Cypriniformes; family Danionidae; genus Danio; species Danio rerio. Next base: position 18,631,546 of record NC_141034.1, on the reverse strand, counting down.
CCGCAAATTCAAAGAAAATCCAATAACAATGTGATAAGCTCATCACTAAAGCAGGGGTGACCAACCCTTTCCTGTAGATCAACCTTCATGCAGAGTTCAGCTGCAACCTTGATGAAACACACCTGGCTTTAATCATCAAGTGCACCTTCAGATTCCACTTTGGTTTGATTAGGGTTGCAGCTGAACTCTGCTGGTAGACCTCCGCAACCTCTTTTGGCTTTTATAGAAGGCTTTATGCCATTTTGTCAAAAAAAAAAAAAAAAGGATCTCTGTGAGGTAGTTTTCCCCAAGTGTTTTTAAATCAAATACCTTGAATAGGAAATTAAACACCACCTGTGAAAACACACACACACAAAAACAAAAAAAATAATAAAACAAATACAACAAATTCATAATGCATGTTAATGTTGTTCATCACAAAACTACCTTGAGCTGCTAATTTTCTTTGTTGTTTGTTCATTTCAGATACAAAACTTTGTAGAATGTCATGTTGCATTTATTATGCATCGTTTTAACAAAATTGTGAAGATGAAAACCTTGTTCATTTGCCACTATACTTTCAATTCGCTTTATGAAATTTTCATATAATTACATCTCTAGTGTGCTAGGGTCATTGTCCTGTTGAAAGATGTGCCCAATGAGGTCCAGAGTGCTCTGCAGCAGGTTTTTATTAAGGATGTCTCAGCTGCATTCATCTTTCCTTCAATTATGACTAGTCTCTCCTGATGCTAAAAAACATGCTCACAGCATGCTTCACTGTAGGCATGTATGAGTCAGGTAATGAGCAGCTCCTGGTTTCCTCCAAACAAAGTCTTCATTCTTTGTTTAATCAAACAAGATAATTTTGTTTCTCTTGGTCTGAGAGTCATTCGGTCCTTCTCAAGACTCTCACTCTGACAGCAGCCAAACTCCAGGTGGGCTGTCATATACAGTAGTTTGGCCACTCTACCAAACAGACCTGAATGGTGTTACAGAGTTGGTTGTTCTTCTGGAAGGTTCTCCTCTTTCCACAGAGAAACATTGGAGCTCTTTCAGAGTGACCATCGGTTTCATGGTCACCTCAAAGCCCTTCTGCCCACTCACTCGGTTTGGTCAGGTGGCCAGCTACATGATGAGGCCTGGAGGCTCAAAACGTCTTCTCTGCAGGAAGGTAGATCTCCAGGAACAGGATTGGGCACCCCTGTTGTAAGACAACTCAGCTGTTTCTCATGCATTCTTCAGCAATTTTGTATCCTCGTGTTGTGTATTGTCATCATCTACTGCCAAAGTTTAGTTCCAAAACTCAAGACCGCAAAAACGAAGGACGCGTGAAAGTTCCCAGATGTGTTCTTGGTATCAAGGATGCGTGGAAGCAGACTTGAGCATTGAACTCACTCAAGAAGGTTCTAGCAAAAGCTGTAAATACTTGAGTTTTTTTTCATGTATTAACCTTTCTGTCATGTTCGGGTCAAATATGACTTGTATATTGACTTGAAATATTGTGTTTCACATAATAACATAACTATTTTACGTTTTATCGGTTTGGCTAATTCGAACAAGTTCATAAGTTAGTAATTCTTACAAATCTCTTTCTTTCTTTCAGTCAATCTCCATTCAACAAATCTTTATAGCAGCAGGAGCACTAATGTATTTTAATTTCTCCATTGTTCATTTTGTAAACCTTTTCAGTGCCTATTTGTGTTTCCACTGCAGTTATTTTGTCTAATTCTATTAATTGATGTTAAACACTACTTTGAGTCATTGTTCTCAGCTAAAGAATGTTGAATAAAAGTTTGGTAGTGAAAATTATTTTTGTGCTAATGTAGGAGCAGTTAAAACCGCCTGGTCAATTTTGACCGGAACACTAAACCAAGGGGTGGGATGGGAACACGACAGGAGGGTTATGAAATTTGCAAAGATTTCAAATAAACTTTTTTTTTTCAACAACATGATTATGAATACTGTTTGTAATAATTAAATTAATCCATTTTAGAATAAAGCCATAACATAACTGTACAAAAACATTCAGGATGTGCTGTACTTTAATGAACTTGTGCCTAATGTCTTACTGACAATTTGTTAGTCACAAAAAGGTATAAAAAAAAAAAGAATACATGCATATACACACACTCATTTTTTATTCAATTATGCATTATAGTGACATTTTAAGAACTAATCTTCGCTGGATCAGCTTGTCGAATGGTGATCATTGCCACACTTTTTTGATGCTATTTCCTACAATTTTGTCAAAGTGCTTACCAAACTATTTACTACAAAGTATTTATTTACAAATTTGGATTTAAACTAAGTTAATCCATTTTTATAGATATTGTAACGAGATTAGCATTTTAAAAAATGAATATGAAAAAAGCACTTTTTAAATACAAATGTATTATCCATCATTTAAAAAAAAAAAAATCTGGTAAAACTTATTATGAAATAAAACTGCAGCCTATAAGCAAAAAACTGGCCAGCTCCATTCAACTTTCCTAAGTTACAATTTGGACACTTGAATAATTCAATTTAATTTGTCTTGAAGCCTTCTTCTATCATTAAGTTTCACAATTTCTGATGATATAGCAGTCAAAAATGGGATAAATGAGCTCATGATGGGGTCAAAATCTGGACTTTGTCAGTGGTGGGTCTTTCAAACCACCCGAACCCCCCTGGCTACAAGTCAAATATATTATATTATATTATATTATATTATATTATATTATATTATATTATATTATATTATATTACCAAATAAACAAATAGCACTTTGGATGACTAACTCAGGTTAAGAGTGCATCAGAGATATTTATGAATGGCAGTGAAAACAAGACTGCAAATGTATACATGTCATTCATACAGCACACATGCATAATATATAGAATAATCTTTATTTTGCATTTATATTTTGCAAATGGTAGAGTAGCATATGATTCTAAATGAAGCCAATTAGTTCATCCTGCACTTTGGTCTAAGAAACTTTTCAAAACTTTGACATTCACAAACTGCTAAACTACACTTGATAAGTAATATAACAGCATAATAATGGCATTTTAAGTTACTTCAAAGAGCTTTGCTAGGCATGAAAAATTAAGATAAACTGTGCGTAAATAGACAAAAGTTTACCTTTGCTTACTCCACTTGGTCACCTGTGTAAACTTGAGACTTGGTTCATTCAGGAAAAACAAAACATAAAAAAATAAAAAATAAATAAACAACAGTAGTTCTGAGTTATAATGCAGTCTATACCTTTAATGTAGCTTGTGATAAAAAAAGTGATCAGTTTTGTGAGCTACTGAAGGACAATTGTGTTATAATAATAATAATAATAATAATAATAGTAATAATAAATAAAAATAGTATTAAGAGCAACCTCTTTAGTGTCCACAACTATATTTCTGAATGCTTAGTGAGTCTTGCTGCATACCATATAATCATAGCTAAAAATGGACCGATTTCTCAATAAATGTCTAAAAATAGCTCTGAGACATCCTGACAACATTCATCTCAGCTGTTATGAGATTGTAAGGAAGAGCTATTTTTAGAAGTGATAGTGGTGGGAGTTGCATAACTCTTTTACAGTATCAGAGAAGCATCAGGTCTTGCCCATAGACTGAGAGCAGGCTGATATAATCTATAAGGCCTCTCTTTCTGTCTTAAATCTTTATAGTTTTCATCCAAGCAAAGTGGAATACCCCAATATAACTAAAAAGGATTTAGAGCAGAGATGCCCAAAAAGGGCTCGTGGGCCAAAGCTGGCCTGTTGTAACTACCATCCCATCTGAGAAAGGAGTCTGAATGCTTTTATTTTAGTTTTTAAAAAAAAAATCACTTTTGTTTGTTTGTTTGTTTTTTTGCTGAGCAACAAAAAGGCCAACTAAAATTAAATGTTTCATTTATGTGTTAATTGTAAATACGTAAATAAATACTTTGTAAAAATGTAAATACTGTCATTCGACAGTGCATAAGAGAACAATGCATAAGACATCTGCGAGCAAATATAGACAAAATCAGGTGCAGTTTGACTAGTGTGACTCCATTCTGTTAGAAATTAGATTGTTTTTCCTGTAATAAGTTTATTATGTAAAAAAAAAAGTTAATACAAAGGAATGTTTTTAAGCTATTTTTATATATTATTTATTAATTGGGAAGTACCCATGCCAGATATTTACATTCGGTCCTCTAGTCTCAGTCTAGTTTGGTTTTTGGCCCTTTATAAGAAAAAGTTTGGGCACCCCTTATTTAGAGAATCTTGGAGAAAACACAACTTACCTCAGGTTAAAACAAACCCCAATTAAATCCAGTGATGCATGTAGTCAACTAGTCAAGAGTTTTAGATTTCACAGAGCCCTGTGATCGTTCTTGTGGAAGGGACCCCCACTATAAAAACCAAGAATTGAAAAGAAAGAAAAAATATTATATTTTCTGGAATACCAAATTTATTCAACCAAAAACATTACAAAAGTATCTGAAATGTTACTTTGAAAATATTTATAGTTTTTATTCTCTTTTTTCGCATTACAGCATTTAATTAATTTGTATATTAATTAATTTTCATATTTATATTTGAATCAGTTTTACAATTTGTGATAATCTAATATGAATTTGTTTGTTTTAATCCTTTTTTTTTTGGATCTTAAATAAAAATATAGATATTACATTTGATCCTAATGTTTCCCTCGGATTTTCATTAATAATTATTTAAATTTTATTTTGGTTTTACCTTTAAATCTACGCTCTCAAACATGGACCACACTGGCACTTTAAAGCAGACCCCTGGGGTCACCTGACATCGGTTTGAAAATACCAGTCGACAGAATTTTCCGGTCTCGACAAATGTATGCATTCTCTGCCAAAACATATCAATAGGTTTTTAGTTTTTAGTCTCCCTCAGTGTGTGTATGTGTCTATCTTTGTATGTAGCCAATTTTTTCTTAACGCTTTTTTAAAGAATTGTAAAAATCTGGTGAACAACATATTTTGAATAATTAAAAACAATAAGCGCTTAAAATAACGTGTGACTTCAAATAACAGTATCACATCTGCTGAAGAAGGCTCGAGTGCTCGGAGTTAGCAGTGAGAGTTTGTGATTGCCTGACTGAAATGTCACTCACAGCGCGTGGATAAAACAGGAAAAAAAGAGAAAAAAATAGTTACAAGATGGCGACCAACAACTGCCTGAACACTGGAAAACAATAGAGACAGCGCAGTAGGGCAGAGTTTATTTCTTAACCCTTTGCTTTTTTGTTTTCGTGTCGCGTTAAACCAGCGGACGGTAGTCGGTTGTGTCTACTTCAAGACTTTTTGAACAGAATCTAAAGAAAGAGAGTTTACAGTGCTTTGTTTGAGGACTAGTTAGCACATAGGCTAAGCTACATCCGTAGCTGTAATGTAACTGAGGATCAGCTGTTAGCCGCACTGCTACTTTAAAAGTTACTTTTACTACTAAAACTCACTCGTAACTGCCGAAGTTATTTTGTGCTGGAAGGATGTAATGTGTACGCTTTTACCCACCACTTTCTAACACTTCGTCGGTGTTTTTTTTTTAGAAATCAACTACGTCTTTGTCAAACTTCAACTGTGAGTCGGAAAAACACGCGTTTATTTTTTGTTGTTATTGTTAAAAGGTTTTGCTTTAAGAAAGACAGCCCGATTAGACGAAATGTTGCGCATTTATCTATGTAAACTTAAAAGTTAAAGATAAACCGGGTTGAAGTTTCTGAAAGGGATTCCTTAAGTAACGTTAACTGTTAAAAGTTTTGAACCCTCTCAACTTTCCTCTGATATTAACGTTATATCGAGTCGAAAGAAATGTAACGTTTAAGATGAATAACTTAATATCTTTAGTTGACGTTTTCATTCATAAAAGGATAGTGTTAATTTCGTTCTGGTTGTCAGGACCCGGGTCTAGTTAGATAAGGGGATTGTTCTGTGATTTTTGTGTTTGTTTATGTGTGTGTGTGTACGCGCGTCGTCTTATCGTTTAGTTAAAAGGAAACTTTAGTCAAAGTTGTGATTTTAACAATATATATATGTATATTTGAGCGCTCACATCTGAACAATGTGCCATTTATTTTGTTATATAAAGAGGTAGAAAGTGAATAATGGAGGCAGTTGAGTGTGTTTTGTAAAGACGCGCACGCTCGCACACGCACCGTAACAGCACGATTAGTCTCGAGTTGTGCTGGTATCCGGAGACTCGAGAGTGAGTTTTTAACCCGCTGTTTTTCTGGATGATGGCGGATTTTGTGGTGCCGCGGCATAGTGCCGTCATGGAACGCTTGCGGCGGCGGATTGAGCTTTTCCGGCGGCATCACACCGGCTGCGAGAACCGCTATGATAACACGGCTATGGAGCGGCTGGAGATGGAGAGGCAGCAGACCATCGCGCTGCAGCAGCGCTTCCTGCAGACCAAGGCCAAGCGCTCCAACAAACACAGGCAGCCGCCGGCGGCAGCAGCGGCGAGCGCGGACCCGGTCGGGCAGAGGGGGGCGAGCGGCGGGGGCGGCAGCGCGGAGATAGCGGACGGAGGGAGTGGGACGCCCGGCGAGCAGAGCAGGAACAGCACGCTGATTGCGGTGAGTCCATGCCACAGATCACGATTCTACTTCTAATCTGATGACTAACAAACTGTAGGTTCAAACCTCACATCCTAATTTATAAACTGACCTTCAAGCTTACTTGAGTAGATATTAAACCTGTAAGATGTTGATTGGCACCCATTCGAACACAAACAGCGAAGCACTAATAAAACTGCTAATCTGTAAAAGCTAAAAATGCAGTACGGTAATTGAACGCACGTGCTAATCTGGGAGCATCGCTAACTTCTGCAATCTGCAGGTGTGTTTAAGCCGCTGCATCAGCACCAGCCCTGAGATCATGTGACCGTGACACGAGCACGCGTCCAGCACATGTCACATGAGCTCCGCGTTGCTCACTGTGTGCCACAGATGTTTTGAGACAGGGCATCATTGATCACCTCATGGCTATGTTTGTGTTTTGGAGAGTGCATTGCATGACTGCACTTTCCATAACCCAAATGACAACTTATTATTTCAAAACAACTCTGTTTCTAGTATTTTTCTGAATATGTTGCGCATGTCCACTTTTACAGACATCCTCAAATACACCCGTGTGAATGCCATTATGTTAGAGACAACTAAAGAATTAACCAGGAAATCACTTCTTATAAAGACTTTTAAAAATAGAATGTTTTGCCCTGTTTGCAACAGGACTTGATTACAGTCTGATGCTTCCCAATGGCTGACCATTGGCTTGACATGTCCTGGCCTTTACCAGCCTTTATTCCAATTCAAACCCACAGTGTTTACCGTAGTTTTGTGGCCTTCAATTCAACAATGAAAGCTGGTGTTCTCTGTATCACTTTGTGTTGCCTCCTTTTGTGTTCAAATGCAAAGTATGTAAGAATTTTTTTGCAATGATGAGTCGAAAGATCAAACCCATACGTAAACTTCCCTATAGACCCTCTTCTCAGAGAAATCAGGAAAGAATGTTTCAGCCTCCTCTACGTGTGATTCAACTGACCAAAAAGCATTTTAATACTAGGTGTGAACAGGGCCTATGTGATGTCATCATCGCAGCTTAAGCAAGATCAACATTTTAATACACTTGGGCTTTTAAAACATGGCCCCCTGTGAATTTATTATTTATTTTCCCCCTTTTTGTTTCTGCATAGAAATTGCAACAGTGCTATTAACTAAAACAGTGGCACAGAGAGCAGTGGATAGTGTTGAAACCAGGGATGGTTTTACAGCAACAATTAGGCTTTTGAAACTGACAGCATGTAATATTTAACAAGTAAGGAGACTTCCATAGAAGCTCTTTTAGTGCATGCGTTCGCTTACTTTCCATGTTAAATTTCAGTTTTTTCTGAATATTTATTTTCAGTCCGTTAAAGAGACCAAGAAATCAAAACTTACCATATGATTTTGTTAGCGCACATTGTTAGTATTGTGGTAAACAATTAATTTGTAAACATTATTAGGAAAAAAATGCCCTTCTAATCTTTCATGGAAATCCGAAAATGCACTCCTGTTTTTTTTATTTATTTATTTTTTTTATTAAATTGTCAGATTATATGCATCTTAGGAATTGGGCATGGCTGACATTTCTAATCACGCTGGTCCAACTGTCAGCTTTGACATCAAACAAAAATAGTGAGGGGGAGGTGTCTGAGGTTTTAATAACTCCCTTCAAACCATTTTCTCCATCTTTTGGAATTAAATGCCTACTTTACTATATCCAATCAGCTCACAGTAAAAAGAAGAAGCCACACCCACTGCTTTCTCATTTAATATTCTGCTTCTCTAGGAACTGCGTCACAATTAGAGCTGGGCGATATGGCAAAAAAAATTATCACGATAATTTTTTTCATATCAGTCGATATCGATATTTATCTTGATAAATGTAAAATCTTTATATCTATCAAAGATATAAGATTTTCAGCATGCCAATGGCTTTGTGCAGCTAGTTTAACACATTTAGTGAAATGTTTTAGCTGTCTGACAATATAAATAATAAAATAATAAACAAAAGAACAATCTTTATTCAGCATTTACTGTTCAAGTTTTCAAGAACCAAAGACATTACCTACAAGTTATTGAAAACCCCGGTTTGGAACAATGTGAGTCAAAGGTCACATAATTTTCAGTTTTGGATGAACTCTCCTTTTAATGGTGAGTATGGTGAATTTAGGGTGAAATATACTTTAATGTATTTATCTATTGATTGTTAATAACGCTTTTATCGACAGACCTTATCGATGACTGATTAAGCATGGACATGTAAAGGTTTAGTTATGCTTTGCGCTTTGAGACGCATCCACGCATTACATCATCAAGTGTGTGCAATTTACCTATGCTGTCACCCTCTTGACATCCCATATTGTGGGATGCATAAACCCTTGTTATGCGCATATATCCGATATATCTGCGCGTGTTTTAACCAAATTTGTCTGACAGACTAGCACGAATAGCAGACTCTCAATTTATAAATCGCGCATCACAACGAAAACATGCGGGGAGCCAGCCGGGGAGCCTTTACATTTACACATCGAGGTTCTGAGCTCCATCCGAGTTTATTCTTCCGAGGTAAGCCAAGAAATCTATCAATGCAGCGAAAAGACTGTCCAGTTCATGCTGCTCAGACCGCGCGTAGTTAATGAATTAAAATGAAACCGTGAAAATAGTTTGATGGACTGTTTTGGCGCTAAAGCATATAGCTTCGCTTCGTGGAAAAGGATTTAAAGGATTTAATTATTGATCCACTGCTGTTGTAAACGTCTGTCATTTTTGCTGCATTTTTAATGTCATTTTTTTAAAGATTATGTCTTAAACATCTGATTTCATCTCTGTGATTACGTCCTTTAAATATGTAGCCTAAAGGCTGGTTCTTTTACCGTCAATGAGAGACAATAGTAGTATTACAGATTTCAAAACAAATATTTTAATATTAACCCATAAGAACCCACTGTGACGCGGGTGTCACAAACAATTGTGATCATCTGAAAAGGTCTTTTTAAAAGCATTATTCCTCATTTTTAACTCGGGAAGTCTCAAAGTGACGTATAAGTAACATCCAGGTTCAGTCACGTAAGAATGTGTGCATTTTTGTTGTCATGGCAACATGTCCAAAATGGTGGACTGTGTAGGGAGCACATGTTGCACTGTCAGCAATTTTTAAAGAGATCTGTTTTTATTACTAAAGGTATGTTTTGACCCATTTAACTATTCTAAAGTTTTAATAACACATCCTAGATTACATTTACCGTGATTTTAATACATTTCTTGAACAAACTGATATAAATGAAGGTACGAAGATATTGTAGTGACATATGTCACATCGAGCTGTTAACCTTAAAACAGTTGGTGGAATTTTGATGTGACGTATTTGTCACATTAAAAAAAATAGTAACAAACTGCTCAATAATTTAGCTGAATAAACTATTTTAGTGTTCAATATTTTCTACTGCTCATTGCAAAGCATATATTAACAAAAAATTAATAATGTCACATTAATTATATCGTTAATGAAATGTATTTTGAAACTATTTTATAACTATAAGCTGTAACAAGATGTTTATATCATATGTTGGTCTTATTTTAAGGTTGTAAAATTGAAGTGAGAATAACATGATTAGATTCAGGAAAGAATTTGATGTTCAGAATGCACTAAAGTTTATCCACAGAGATGACAGTGAGTATGAGGGATGTGACAGTGACTTGAATAAAGACATTGATGATCCTGATTACACTTTAAGTAAAAAAAAGACATGGAGGATGGTGAATCAAGTGGATCTTATTTAGACATTAGCAGATCAAGTGATCTAGATTCAGAAGCTGCACAGCCAAACATAAACTCTGGCCAGCAAGGGCAACTAAATTTTTTCTTGTAGAAAGTTGAAACCCCCGGGTGCACATTCAAATGACTAAGTGCCAAAACTCCAGACTATCTTCACACACCACTGGAGTATTTCAAAAAGTTAATAACAGTAAAAATGTTCGCGTTGCTGAAGGAAAAAACGCATTTGTACAGTGTGCAACAATCTGGAACTCAAAAAAATTGTTAACTCCACTGTTAAAGAATCGTAAATACTGGTTGGGAGCTATCTGCGTATTGGTCTAAGACAAAATGCCAGGAAATCGTGCATACTGAGAAAATGACACAAGGTGTTCCATGGTGGCTGACAACATGTGCAGGTTTAACATGTTAACCTTCAGTGTGAGGTAGTTCATTCATTTATTCATTTTATTTTGGCTTAGTCCCTTTATTAATCAAGGGTTACCACATAGGAATGAACCGCTAACTTATCCAGCATATGTTTTACTTAGCTGATGACCTTCCAGCCACAACCCAGCTCTGGGAAACACCCATACACACTTGCATTCATACACTCATACACTAAGGCCAATTTAGCTTATTCAATTCACCTTTACCACATGTCTTTGGACTGTGGGGGAAACCGGAGCACCTGAAGGAAACCACTGCGAACATGGGTAGAACATGCAAACTCCACACAGAAATGCCAACTGACTCAGCCAGGACTCAAACCAGTGACCTTATTGCTGTGAGGCAAAAGTGCTACCCACTGAGCCAGTGTCGCTGTGAGGTAGTTATTTATTTTTATTTAGTTCACACATTTTCAAGTTGTGAAAACAATACACAAATAACCATACCAAAAAAGGTTGAATTTTGATGTTTCGAAAGAATTGTTGCAAAATGTATTGGTCACAGTTATGGGGCTTTAAAACATGTTGGGGAAAAGCAAATAAACTGAAAAAAAAATGTTATGTAGTAGATAAAACTGACAAAATGTATTTTTTTCAATTGTGAAATAAATGCCCAATGTGACATATACGTAACATGAAAAATGTGTTATAAACGCCCAATGTGACATATATGTAACATTGCAGATCTTTCACAAAGAGGGGTTGTATTTCAAAAACAACTGCAGAAACATGTTATTAGTGGTCCATTTGGTCTGTATTATATGCCCCATAATTTTCCTATAAGGAAAAATCGGTCCGGGTTCTTATGGGTTAAAAAGAAAACATAAGCTTGACATCAAAAGATCCTATTATTGTCGTAACAAATAAATGATGCAGCCTGTAGTTTACAGCAAGCATTTATAGTTCATTGAGATGTGTTTGAGATTGTGTCCTCTGTCATGTCTTGCGTCTGTCTTTTCGGGGGGGGTTTTCTCGTAAGGCACGGCTTTCGAAAAGGATGACATGAGACTCTGCTGGGTAGCTGCATTGGTTTACTAACACTTGTTTAGGTCTGTAATTTCTTAGCATCCTTGATAAGGGTGGTCTTGTTTTACATGGTGAAACAGGTCGTGGTGTTGCCTGCTTTGGATGACACGATTCGTCTGCTCAGTTTGCGGTGCACGTTGCTCTGTTTTGTGTTGGACAGAGAATAACTAAGTAGCTCATGAAGTCTAGTGACGTTTCTTGTCAACAGTGTCTGTGATTCTGACCTTTTTTACCTTATTTCTTTCTTACTTAATTGCAACTAACTCTGATTGGCTGTAAACTTGTACGGCGTTCGGCATCTGGAAGGGCAGCCTGCAAAATGGTTGCGCAACGTTAGGCATAGTGCGAAAATATTATCGAGCAATTATCTGTCATTAAACTGTCATTATCGTTTTATCGAAAAATTTTATACTGTAATAATTATGGCTATCCAATTATCGCCCAGCCCTAGTCACAATACGAAAAAAATAACAGTCGCAGTTTCTGGTTCACGCACACTTTAAGGATGTGTATAATCTACTGTGTTTTAAAAATTAGCATTTCGTAAATACAATAACAGTAATAATTCCTTACATTTATATAGAGCTTTTCTGGACACTCAAAGCATTTTACACACAAATTTTGGGGGAATCCACCATCCACCCAACACCAAAGTGCAGCTGGATGACGCGATGGAAGCCATATTGCACCAGACCGCACAGCACACACCAGCTGATTGGCGGAGAGGAGAGACAGAGTGATCAAGCCAATTATAATATGGGTTGATTAGGAGGCCATGATGGACAGTGGGCAAATTTGGCTATGATGCCAGGGTTAAACCCCTACTCTTTTTCGAAGGACGTCCTGGGTTTTTTAATGACCCGAATTCCAGACATGCGAAAGACATCGCTCACTGAGCAGGATAGAATCCCCAATATTATACTGCGGCATTAAGACCCACACAAACCACAGGTAGAGCGCTAGGTTATGTAAATCTGATATAAACATGTAGAGCAGGGGTTTCAAACTCCCGGCCCGCGGGCCATTTGCGGCCCTCAGTGCAATATTTTGTGGCCCGCGCCGACCGCTGTACACTGACAGAATCAGCGGAGCGGGGAGAGAGAGCGCTCCCCGCTCCGCTGATTCTATCCGTACACAGCAGTCACTGGCATTCCCCGCCCACCGTGTAAACAAAGGGGCGGGGATGCCAGTGACGTCACCACGCACCCTGCCCCTTTGTTAGACGCTGTGACGGGCGGGAAGTGTTAGGAGGGAACTCGCGCCGGCCAGAACCAAGGTAAGCTGTTCCCGCCCCTGCCTATCTGCAGCCTGCCATCTACCTAGCTACAGCCTGCATCTTATATATATTATAGGTAGATACAGACTGATGTGACTGGAGTGGGGTGGGGGTGTTTTATTTATACATATATACGCCTTTTTTTAGGTGAGGGAATGGAAGTTTTGAGTGAATTCCCCCAAGCCATACTGAGGGTCTCAACTGCTTTCGCTCTAAAGCCAAATGTGGTTCAGATTTGTGAGAAGCGCTGTCAAGTCTCTGGCAGCAAGGAGTAGGCAAAAGATGCCATGTTCAGAAGAACTGTTCATAATCTTCACTCAATGTTCTATTAATGTTCAGGACACTTCATGTTCAGAAGAAATAATTAAAACTGTTAATAATGACATTTGAGGACTTTTTTTGTGTGAAATCCCTTATGCGGCCCAGCCTCACCTAGACTTTGCCTCCTGTGGCCCCCAGGTAAATTGAGTTTGAGACCCCTGATGTAGAGCATGCAGTTTGTCACTACCTAAATCGATCAACCTTTTTTTTGCCATCTCATACCAGTTTCTCATCAAATATTGACCAATCAAATGCTCTCTAGCATCCGATTTTTATTTTATTTTCTTGTCAGAAAAGCATAGTTCTGTCAGCAGTAGTAAATCTCCAGCCAAAAGCTAGAGGGTGATCTCATGCAAACTTTAAATTGAAAGTATAACCTATAAATGAACTTGGCTCATCATTTAATGTCATTAAATGTGAATTGTCTGCATAATTTCAGCTGTAGCAGCATTTACTAAGAGACATAGTTCATCCCGCAATCTACTGTCAGTTGCAAATGGATTATTTTTCAATTTCATTATGCAATTAAATAGTCTGTGATTTATTGTGTAGCTGCCTGTCAGTAGCTCTTTTCATCCAAAAATGTGAACTAGTTATATGCACAAAACTGGAATATTGCATAAAAGTTTTGCAAATAAAGCACAATTTCGATCAGTGAGGCAAATAGAACAAAATTGTCACTTCCTAACATCTAAATGATAAATGGAATTTGCTGCAGAAGGAGAAGCCACCATGTGTTTTTTTTTTATATAATACCTTACTTGCGCCGCAGAAAATGAAGGTAAACCCATGGTGCCATGAGTCTGCTCTTTTGGAGCACAGCTGCTCAACACAAAGTTGAACTTAATAGCTGAAAATAAACTCTAATGGTGGGAGTCAAGCCAAGAGAGAAAAATGATTTTAGCCAATCAGAGTCAGAATGTCATATCAGAGATTTTCATTCATTCGTAGTGTTTAAATTTAAATTAATAAAATAGTAATACCGGTTTATTTGAACATCATTACAGGAATTATTTAAAAACATAGATAATAACAGAGGTGCCCAAACTTTTTCTTATGAAGGGCCAAAAACCAAACTGGATTGAGGCCATAGTGGGCCGAACGTAAATATAGTTGTCATGGGTAATTTCCAAATTTATTTTAGAATATTTAAAAATAACCAGAAAAACATTGATTTATATTAATTAATACTTTTTTTAATAATATATAATTAATAATTAATTAATTAATTTGTAGCTCAGCAATGAAACATACAACCAAAAAGGGTTACGTCAAATTAGAAATGCCCATCTCTTTTAAAGGTATTTGCCCCAACCCTCTCCATCCTTCTCACACTCTTTTCAGATGGGATGGTGGGCCAAATAAAAGGTTACAATGGGCCAATTTTGGCCCACGGGCCCTACTTTGGGCATCTCTGGCTAATAAAGTCTTGTAAACAAGGTATTAAAATGACGTTAATTACATTAAAATGATAAAGTTATCTTCTGTCCCGTACTTTGAAGCAAGCCCTTTAGCTCTGGCATTGGTTGTCCATTATTTATTCACATTTTGTTTAAAAATCCAATTTTGATAATTTTTTTTAGCTGAGATATTAAACCCCCAGTTTTTGCAGTCAGTCAGAGCAAACATAAAATAATCCTGTTGAACTTTATGTATAAGAAGAGCAACAACTGAACAAGACTGACCGTGAGCTCACGTGCATCCTCTTTATTGCGGCAGAGCTACTGCCTGCCTCACCTCCTGTCTTTTCTGTGCGGCTCTATGTCAGATCCTAACACAAAAATAGTGATAGCCATTTGTAAAATACATTGCCTATCATATGCAAAGAAAGGCCATTAAAAAAAAAAATGCCTACAAAGGCACGCACTCAACATAGTTTGCAAGGGATTGCGCAATCTGATGTGAGGCACAGCTAGTTCTGCTTTACCTTGCTTCCAACACTGTAATTATATGAGAGATACGCAAAGCACAGCGATTTAAATAATAAAAATAATTGAAATCTTTTGAATCAAATGGAAATTGCATTTATAGCACAGATCAGTGCCCAAATATTAATTTTACTACTAGTATCGCATGATGGTAGGTGAGGATAATGATGCGTTTTTTGTGGTTACTCATTAATTTGCAGTTAGCTTGTTATTGCAATATTGCCGTTATTGCGACAGCCCTAGCCCAATGTACAGTAGTTTGACATTTGAAATGGATCAAATCTAAATCTTCAAAATTGTCAAGAATGGGGTGTTGTTCAATGATTTTAGGACAACTTTAATTGTTTTGAACCACTTCAAATATTGACTTCTAAACTTGCTGTATTTGCACATGTGTAAATGACATCATTAGCTATGTTTCCAACCACCTATTTTATGCATATTTTAGAGATGCATTTCAAAATGCAGTTGATGGAAATGCCAAGATGCGCGTAGATTTTGATGCGCATAAACTACGATGGAAACACTTTTACCGAACAAATTTCAGTATGCACATTAAAAAAAAAAGTCATTTTGATTTTGTTATAAGAGATCCTGCGGTGATAAAAATGTGTGCGAATGGACAAACCAGCAGGCTGAGCACATTGTAAAACATCTGAAATGTTGTTTTGGTCATTCTAAGTCGCCTTAACCATTTTAGTATTAGTGTTGTTATATTATAAATTTACCTCCAGAATCAAGAGCATCTGTGCTTTGCAACTCACACCTTCAAACAACACTGCACGTGTTCTCTGCGTGTCAGGATTGCCTTCTGAGGCGCAAGTCATTTATAAAATGAAGTAAAGATTCACGCAGCTTCTCCTACCTTAGCAAATTTTGTTTTTACTGTTGATATTTAGCGCCAGTTAATCAGAGAGTGTTGATTTTTGTTCTTGTTGGATGGAAACAGTTTTGTGCATAAAGTTAATTTGCATTATTGGATGGAAACATAGCTAGTGTGGTTCTGTGCATTGAGAGCACACAAGACCCTTTTCACCTGGTGATGTATATGGCTTTTTATTTATTTATTTATTTTTACTTTTTGCACACGGCTCTGCTTATGAAGATGTGCCTGATGTGAAGTCCCTTTAGCTTTTTTTTTTTGTTTTGTTTTGAGGAACAGCAATGCATATGGTTTGTCCAAAGCTTTTTAAGTATTTTTTATTGTATATGAAGTTTGCATTAAGCACACAGTTAGCTCGAATTTAAATACAATGTAGCCTAAATTCATCATTTAAAGAAGTGTGCTAAAAGCAAACATTTTCAAGAGTTTCCTCCAAACTTATCTACAACCTGTTCAGTTTATACTTAAATTAATTCACTTGAAATGTCTGTTACTGTTCCATCCACTCCAAAAAAAAAACCACTCAGTCCTTATGTATTTGTTAAGGATGTTTTTGAAATGCCAATGTTTTGTGTTTTAAAGAGCACTGAATATTTCATGGGGTGTGGAATGACATGTAGTATGAGTAAATGATGACTGAATTTTAATCTTGAACATAAAGTTATGAATTAACTCTAACCCTTAACGGCTGTTGACGTGAGATACTACATTCCATTCTTTTAACATTCTTTTCTTTTGTTAAGAAGAGGTGTGCTGTTAAGTCTAAAGTATCATTTGTCTGAAGTGTAAGCAAGGTGAATGTTGCTAAGACAGTGGTCCACTAGCTGGTGCAATGCATGTGTCCAATAGATCCACTGGGAGAACTATACAAGGTTATACATATTAACAGTGTATCTACCAAACTGAATGTATAGATCATTTGGTTTGGTGCATGTAATTAACAAATATTGAATTGGATATTGCTGGTTTGGTGTGCCGATGATTGAAGAGATGCTTAAAGACTTGCAAGAAGCACCTAGTGCAGTTTCTAACATGTTATTAAGTTGATGTAAATGTTACCACTTTATATCTAAACATTGTGATGAAGTGGAAGTAGTGACAGATCTATTCCATATCTGGTTAAGTTTGTTTCACATCACCAATTAAAGCATTTTTTTAATGTCTTCCTTACCTAACACACCTGATTCATATCATCAGCTTGTTAACAAAGTGATCCTTGCTTCAATCCTTGTGTGTCAAGTAGTGCCACAGTCACACTAAAGTTTGAGTGTGCGGAATTCTGTCGTACGGCACTGTGAAAAGGGGCGGGATTAAACAAGATGGTTAGATATAAAAAAAAAGTGAGGGATTGGTCCATTTTATTATTTTTTTTCTGTACAAAGAAGTTATGTTTTTATCTTATATTGGTCCCATGCAGTCATGTGATGCAATTTCGCAGGTCACCAAGCTTGAAGTTTGCTACGCCACGGACTATTAAACTTGTTGCACAAGCTTGCGTTTTCGGTCTGCTGCATTTGCATATGTATGAATGGAAGTCTATGAAGCAAAGTGCAGTGTTACCCCGGTTTAACATTGTTTCCCAATTCCAGTCCTCAGGATCCCCCACCCTGCACATCTTGTCTGTCTTTCTTAATTATCACACCTGATTTAGTTTGTTAGCTCGTTAACAGAGCGATCCATGCTCCGATCATTGTGTGTCAAAAAAGAGTGATCTAGGCCACGTCCAAAATCACCTATTACTATAGGTACTGCATTTGGCTCGAAAAACTTTAATCACAAAGTAACAAAACTTTCCATCTGGACCTTCTTCACGGTACTTGACACTTGTAAACACTTGCTCCAAGGATTCGCACAGCTCTTTGTCCCACCCACACTTATCAGCGCTACCAAGCTGACCAATCACAGAGCCTGCACTATGCGTCGTTGCGACGTGTATTTACATACAGGTTTGAGAGGTGTGTGTCAGCGTCTGCAACAGAGAGGGCTATGTGTCAACGCACAGGCTGCGCCAGAGCATAGACGTGCACTTGATGCAGAAGTATAAATCAACCTTAAAATCTAAGGACTTTGGGATGACATGGGTGAGCAATTAATAACATACTTTTTGGGTGAACTAACTTTAAGATGACTGAAGTCTATAATATGTCACCAGAATGATTATTTTATTTTATTTTTTTTGATTGAGAGAAAAATACATTCTGATTTAAACTAACACGGTTAAAGAAAAAGAAGAAACCTACATGGTAGGATCATTCACGTGTTCTATATAATCTATAATATTCTGTCTATATGAATACATCTTAGAAGGAAACCCACCCACATTAAATGACGTTTAGACTGCTTTTTTTTCATGAACATCTGCTCAGATAAAACAACTTTTTGCATCGTTGCATATGTTTTATACTTTAGCAGGACAGTTAGTTCAGGTGTAGTACTACAGTTTATTTTGTCTAGCCAAGTAGGTTATTTTTTGCGTATAGAGCAGTCAAACTAGTTTGGATTTCGTTTGGCATGAAGGCTGCAGTTTTAAAGCAGGTCTGTCAGAGTTTTGCCTCAGTAGTTTTGGGATAGTCATGCTGGTCTGATGATGCACAAGTGTTTAGGATGACTCAGGTCTGTTCACATTCACCCCTCCCCCCCCCCAGCTCGCCCACACTACTGACTCACTATTGTTCCCAATGGCCTCTGGACAGCTGGATGTGTTGGTGCGCTTTCACACTTTTCTACATCTACAGCACATTCGACCCCCTAAAATACAAGATGTTTGTGTGCCGTCTCAAACATATACCTCAGACATACAGCAGTGTTCTCAAAAATAGTTTATTCAAAATTATAATTTTGCCATATACTCACCCTCACATTCTTAGAAATACAATGAAATGATTAGCTTTTTTTAATGGAAGCCATAATATAAAGAAAGATTTTGTAACGGCACTAATTAATGATACTGTTTAATTTTTGGTCAGCTTAACCAACTACAGATCCCGCTGATACAGCTTTTTATAGATAAGCTCTTGGTTTTAGATGGCTATTGTTCTAGAAGGAAATCTTGAATGTAAGGCTTCTGTGAAAAACTGTAGTGCTGGTAGTTGTTTTCCCTTATTCACAGTATGACTCAACATGCTGCAACTCAATCTTCCACATTCAGCACTTGGCCTGCAACTAGCTTTTTACATCTTCTGACCAGGGCTAACCAAGACTCAAGAAAGAAATGCCAGAGAAAGTGTCAGAATCACCCTGGAGTGAGTAAAAAAATCCCCCTAGAGGTTTCCTAAATGTGAAGTTGAGAACCATTGGTTTAGATGCTGTAATGAACTGTAGTTGTCAGGTTTCTGTTTGCATCCGTGTAAGTTTAGGGTGTGTTCACACTTAGTGGCAGGTTTGGTTTGACTAAACACATTTTGCTGAAATTTGCTGTATATGTGCCATGTATGAAAGCTAATTAATAAAATGCTGAAAGAATTAAAAAACTTCTTGAACTAATATTAAATTTTAGATGAAGGATTATTTTCAAAATCAGTCAATATTTTGGTTGGTTATTGCTGACTGGACGAATAAACACAAATCCAGGCAATCGTTGAATCATTTGAAAATCAGATTTGGGCCAACTGAAAAAATAAATGAATCCAGTTATGTTAGGAATACAGAAATTGATTGTGCTTGCTGCCTTGCCATACACATCAAATCAAGTGGACTGAGAGCTCCGGTTTGGATTGACTTAAATCTAAAATGCAACACAGACCATAGGCATCTTTAAGCAAACTTAAAACATAATATGCAACCAGAAAATGGAACCAATACAATTTTACAGAGGCATTGGGAACATATCTCACTGCAGAAAATCTTCATTTATGAGTGTGACAGGAACTCCTGGATCTGCTTTGACGCATTATAGAAGATCTTTAAGAGTTTTTAATTGATAAAAGTGCCATCGTATGTTTAGTATACTATGAGCACATTTAGCCTAGCACACAACGTTTTGGATGTTCAATAAGTATATCATAAATTATATATCATAAAAGCCTGTTTTTGTTTTCTGTCTTTTTAAAAATGTCAAGGTGAATGCAGTGTACACAAGGACTGTATTAAAGATTTAATTTTATTTGAACTTTTTGTCTGTGCCAAAAGAACCTTACTAAAAACTTGTATGAATCAGTGAAAACCTAAACTCTCCCAACAAGTTCAGAAATTCTCTGGATGAAACCAGATATAGTAGAAGACCAAAAAGAAAATTTATGGAATGAAAAAGTGCAAATTCCTAAAACAATCGGTTACAACTAAAAATCAATAAATGCGAAATTACTTGCCTAAAATCCATCAATCAATTTGTAAAAGAAACATCCATAATGTAAAGATGTTATTAACAAATTGATCTTAAGGAATAAAATGTAAATACATTAACATATTACAGTGAGTACATTTACATGGACAACTGGTGGTAGTGGTGGTGGGGATGATTGTGAAGCGCTTTGGGTGTATGGCCATACACAATAAATGCGCTATATAAATACACATTACATTACATTATAATAATATGATTTTAATATGATTAAGACAATACTCTGATTAAGAGTCTACTATGTAAACAGGGAATATATATTTTTTATTTAATCTGATTAAGGTCATAATTAGTTCTGTCACGATTTCTATATTTTGTGGTATGATATTTAGCACTAAACTTTATTGCGACATACAATATTATTGTCAATTTAGGACCATTTTGACACTATAATAACGTCATAGTGCAAGTACACTCTTCCAAAGACCACATAATTTTTTTTATTCAAAAGAAATTTTAATTTAATGAGTCATTTTAACAATTTAATAATTAGACATTGGATTTAGATAGTGTAAACGTGTATCCTAAACAAATAGGTATTAATTATAGATTTTACAAATGTCCAATTAAAAAAAAAAAAAAAAAATTTATAGCAAATACTGTAGTTTTTTTTTTTTTTTTTTTTTTAACCATACTGACAGACACCTCCAATAGAGATATACAAGTTGCACAATGAGTTAATGTGGCTAGAATTGTTTTTTATGTATGGGTGATAACTATTGCTTTACTAAAAATGATTTAGGACATGTCCACGTGTTGTGCCATGAGTTGATGTATTGATTCTTGTGACAGGACTAGTCATAATGGAACTGAACAGAAATCAAATTATGACATGCGGAGTATGCCGATTTTAGTCGAATTATCGAAGTCGTCAAGGATTTTTGCCGCATTTTGCAACAGGATACACAGGGCTGTTTGACACTATTCTACAAAGTCATTGAAGGAGCACCTTGCATCTCGAAATGTGGAGTTTTTTTCCCCCATATGACATGTGGTAGCCTATCAAATTTCATTACAACAACATTCCTCCAGCAGTTCATACTCTCATCCAAGATCTCGTTTGTCACAGGGGGCATGCATGAAATGTTCCTGAATGAAAGTGAAAGTGCCGAACTGCAGTTAAAATCGACAAATTAAAAATGAAACCACGGAGGAAATGTGGATATTGTGGTGACTCTGTTTATCGAATTCTATGCTATAACACGTAAAACGGGAATATGAAGGGAACATTCAAAAAGCAACTCATGTAAACACCTTAATTATGTTACTGTCTTATTCAGATTAAGGCAAATCATTTGATTACTGATGTCCATGTAAACATAGTCAATGTTGCAATTAGTTACCAGGAGCTGTTATGTGGTTGCTACGTGGTCACTTGAAAGCCACAATAAAAATCGCCTGCCCCCCACCGGTAATGCTTGAGTCCCTCCTTTAGTGTACTTGTTTTTTTTCTTTCTTTGGAAGTTTATTAAAGAACAGAACGCCTAAAAAAAGTAGCACAGTTTGACGTTTCATTCATGTGTCTAGCTCACGTCAAGTGGCATACCACAGTTTAATACTTGGGTTTCTTAGTACTTCATCTTGGCAACAAGCACTAATAAATGAACAGCTGGTTTGAATTGCACTTGCAGAGTTTTGGCTGTTCTCAGCCGTTAAAGGACTAATTAGTAGCTTCTCTAAAGGATGTTAAACACTTGTTGGACACTTCCCCTTTTTGGGGAGGTAGCAGTAACCTCAAAGCAGCGACAAAGCATTGAGTCTACTGACCCCAGTCTTTGCTCTAATATTGATCAGTGTGCTGAAACGCCGCTCTCTGCCCTTGAGCCAAAACTGCTGCCCCCCCTTCCTCCCGTTCAGTCGTGGGTTGTCCATTGTAGCAGGCAGGGCATAAAGGGAAAGCAGAGCTTGAGCTGTGCACGGACTGGAATTCGGCACACTCCCGCTCCCCTACGTGGGCCGAGCACTGACTCTTTTGTTGTGGGATACACGCTCATACACATGGTAATTAGACTCAAGTGGCTCAAGCCTGCGGTGGAGGTGCTTGCGAGTCGGGGAGGGGGAAGCAAGAAGATGGAGGGAAAGTAAGAGTGCAGATTAAGAGGCGTATGTCGGCAGAAAATTGCTTTGGGAAGAGTTTTAGCATGTTTGAAAGGACGTTTTTGGTGGGTGTGCCGCCTATGCGGGGCGGTCTCAGAAAAGTGACTGTAGCTGTTACAGAGAGACCAGTTTTTCAGGTTCAGAAACTGCGGCTGAGAGGGGGGAGTTCATGCCTTCACCCTGAGCCAGACCATAGATCAGCTCTACACTGCTCACTCAGCTCTTTGGACTGGATAAAAACGGCACATCTATTCTTGTTTTCAAACCTCATTCACTTTCCATTGAACAGCCAGAACTTGTAAATGAATTGTACTGTTATGTCGTAGCTTCCATCATGCAGCACATACTTTTTTTGTGATTGAAAAAAAGTGCAACTTCAGTTTCAGTGACTTGCTGTTTGTATTGTACAATATAATTTTACATTTGTCAGGTTTATTAATGACGCCATCACAATTAATCCATGGTCGGCTTTCTTTAAAAAAAGTTACTTAAGGTTAAAGTGTCGTAAATGGTCATGAAATAATATATAGTAGAGTTGTGAACCTACACTGGTCTCATGGTTTCATTCGGTTACAATTACCATGCCTTCGATTTGGTTCAATTCGGTATCAAGGTGCATTGACGATACTTTCCATACACAATTTTATATTTTACTTTTCACCACAACAATTTTTGTATTAATGTACAAGTTATAAATACACATGATGCAACATATATTTGTAATACAATATTGTCCTTGAATACAAGCAGTCAGATATATGTAAACTGTACCTTTAGTTTTTACATGCTCAAAGAAAACATTTTTTTTTTTTTGAATGCATCGAACAAAACTCAAGTACATGAACAGAACAACATGCTCGTTTAAAGCAAATAAACAAACGTAAATATTATCCTGCTTGCTTTTTGAGCGTTGTTGAGCGAGTTGTTGTTAAAAACCGCTCAACAAAAAGAACTGCGATTTGGTTCTAACAGGCTGGGGATGTTTACAGATAAGTATCCTTGATAAACGGTAGCGGCGATTACAGCTAATCCATGAAAGATGCGGTAATGAAAATTTGCTCTGGATTGGATACACGGGTATCACTATAACAGCAGAGAGGAGAGGAAACGTCACACCAGCAGGTCAAAAGTCCACAGTGAGAGAAAGGAAAAAAATGGCGTTTTCTTTCATTTTTTTCACAGCAGTGAAATGGGGGCTTCTGCTGTGTCATTAGCTATGTTTTCATCCACCATTTTTAGGCGCATTGAAAAAAAAAACGGTTGATGGAAACATCATAAAAAAATGTATACACATATCTGAGTAGGATAACTTTTTATTCAATAAGAAAAGATGTGCATAAACTACGATGAAAACACCTTTACCGAACACATTCCAGAAATGTCATTTAATAAATGAAGAAAAGATTTATGCAGCTTCTCCCACTACAGCAAATTCTGTTTTTACTGTAGAAAATTGGTGCCAGTTAAACAGGAAGTGATGGTTTTGTTTGCTTTGTCTCGTTGGATGGAAACCCTGTTTTATTCACACCTCTTTTATGCGATAAATCCAGTTTTGCGCATAAAGTTAATTCGCATTTTTGGATGGAAACATAGCTTGTGAATGACTGTCCAGCAAACACACGCAGTGAATTGTGCAGAGTTTCTGCATTTTACTTACTCGTGTTTGCCTCCCTCGCCATAGTATTCTACCCTCACATAGCGAATATGAGTTAAATGACGTTAGCACACAATAACCGGTTATGATCTGTTACTGAACCAATACCGAATTGTCTACGTCTGACACCCTAATATATGTATATAAATATTGATTTTTATCAACATAGATCCCAGTCATAACTAACAAATATTTATTATTTTAGTGTGTTAATCTTTTAATGTCTTTTTTGTCTTTTTATACCAAGTGGTAAAATAGGAGATACGTAAATAATTAAAATTCAAAAGTAAAAAAAAATGTGTAAAATATTATATTAAAAATTGGGCGTGAGCTGGTATAAGATTCTGATAGTAAGATAACCTTGGATAAAAATATCACAGTTTCACAGTATTGGGATGTCTGCTCTTAAAAATAATAATAATAATAATAATAATAATAATTTATATGGGTAAAAACAAAAACTTTTTTCCCCTTTTGAAAACAATATTTTATGTTAAGAAGCATTTAAATTATTTTGAAGCTGTAAACATGTCAGGCTTAATAATTCAAATGAATCATTGATTTCTGCTGTCTAGTTTCAAAAACACAGAGTTCTTTACAATTTAAAATGGCCTTTTTGGATATATTTTCTGTTTGAGATACTGTTGTCTTAAAAAGCATCTAAAAAAATCTTACATACGGCATAGGAGCGTTATAGCAGAAATTTTTGGCCATTTTAAAACCTTGACTCTTCCAGACGTCAGTGTACCTTGATAGCGGTTATCATCCCGTCTCTATTATAAGATAATAGTTTATTTAGGGCAGTGGTTTTGGAAGCTGGATTAATTCTCTTTCACAAGCAAGCTGTTAAGAATATGAACTTGTTTTACAACCAATTGCCATTTAATGTACAAAAAAAAAAAAACTATCTTGGTCATATAATATTTACATTTTACTAACAAATATTGCATATGATTAATGAACCGCATGTAGTTCTTAATCTTAAAAACAGATGGTAGAATGAAACTGAAGCAGCAACAGATGTTTTTTTTTTCATATAGTGACCGGGATTAAGTGGGTAAATTATGCCCTAATTTGTCCTGGATGTCCTAAGACCAATATTTTGTATTAAATACTTAGGATAAACTTTGATTAAACCTTTTATGCAAACTATGTAACCGTACTTTCAACCATGCATTTATTATCATTACTGTAATAAAACCATGGAATCTGACTAGTGTCTAATAAAAAATAGAAAAACATTGATTTTGGTCTCATCTTCCAGTAGGAGCATCTTTTGCAGAGTTTTTTTTTATGTGATCACATCGCAAACAATCAGGTTCTTAGTACATCATACAAAATATTGATCTTAAAATATCAACAACTTGATAAAGTCTGGTTAATCCAGCAAAAGTTAAGGATCGTTGCATGCCACGTTGTACAAATCTGTAACAAATAAGTGAAATACTGCACAAAGTGCTTGTTAACTAAATTATTTGTTTTGTCTTCTATGTGCAGTTACAGGAGACTGTGAAGAGGAAGTTGGAGAGTGCTGAATCACCTTTAGGCCGTGACCAGGTGAATGGTTTCACCGATGGCTACCCCCCTAATAAAAAGTCCTGTGTTGAAGATGCAATGGGTGGTCTTAATGGGGTCTCAAATGGTGTTGTGCCTCCTCTCTCACCCTTGGACACCAAACATAATGTGAACACTGATGCCATGATGGCCAATGGGAACCACAGAGTGGTCGGTTCCGAGCACAACGGAGCAAGTTTAAAAGACAATGGTGCAGTGCGTGGTTCAGAGTCTGATTTCCGTCTGAAAGAACCAAAGCAGGAGCCGGTAGATGATGCCTTGTCCTGCATACTTCCCCAGGGAGGAGCAAATGGAAACAACAGCCTCTTCCCTGACCTTAACCTGAATGATCAGGACTGGAGTGAGATCATGGAGGAGTTCAATCGCTCTGTACCCTACGAGGACATCCAGGAGCTCTTCAGCGTTAGTTTTGGAGATCGCAAAGACCCAGAGCTCACATCTGCTGCAGCTCAGAGCTTGATATCACAAGATCTGCCTAACGTGAAGACTGAAATTTCTCCTGCCACGGCTACCTCTGCCTTTGAGCAGGACTCCTGCAATGGTTCACCTCAGATGAGACCGACTTCATCGGGACCTCCGCTTCACACCAACTCTCCTGTTACGGCTCCGGCCACTTCACCAGCCCTGCCTGTTCCACAGCATTCGCAACAGGGGTCTATTCAGAGCAGAGCACTCCCAAATCACTTGATGCCCGTTCCACCCAAAGACCTGTCCCCTGCTCAGCAGCTGCAGCAGTTGGCTCAGCAGAGAGCGATTTTACACAGTCAGCAGCATGTAGTTCAAAAGCCACCACAACAGAAACCTCCACAACAGCAACCAACAAAGTTCCACCAACAGCCCAGCCACTCTACATCTTGGCCCCAAAATGCTCCCACCCAAAGTCAAATGGGTGGTACGTTTGGGCTTGAGAAGCCCACCAGTCCTTCTTTGTACCCTCAAGACTTTCCCAATCCCAAGACCCTACTCATGCCAAACAAAGGTTCTCCCAAAGCGGGTGCTCCAGCTGGCTACATGCAGCCTGGTGGCCATGCCAACATGTTAAGTCACCCAGCAGCACCCACAGGGCCCCTCGGCCATCCTTCCAACCCAGGTGCCCAGGCAGCCATGTTGGACTTCAACAACACTAAACCACTGTCTCACTATGACGACGGACCACCAGGGGCACCCAGGGGCCCTCCGACCACACAGAACCACAACAAACCGAACCAGGCCATCCTAAACATGATGCGACAGCAACAGATCCAGAAACAAAGGGCGCCTACCATGAACTTCAGACCAGCACATCTACCACATACTGCGGTAAGACTGGCTTCCCACTGCACACCTCACATTTATTTTTATTTAGGAAGTTTAAATACCTAGAAATGGAAATTCTTTTATCATTTACCTGCCCTCATTTTGTTGCAAACCCTGTAAGAATCAGGATATTTATGTCTGATCTAGGGCTGGGCGATAATAGGATATCAAGAATTATCATGATAAATGTTTTTCTGATAAAGCGATAATGACAGTTTGATTAGTGTTCGATGCTGCACAGTATATTTGCAGCCTGCCCTTCCTGATGCCGCACACAGTACAAGTGTACAGCCGTACAGTGGAAGTTGCACTTGGAGGGGTAAGAAAAACAAACAACAGCCCCAAACAGTGTGTTGGTACACCATCAGTGTTGGTAAACCATCACAACTACCCAGCAATGTAAAGACAGAAAAGACAGACGAAAGATATGACAGACACTTGATGAACACTTGATGCTTTCTGCAAACTACAGGCTGCATCATTTAAGGGCATTGTTACGACATCGATAGAATATTTTGTTGTATACTTTTTAATATTATGATATTTTCTTTGGAATTTTTAAAACCACTGTTGTTCTTATCGATGGTAGAAGAACCAGCCTTTATGAAGGACATAATCACAGAGGAGAAATGCTCAAGAAATAATCTTTAAAATTATGACATTAAAAATGCAGCAAAGATATGACAGATGTTTACAACAGTTGTGGATCATTAATTAAATCCTTATTTTCCACAGAGCAAAGCATCATCCACCCACAGACATGAACAAAAAATATATATACGCTTTATATATTTTTCTTTGCAACGCGGTAGCGCAGTGAGTAGCACGTTCACCTCACAGCAAGAAGGACGCTGGTTCGAGCCTGGGCTGGCTCAGTTGGTGTTTCTGTGTGTAGTTTGCATGTTCTCACCATGTTTAATGTCTAAAGACATTGGGTACAGGTGAAATGGGTAAGCTAAAAAGTCTGTAGTGTATGAATGTGTGTGTGTGGAAGTTTCCCAGAGATGGGTTGCGGCTGGAAGTAAAAATGGGTTGCCGCTGCGTAAAAATGTGCTGGAATAGTTGGCGGTTCATTCCGCTGTGGCGGCCCCGGATTAGTAAAGGGACTAAGCCGACAAGAAAATGAATGAATGATAATGTGTAACTTAATTCAAATGTACAAGAAGAACCAACAACATCTGAGGTGAAGCGCTTTAAAACAAGTACGCTATAGTATATGCTTTAGCACCAAAACAATCTATTAATTAATTAACGAAGCCTGTTTTTTTTTATGCAGCATGAGCTGGACAGTCTTTACAAGCTATTCGCAGCACTGATAGTATTCTTAGATTTCTTTGGAAGAATAAGCTCGGTCTGAAGGATGAGAGAGCTCAGAAAAACGTTGAGTGAATGGAGACGCTCCCTGCATGTCTCGTCATGATGCGCGATTTATAAAATGAGAGTCTGCATAGGCCTATTCGTGCCAGTCTGTGAGGTAAAATTAAAACACCCACAGATATAATCAAGATCTGCACATAACAGGTATTTTATGCGTCCCACAATATGCGATGTTAAGAGAGTGAATCCATAAGTCATGTAAACTGCACACACTTTATGATGTAATGCATGGACGCGTCTCACAGCGCAAAGCATAACTAAACTTTCAAAATGTCCATGCTTAATCAATCATCGATAAGGTCTATCGATTAAAGCGTTATTGACAATCAATCAATCATCAAGTAATTGTTAGCATCCTAAATAAAATATATTAAAAGATATTTCACCCTAAATTCACCATTAAAAGGACAGTTCATCCAAAACTGAAAATTCTGTGACAGTTGACTCCCCTTTTACTTTTTCAAACTTGTTACTTGTTATTTTTATTTTTTTTTATGTTAAACAATAATATCCAATAACTTGTAGGGTAATGTCTTTGTTTGTTAAAAAATTAAACAGCAAATGCTAATTAAGATTGTTCTTTTGTTTGTTACTTTATTATTTATATTGTCAGACAGCTAAAACATTTCACAAAATGTGTTAAATCAGCTGCAATTGGCATGCTGAAAATCCTATAAAATTATTAGATATAAAGATTTGACATTTATCATGATAATTATCGTTATCGACTGATATGAAGAATATTATCGTGATTATTTTTTTTGCCATATCGCCCAGCCCTAGTCTGAAGAGAGGCTTATTTCCCATTCAAAAAGCATTGTTTTAAAATATAATTTATGTAAATAGAGTGGTTTAATCAAGGTTTTGTGAAGAGATGGGATTGCTTTGTATGGTATTATTAAACCATGATCAACAGACATCAAATAAATCGCCAGAATTTGAAGAATGTGTTGTATTGGAAAGAGAAACGAACCCAGGTTTGGTTAAATTAATTGATAAAATGTCTTGTCAAAAAGACAAACAGCAGTTTATCACAGTATGGATTGAATTTTTGCTGTGTATGTGAGCAGAGCGAGGAATGGAGCAACATAATTTTGGCCAGATTTGTTGAAAGTGGGAACGTTGTGGCCTTCTCTTGCTCTGAGCATGCACTGCTCCATCATTAACACAGCAGATATAGTTTTGACGATTACATGTACAGCCAATAAACCAACCAACCAACCTTTTTTTTTCCGGTTGGAGAATTGTAGTACTAAAATAACTCACTGATCACTGTAAACTAAGCTGAGACGTTCATTTTATGTATAAAGTATAAATATAAATAAAATGAAAGTAATGTAAAGTAATGCAATACTGCATGTAAAAAAAAACAAGAATACAAAATAGTATATTCTGGGGCGGATTTAGGGATTTTGGGGCCCTAATCAATTCCAGCTATGGGGCCTAATTCTTAAAATGCACCCTTTTTACTTTTATTTTTTATTTATATTGATGTTATTTTTTTTATGTCACTCAATCTTATGTTACATTTAATGCAATCTCTACATTTTAAATGATTACTTTTCTTAAAATTAATTAACAGATAAAAATAATAAATATATATATTTTTTATACATTTGACTGCTAGACTGCTCCATGATGGATATTTTATTTTGTAATATTATTACATAACATTAAAGTATTATAATAATATTATATTTGATTGTATACTAAATAAAATTTCATTCTGTTAAAATTGTATTTGTTTAACTCTCACCATACAAAATATGGTAGAAAACGATGTTATATAGGTATAAGTTTTACTTTTAAATATTTGTTAAGGGGCCCCAGATTTCCTGGGGCTCTAAGGCCCCGTTTACACTAATGCGTTTTAGTTTGAAAACGCATAAGTTTTGCTACGGTTACGCCATCCGTCCACACTACGCCGGAGTTCTCGAGTGCCGAAAACGGAGCGTTTCGAAAACGCTGGAGAGGCTGTTTTCATTCTGAAACGCTGCTGCTCCGTCTCAGTGTGGATGATGGAAAACGGAGACATCTGAAAACGGAGGCGGGGCTGCAGACATTCGCCTCTCTGATTGGGGCTTTTCCTGAATATTAAGTAGCCTACACACACGGTTCAGTCCTGCATTCTCTCCTTGTAAGTTCAGACTTCGCAAGTTTGATCAAGGCTGCAGTCTCTTCTTCTCAGTTTGATATGGACAACAGACTATACAGAGGACACGGGTAAATCTTTAAAGGGAACAGTGTACTTTATAACTTCATTCACATCACTCTGGCTACGTTGTTTCACTTTCTCAACAATAAAATGTAAACATGATTTAAGGAACTGCCTATTTTCATTTTAATATTAGCAACTTAACAGACAGCAGAAATGTTGAGGCGTCGTGCTGCATGAGCGTCATCTTCACTGTGTGGATATTTATAACTAAACGGAGCCGATAACAACTGCCTCCTTTCAATTTCAGTGAAAATACGAAACACACCCTTTCTTTTGCTGAATATAAGTTTTAATAATCGATAATGGCCATTTATAAAAGTATAACATACAATAAGTTTATACATTATAGGAAATAAAGGCAAGCGATCAGTCAATATACAGAATAGGCTACGTGGTTACATTAATCATTAACTTATCTTTGCGCTTAGCCAAAACACGTTACCTGAGAAAAAGTAATAGATTCCAATGACCAAAGTCAGGGAATATGTCGTTAGATAAAGACAACAAGATGAATGAAATATCCTGTTTAATAAATATAGTGAGATTAGATCCAGCGGGAGATGCTTGATGAGGAGTCCGACTAGCACAGCTCTCATCTGGGTAGATGGGCTGCAGCGCTTGCCCGAGAGTGTCTGTGTGGTCACGTGATGCGCGTTTTCAGCGTTTTGGTGTGGACGGTGAGCAGTTCAGAAACGCTGGGTGAAACGCGAGTGTGGACACGGATCGTTTTCATTCTAAAACGCCGTTTTAAAACTAAAACGCACTAGTGTAAACAGGGCCTAAGTGGCCACTTACCTTGCTTATTAGGTAAATCAGCCCCTGAGTAGTATACTGGTGCTTCATCCGAGTCTTAAATCGCTGTGGCTAGATGTCAAACTCTTACTAAAAACTTGATGTTTGCTTGCATCAACTAAAAAGACCTGTGTAGGTCTACAGCACGGAGAATACAACTAACCCTTGAGCAACCTGAGAGAGGATCCCGTGAGCTCTGCTGGTGATCCTGTTGGCTGTCACTCAAGAAAGTCGCTCATCATTTGCATGTAGTTGAAGCATTTTCAACTTTGTCACAATGCTCGACACGCCCACCTGGTCACCAACGGTTGCTGTCACTCGCGTATGCTGCGAGTTGCTCGTAGTGTGAATGAGGCTTAAGGCTGATTTATACTTCTGCGTCAAACACTGGCGTATGCTACGGCGCTGATGCATAGCCCTTCGCCGTGGCCGTCACTGATGTGCACCTCTCAAAAAATGTAACTACACGTCGCAACCGCGTAGCACAAGCTCTGTGATTGGTCGGCTTGGTAGCGCCGACGAGTCGGGGCGGGACTGAGAGCCGCGTGAATGGCGCGAACCCAATGTAGCGATTGTTTACAAGTGTGAAGTCCCGTGAAGGAGCTCCGGATGGAAAGTTTTGTTTTGTGTTTACCTCATAGTTAAAGTTGTTGCACGTCCGCCGGTTGCTGCCTCAAAATGAGCGAGTTTGAGCCACTTGTACATCCTGGAAGTGTTCAGGAAAAGCAAAAAAGCAGCGAAGAAACTCGACACAGAGGAACATTTACATCTCACTGCCAACTAGCGTTTCAGAAGTGTTAATGCAGACCAACAGAGACAGCGTGCAGAAGTATAAATGCACAGCCACGCGCGTTGCATGCGCCGTGGGTTACGCAAGTCACTTGACGCAGAAGTATAAATCAGGCTTTAGAGGTTGAAGGGTATTTGATTTTGCAATATTAACAGGATCTGGTTTTGTTAAGTTCATGGCTAGGAGTCCTTAATTCTAAGAGATTTAAAATCTCTCATACAACTGTTGTCTTTCATTAGTAAAATAACTGTTTGACACAGGCTTCACTAAATTGTGTCAGATTTTACTAATCCATAAGACTGAAAAAAGAAAGCACACAACCGCTAATCCACCTTTTGCATGTAACAATCAACAATATTTTGAGGAAGAATACAATAAATTTTCTAATTTTATTTTTGAGATCATCTAATAGGTTTAAGTGTAGCGGAATGCCAACTTATCCAGCATATTTTTTCTACGCATCGAATAGCCTTCCAGCTGCAAACCAGTACTGGGAAACACCCATACACTCTCACATTCACACTCACTACGGACAATTCAGTTTATTCAATTTATCTATAGCGTAATTTATCTGTATGTCTTTGGACTTTGGGGGAAAGCGGAGTACCCAGAGGAAACACGTGAACACGGAGAGAGCATGCAAACTCCACACAGAAATGCCAACTGACCCATTTAGGACTCGATCCAGCGACCTTCTTGCTGTGAGGCGACAGTGCTAACCACTGTGCCACCCCCACAATGCATTTAGATGCAGCATAAATGCATCTAATAACTGATGATATAATCATAGAATAACTGATTCCAGAATGTAAGGTTACTTTTCATCTGAAAACCACACTTTGGAGTAAGTTCAGTTAACTCGGAGTATGTATATTAGCCATGAACCCACAAGACATTATCATCAGAAACCAGAAAAAAAAAAGAGTACTGTTTTTTTTTTTTCTTTGTTTACTGGCGAGTTGCATTCTTCTGAAAATGTATATTATCAGCTTACTTGCCTGACCATGACCTGGGTATGTCACAAACTGCATTCTGGAATCTTCCTAGAATTAACTTGATATTTTATTAGTATTAATAAAAATCTTAATAATTCACTGTTAATTTTCATATAATAAATTAAAGTGTTTGTACTTGCTTTTGAGTGTTTGTTCTAAAAGTCATGGAGTTAAATCAGACCATTCTGGGTGTGCTTGTGTTCTGCTGAATATCATTACAGGAACCTGCTGGATGTCTTTTTTTAATCGTTAAATTTTTTCAACATTAGAGAAAAAATGCATGTGAATCATTACTAACACATTAAAATAACCCCTTACTAGTTTTCTAAATGAAGAACTCTCAGCGTGAGGCTAATCTGAACCGTCATTATTCATAGAAAGGGCATTTTGTTGGTAGATGTTAAATGTGAAATCATGTCAGAGCTTGTTATTCACTGAAACTCACATGTTCAAACAGTGTAGGTCAGATGTTGTTGTTCTGTTCTTGTCATCATCATAGTAATGGCGTGTTCAAGATGAATGAAAAGCTGTGGATAAGCGTGTAGAAGTGACTTTGTTTTTTGTGTCTTCAAGATTTGGTTCAAAATATCTGAATCTCATTGTATTACACAACAAAACGCATCTTCAAATATAAGATTATAGCGGGGTTAATTTATCAATTGTAATATGTGAACGTGACTTGTTTCGTGCTCCTTGCTTCATGTGAAAGTGTCAAACGTAAAAGAGATAGTTTTGGTGTGAGATTTGAAACATGCATATAGAGCTATATCTGCCATTTGTAATACTGAAATAAATCTTAAAGTGATAGTTTACCCAATTTTTGCTGTTAATTTACTCTCGCTCAGACCAGCCAAGATGTTAAAAAATATAAATTATTAACATTATATCAGGGGCAAAGCAGTGGAGCAGTAGGTAGCGCTGTTGCCTCGCAGCAAGAAGGTCGCTGGGTCACTGGTTGGATCATCGGCTCGGTGTTTCTGTGTGGAGTTTGCATGTTCTTGCATGTTCACGTGGGTTTCCTCTGGGTGCTCCGGTTTCTCCCACAGTCCAAAGACATGTGGTACAGGTGAATTGGGTAGGCTAAATTGTCCGTAGTGTATGAGTGTGTGTGTGTGTGTGGATGTTTCCCAGAGATGGATTGCGGCTGGAAGGGAATCCACTCTACTTTGTGAGTGTTTTTAGAAATTTAGCCTTAAAGTTTTTGAATACCATGTACTGTAGCAAACATTATGTGAACTGGGCATGGTATGATAACCTTGGATAGAAATTTCATGGTATTACAGTAGTGTGAATGCTCTTTTAATTATGTTCTTTTTACACATCTTGGTTAAAAAAAAAAAAACTTTTCCCTTCATTGAACACAATATATTTGTATTTAAGAAACATTTAAAGCATTTTGGAACAGTAAACATGACAGGCTAATAATTAAAATAAATCACTGACTTCTGCTGTCTTCATTAGTTTCAAATCAACTTGAAAAGACCCAAATGTTTGGATATCTTTATTTTCTTTGGACATAAAGTAAGCGACTGCACTGTTCAGGTCTATATATATTTTTTTATTATTACATTTTTTTTTTAATTTGATGTTTTCTGTTTTCCTTCTCTACTAAAGGAATCTGTTGCCTTACACTAAATAAAATAGTCCAAAAAAATGTAATTTACATTTACCCCAAGAACGATTTAACACAAAATTTTAGCGGTTTTAAAACCTTGACTTTTCCAAACCACCATAAACCTTGAAACCGGTTATCGTCCCATGCATAATGTGAACTGTGTAAAGATGTATAGTTTAAGGGTGTATTCACATCTAGACGTTTGTTTGGGAACCTGGCGCGTTTTCCGAGTTAGAACGGTTTGTTTGGCATATGTGAATCCAGCAATCGCACTCAGATCCACGCCAAAACAAATGGTCCAAGATCACCTGAATGACTGAGAAAGCAAAACGTTCCAACGAACTAAAAAATAGGCATGGGACGATAACCGTTTTCAAGGTTTATGGTGGTTTGGAAAAGTCAAGCTCTACGAGCTCTTTTTACCCAGACATTTAAAAAGAACATATTTTAAATGCCATAAATTAAAATAAGGACGCTTGACAGTTGACCAACTAAACTCTTTCAAACTTTGCAGTGTGAAAGCGAACCACACCAAGAACAAAGAGCAATATTGTAACAATTTTAATCCTTGTTTTGGAACACAACGATCGATCTACAGGTGTGAAGGCACCCTAAGACATTTAAAAATGCAAGAAAACAGACAATGCTTTAAAAAAAACAATTTAACAGTTTATTAAGCTCTAAAAAAATGTATAAACTATTTTACGTAAAATATGTATTAATCAGTTATAAGTGCAATAATAGCACTTAAATAAATGTACATGGGAATGTTTGGAGGTGTTCAAATGCTGAGAACTAATTAGTCAAAGGCCTCTTTGTCTCTGAGATGATCCTGATTGGTCCTCATTTGATTGGTCCACAAGTGCTTATTGTCTCAAATATTGAACCAAGTTAGATTTTGACTTTGTAAATGTTTTTGTAGAACTTTTTTTTCTTCTAAATGCAAAAACATGCACAATGTCAATTTGTTAGATTTGTGACAACTTATTTACAATGTCAGATAGACCATTATGATTTCAGGGTGTATCTTACTGGGATTTTTCTTTCTTTTTTAAAATTTTTTTTTTTATACAAATCTAAACAGCATGCAGATATAGAATTTAGCAGATAACCAGTTGTTCCAGTTATTGGTGCAAAACTTAACAATCAAACAGCCTCCACTACACAATCATATTCAGTTTTTTATCCACCTCTATTAGTGTGTGTGTGTTTGGCAGTGGGCCTCATACGCCCCGGGGTTGAACAGTTTGTCTGGGTCAGGCAGCTGGTTGCTAAGGAGCAGAGAGCAGACAGCCATTCTTACACACACACTCACACACGCACTGCGGTGGGGGCTGGGATGGGCTGTAAGAGACAAGTCAACAGAGAAAAGGACAGACAGAGCCAGAGAGAGAGAGAGAGAGGGAGAGAGAGGAGGGGGCAACAAAGCAGTCTTTCATGCGTTCTGCTCTCCCGCCTCTGGCCGTCATCCTGAGCTGAGTATTTTCGGATCAGCCTCTGTTTTTAACCGTTCTTTCTGTTTAAATATGGCCATTTAACCCATTTGCCTTTCAGTTTCTTGAAAGATTGAAACTTTTCCTGCATGGATCACTCACTTGTTGTTAACTCTCTCTCCAATTCGGTAAAATTTCTGTCGTCTGCTCACTTTTCAGATAACACCGTTTAGTGTCGTCACTGACCTCGAAATACCTTCAGTGTGTGTGTACGCGTGTAAGAGAGAGACAGCTTGCAAGAGTGTGCCGGGTGTTTGTTGCAAAAGGGCGGCTGCCAGCGTCGGCATCTCTAATTTATTTTTAAACCATCTTCGCCTCAGTCTGTAGTCCAGCTCCGAGGTGCTGAGGAAGCTTTTTGCCTCATGATTGAGTCAGATCAGATCAGAGAGGAGAGATGTGCTGCTCAGCTGCTTTGATACTTGAATGTAAATGTGGAATTTCAAAGCAGGGAATTTGAAACATTCAGCCGGTGCAGATTGCATTAATTATACTGTAGGAGGGGGAAATCTCACCAAACCTGCCAAGAACGTGTCCTAGTTCTACTTCACGACAAAGTCAGTAGGAACATAACAAGATCTTACAGTTGTGTAATATCAAGCCTAGGTGTTTAATATGAATTAAGGCACAATATACAAGATATTCTAAAAATCAATAGAACAATGTTTTATATTTTGACTATGTACTTACATTAAATCCCAAATATTTTGAAGAATTCTCAAATCTAGAGAAATAGGCTATTTT
Source organism: Danio rerio (assembly GCF_052040795.2). Taxonomy (NCBI): domain Eukaryota; kingdom Metazoa; phylum Chordata; class Actinopteri; order Cypriniformes; family Danionidae; genus Danio; species Danio rerio. Next base: position 18,594,409 of record NC_141034.1, on the reverse strand, counting down.
AATTAATGAAATCAACATGCCCTGTGTTGCCATGCTAATGACGTCATAAACAATCAATTTCTGGTTTGGTTTTATATAAAACAGGGAAGTTTCACAGTGTCGCTAAATTACTCTTGTTTGTTGTTAACGTCCGCCCTCTAGTGGTGAAAACTGCAAACTGTGCCTTTTGATTTATTTTACACAAATAGAGCATTGAGCTTATTCTTGATGCGGAAGTGCGCTCGTTTTTTTTTTTTTAATTTATTTATTTATTTTTTTCTAACTACCAATTCAGTTGCCTATGGGAGAAATGACTAGGAATAATAAACTGCAAAAACGGTCAAACTACTTGCTCTACAAGCAAGTGTGTTCATGACGATACAGAAAAATCGGAATAATATATTAGGAAAATATCAGTCTGCAACAGCAAGCATTGTAACAAGCTGTTTTAAACGTCTGAAAATGAATGAAAGTGAATGAGACCGGAAGATTCAAATTGCTGCATGCGCTCATACGTGAAGAATAAGGTCAATATGCACAGCTAGTGTTTATTCCCATACCAATAAGCTTTCCGTCAATGGTTATTGTCACTTTTTTTCAATTTTATGCTGTTCCTTTTATAGGATTGATGTTGTAATGTAATGAAAATACAATCAGTTAAATACACTTCAGTATTTATTTAGTTGTTTAAGAATATAACAATATTAAAAGCATTTACATGCTCGCGCATGTCAGGATTAGCAGGCTAATGCAGAAACTATTGAAAATACTGGGGTAAAATAAATGTTCATATTTTAAAGACATGGTGGGGGAAAATGTAATTTAATGCAGTGCTTCTTGTACATTCTGAGACCCACTTATATCCTATATCAATCAGGTCATTGATTTTTAAAGAAAACGCACCGATTTTGTAATGGCCTACAGCTCACCGGAAGTGTTTAAAAAGTCTTTCTGCATAAAGCAAATTCTTATTCCGCTGTGGTGACCTTTGATAAATAAGGGAGTTAGCCGAATAAGAAATGAATGAATAAAATTCATATATAATTTATATATATATAGCCAAAAAAATGCATTGTAAGAGTCAAACCTGTTTATCTTTATGTTGAAAATAATTATTGTTTAGTAATAATCTTGTTTCATGAAGACAAACAAGACAAGACAACAAAGTGAGATTTTTGATTAATAATGTGCATTGCTAGTAACTCAATTTGGACCTCTTTAGAGGCTATTTTTTTTCCAATAATTTGATTGTTGAATCATCGCATTACAGATTTTCAATTACTTGTATTTCAGTTAAATAATGCCTAAATTCTAAATTCTGCTTCTAAATCTTAAGAAATCACACATCAATTGATATTGTATTTATTCACATGATGAATCTCAATTTTTTAAAAAAAAATTACTTTTAAGACTGCTTTTGTGGTGCAGGGTGGTGCTGCACAATTTATAGCATTTCAGCATTGATATTGCAATGTGCGCATCTGCAATCGCATCGTAAAGATAAGCAATGTTAAGTCTGAATTATAGTTTAGCATGAGCTACTGAATTGTATTTAATCACTGTATTTATGTGATTTATGCAACAACAACAACAAAAATGTTTTACTTAGAAGTTTTGTCTTTGTTTCTATTTCAAATATCAACATTTCAAAGGAAAAACAAGATTATTTAACTTATTATTAAACTCTTGATTTTGCCTCATTTTATCTGAATTTCAAAGCAAAACAATATTTTTACTTGATCTAAGATGTTATTTTAGATATTTGGTTTAGAAATTAGACGAAGCAAAGTAAGAAAAGTATTTTTTGCATTGTGATTGTTTAATTTGTGTACATGAATACTGTTAGACACCCCAGAACACAGTCAAATAGTGCTATTCAACTATCATGTGAGTCTGTATTTTCATCGTAATATTTATCGCACAAAAATAAAATTATATCGCGATATTAGATTTTTCCAATATTGTGCAGCCCTAGTCCAGGGTCATGTGTAAGAATTCTGAGAGAAAATCACCAAATAAACATTACAAATACAACATACAATGTAAGTAACTTTAGAAAGGATTTGCTTTAGTCTAGAACTTATTACACAAACTTTACACTGCATCAGGCATATATTGTTGAACATAAAACATAATTTGGTAAATTGTGTGTGTGTGTCTGTGTGTGTGTTTATATATATATATATATATATATATATATATATATATATATATATATATATATATATATATATATATATATATATATATATATATATATATATATATAGTCAGCGATGACCAGAAGTGTATGGTTTTACTGTTGTTCTTCAAAAAAATTATAGCAATAACTAGTTTTTTTTTTTTTTTTACTCTAAATTAGAAATATAAACTGCCAGTAGGGAGAGTAATTTCTTTATTTAAGTTACAGTCTAATAGAGAAATAGTGCAAATGACTTTAGCAATGAGTCATTAAACTGTTGGTACACCTGATTCTTTTTTTAATAAGAGACACCTCTTACTTTCTCTCAGCAGGATTCAGGCTCCTACCCTCCTAACACGCACGTTCCCGGTCCCAGCAACACCATGACCCCACAAACAAGCAGCAACAGCATCCCGGGTCACCATAATAATCCTGCCTACTTGAAGCAGCAGCAAATTCAGCTGATGAATCAACAGAAACAGTTTCAGCTCCAGAGACAGATCATGGTTGAGCAGGTGCTTTTTTTCTTACCCTTTATCATTTTGGTACGTTGCCAGCAGTAGTACAAAGACACAAATGTTCAGTAAATGCATTAATTAGTACTAACAATTATAATCCTATTATACTGAAATACTGCGATATAATAGAGTTTAACAGACCACTTCGAAATAACTGTTTCCTTATTTAACCTAATTTATTTCTGTCGTGATAAAAAGCCTAAATTTCAGCAGTCATTCCTTTAGTCTTCAGTGTCACATGATCTTTTGAAAATCAATGATTTGCTGTTAAATATATCTAAAACTAATATACGAGTTATAATGTAATAGTATATCAAATAAAACAAACATAATATTTTGCAAAGGTGAATCAAAAGTAACTGTGAAGGCATTTAAAATGACTTCTCAACCTTTTGCACTTTGGAGCCCTCTTCTTTCTCCGATAATTTTTTTTTAAGGCCCACCTGTCTGACATTTTCTCATAAATTTATAAAATGCTCATTTAAACCTTCATACATACATACATATATATATATATATATATATATATATATATATATATATATATATATATATATATATATATATATATATATATATATATATATATATATATATATATATATATATATATATATATTAAATAAAATTATATATTTTTAAAAATGCTGATAATAGAAAATAAAAGGCACAGCAAATGTATTGTATTATATATATATATATATATATATATATATATATATATATATATATATATAAAACATACACATATTCAAAGAGAACCACAGGTCAACAGGGAGATTGCAAAAGATCAGCCTTAAACTGGACTGACTGGATATCTGCTAGTCAAAAATATCAACAAATGTAAAATACAGTAAACACCCTAAATCTGTTAAAAAGTGTCGATCTAATGGGGGTTGAGTTTGCAGCTGGACATTTTGGAAATATTGCTTACAAGAACAGTGAACAGCTCCGCCAGAGCGCATCTGAAGCTAATATACAAGTTTATTTTACATTTTATGGCAGAAACACCATTGAGCCTCGCTAGATCCTCCTGTAACACTCACAGGACAATAATTTGGACAACTATGCGGATATATTAAATGGTTCACACAAATACACAGAGAGAGACTTTCACTTCACGCATAATTTGTAAATGAACAGACTTGCGTGTACTAGCTGTAGACGCGATCATGAGGCTGTTTTTGCACCAAGTTTTAAGTAATCAGTCAGAGAACAGGAGAAAGTGCATTACTTCCAACATTTTAATGAAGCATATTAATGAGGAATTATAGTATAATATTGAAAGTTAATTTTAGTTTAATCAAAGTTTCATTTTAATCTCGCAGCCCAACTGCAAGATCGCTGAGGCCCACTACTGTGTTGCGGCCCACCGGTTGAGAATCCATGATTTAAAATACCTTATAACTAAAAAACTTTAAAAATACCTATAATAAATAATAATGTGTTTTATTATGTTGTTGTTGTTGTTATTATTTGTGGACCAAGACTAATTTGTATTTATTAAGCATCAAATAAGCATATCATACTGGTTTTTAATGAGTCATGTGACAAAAGAAGAAAATAATGGATGCTGTAATTTATGCTTTTCCATTCCACAGGAATGAATGACTATTGTATGGGGAAAAAATTATTTAAATTTAATATATAATATTAAAAATATGATAATGTTACTTTTTACTGCCATTTAAATTTATTAAAGCAAATGTCTTAATGGGCATAAGAAACTGTTAAAAACATTTGTAATTCTAATCTGATCTAAAATGTTAGATCTCTAATTGTAATGACCAGTAGTGTGTCAAAAGTTAATTTTTTTTCCATGGTTTAAAACCAGAGATGCCCAAACTAGAGCCCGTGGCCCAAAGTTTGCCCATGGTAACCTTTGATTTGGCCCACCATCCCATCTGAAAAGAGATTCTCTTTTCTAATTTAACATAACCATGTATTTTTTTTTTGTTTGTTTGTTTGTTTGTTTGTTTTTGTTTTATTGCTCTGCTACAAAAAAGGCAACTGAAATTAAATGTTTCAATTAAATGTATCTGTCAATGAATCTGATTTTATAAAATGTTAATACTGCATATCAAAGCAAAAACAGGTACTCCACTGAACTCCATTCTGTTATAAATGGGATTGTTTTTAATATAATGAGTTTATTATAAAATATAAACAATTATACTGCATTAGTTTATATGAGGCGATGTTTTCTAGTTTTTGTTTTTCAGTATCAAATAAATTAGTTAGTAAATTACCCATGACAGCTTTAACATAATTCAGTTTGATATATTTACCATAGCCCCACCACCCACAATCAAGTTAGGTTTTTTTGGCCCTTCATAAGAAAGTTTAGGCACCCCTGATCTAAACCATCTGAGAGTCTGTAAACCGTCCTACTTCATAGACCTGCCTCCAGGAGGCAGCGTTCTCACAAAAATTCACAATGCAGTGATGGTTCACCCAAAAATAACATTACCTCATCATTTACTGTCCCTCATAAGATTTTAAACGTTTATGATTTTCTTTCTTTTGACCAAAAAAAAGATAATTTCAAGAATGCTGGTTGCTGAAGCCTATTTTCTTCCATATGGATGGAAAAAATACCATAGAAGTTAATGGGTTCCAGCAACTAGTGCTTTCCAAAATATCATCTTTTGTGTTCAACTGAAGAAAGAAAATCAGAAAGATGTTGAGAAAATGAAGAGTGCATAGATGGCAGATTTTTCCATTTTCATTGAAGTCTGTGGGATACTGTAAGTTAACCATTGTTTTTTAGTAATAACTGAAGCGTTTGTTATAGGAGAAGCAGCGGCAGCAGCAGGAACAGCAGCTGCAGAGACATTTGACCCGTCCACCACCTCAGTACCAGGACCAACAGAACCCGCAGGCCCAGCAGAACCCTTTCCAGCAGCAACAGCAGCAGGTCTCCCAGTTCACCAGTGTGCCGCCCTGCCTGGCCCAGCAGCACACCTCCAATTTCAGCGAACACACCATCTCTGGTAATCACTTTTCTACTTGATTATCAAATGACCACATTTACACCTGCTGTAACTTGTCTTTTATGTTGGATCAGTTGTATTCTGTCAACAAGAATTAATCAAGACATACACTTCTACTGGAATGTGGTTATGTCTGACCATTGCTCATATTATATAGTTATATAGGGGTTTGGATCCAGCCAGGAATTAACTTCAGACCTTTGTATCTTTCACGTCTCTTCTTTTTTGATCATGTAAAGTTCCATATAATTTGAGCTTCCTCCCTCGGTAGGTCAACACAAGTAGCCTTTTGTTACTAGTCAACAAACAAGCCCATCTGGTTTGCATTTGTGTGTGCTTATTGATAGACTAATTTGAATGTCAGAAGTACAAAATAGTAAGTGTGTGGCGAGGTGTTCTACTGTTACACGCAGCGTACTTCATTCATCTGGGAATCTATTTTTGATGCTTACACATGGTAACAGGCTATTTCCAAGCTAGCTAGGTAGAAATGTGATGAAAGAGTTTAGAAAGCTTTATTCCCCAATCTGGCAATTAAAATTGACTGGCCTGAAAAACATAACCCTGAGTTCTGGGTTATGAAGTAAGTAGGATGAAATTGTTTCATTCATGGTTGCTTGAATGAAAATTGTCTGAATCTGTTTTCTAAATCTAGTTTCTGTGAAGGATTTATCATTGGGTCTTGATGCAATATTATTATTAAATTGTTCTCTGATGTCTACATAGAAAGTAAGTGGCTAAGGTAAGTGCAAAAATATCCAGAAACAAGTTTACATGTCCATTTCCAAGCCTAGGAATTAGTCCTAATGTAAAATTGTTGGTTTTGACCATATTTGGAAGGGTCATTCAAGACCAATCTTTTCTCTTATGTCATTATTTTGCCACCTTTGAGTAACTTGGACTCATTTTAATTTCTCATTTCTTATTTTAGGTGCATCTCAACCAATAGGAAATGTAAACACTCTCAGTGGCCCCGCTCCTGGAACACAGCGAATGTTCTCTCAGACTCAAGGCATGATGGGAATAGGAGTTGGCCAAAATGCTGGTCCAAATACTGGTCCCTCTACGGCTGCCAGTCAAGCAGACATGAGCCTCCCACCCTGCAGCAATCTTGATGTGCAACAAGTCCTCTATGGGAACATCTCTATGCATGCCTCCCATGCCAACCAGCAGAGACAACCAGTGTCCACAATGTCTGCTGCTTACCGGCAGAATGTTCTAGCAGCCCAGCAACAAGCACACTTGAAAAACCAGCCCAATGCTGCCTTGTTGAAACAACAACAGCAGCAGCTGGCACGTCTGCCCAACAACATGGCGAACGCAATGTCTAATAACATGGGATCTGCTATGCCCACCTCCATGCCTACCAGTATCCCAGGTGCCTTGCCTGTCCAGGCTCAGTCTTGGCAGCAGCAGCCACCCCAGCAGCATCCAGCTCTCCAATCTGGCTCTGCGAATGGAGCCATGCCAGCTGGTTTCCCCAATTCCAGCTTTCACATGCAGTCAAGGTTGACTAAACTTCCCAACAACACCCCATTTCCCCAAGGGGGCATGGGGAACAGTGCGGCAGGTAGAACCATGGGAGGTATGAATCCTGGACAAATGATGACTAACATGAACCAGCAACGGACAAATAACCCAGGCATGCCCCAGCAGCTGCCACCTCCAGTCCAGCAGACAGCCCAGCAGGGTCAGCCACAAGCACCACCGCAAACCCAGCAGGTTTTGCCTGACTTGGGGCCCTTTAGCCAAGCACAGGCCGTACCCAACCGCACCACAGGACTTCAGTGCAATCAGGCCTACCAGCTCAACAGGGCGGCCAATCAGCAGCTCCAGTTCAGCTACAACACCCAATCGGGAGGCAGCTTGTCTGGGTTTCCAGCCGAGACTGATTTAGTGGATTCTCTGTTGAAGGATCAGTCGACACAACAGTGGATGGACGATATAGATGAGCTTTTGGCCAGTCACCAATGAGTGACACCAAAGCTAGTGCCTTCGATAGACAAGATAGCGTGAAGATCCAGATTTTGGATGATTTGTGAGATGGTGAACCTGCTTGCATCACATGGTCAGATCTGCTGTGTTCTCTTTTGAATATATCTATATATATATATAATGGTGTATATAATGGAAGTCAAGTAGAGCACAGAGCCTGCCTCACAGAAGTGTTCTCTGGACTTAAAATTTCAAAGAGGGAAATGCTCTACTACTGAACCTGTGGCTCAGTAAAACCACTGAATTTTCCTATATAATGAGTTTGTGCTCATGAATGCGTTCAGCTGTTCGTCCAGTTGGGTTGCCTTTGTGTTCACTGTAGGCATGAAGAGGCTATGTTCAGTATCAGGAAGGTCTTGACACTTCCGCATGCCTTATAATTGCACTCCTGAAGAGGCACAAAATGATTTACAATTTAAAGCAATAGTTCTCAAATAGTGCTCAAACGGTTCAAACCCATATCATTTTATTTTCTTCTTTCTTTCATAGGGTGACCAGTTCGTGAGGGCAAACCTTCAGCAGTGTTTAGCTTCAAACCAAACTAAACATCAGTCTTGAGCCCATTGAATCATTCTCAGTATTGCACAGCCATTCCTTGAATGGGAATAAAGGAGTAACAGTCAGGTCCAGAAATATTGGTACCTCGACACAGTTCTAACATTTTTGGCTCTATACATTAACACAAAAGATTTGAAATGAAACAATCAAGATGTGCTATAATTTGAGGGTATTTTTTTCCAAATCTGGTGAACGGTGTAGGAATTACAACAGTTTGAACTCTGGACCTTTTACCTGCTCATTGTATTTGGAATTATGAGGGAATAACACACCTGGCCACGGAACAGCTGGAAAGCCAATTGTCCCATTACTTTTGGTCCCTTAACAAGTGGGAGGCACATATGCAAACTGTTGTAGTTCCTACAGCGTTCAAATGATTTGGATCCAAATAACCTCAAATTAAAGCTGACAGTCTGCAGTTAGAGCACATCTTGGCCATCATTTCAAATCTATTGTGTTGGTGTATAGAGCCAAAAATGTTAGAATTGTTTTGATGTCCCAATATTTTGGACCTGACTCTGTGTAAACTGAATCTTAGGCCCAATCCCAACTCTACCTCTTAGCCCTTTCCCTTACCCCTACCCCTCGTTTTTTTGCATTCACATGAAGGGTTAGGGGTGTCCTAATTCTCTTTAGCTTGAAGGCATAGTGCTAAGGGGAAGGGCAAGATGACCCTTAAAGTGAAGATTTTCCAGGACCAAACTAGAAACTCTTGAGTATAGAAATTTTCCAGAGTACACCAGCTACAACGACAAAATGGCTGCAGATGCACAGTAAGGAGACTTTTACAACAACCAAGCATATGTTTTATTATATTAGTGTTTTACAATCATGCTTGTCCCATTACTTTGCGGTAAATTTGAAGCCCTTCCTTTTACATTTTGTTTCAAGGGCCAAGGGGAAGGCGTATGGGGTAAAAAACAAACAATTGGGATTGGGCCTTACTTGTCGCAATATTGTTCATGACTTCTAAAAGTGATGATTATGTACTAAACTGCTCTTCACAAAAGCAGTTTATTCAGCGTACTGAAGCTTCATTAACATTCTTTGATAAACAAATGTGGAAAGCGGCGTCCAGAGCAGGATCTGACACCCCTGCTTTTATAGGACACAGTAGGAGATGTTTATCACAAATCTGACACCATTTGTATGAGCATTGTCTCATTTTAAAAAAGAAAGTTAAATGAGTTTGCAACAAGAATTGCCAAAAAAGTGATTCTTTGAGTTTCACGTGGTTTGTAGTCATTGGATAATTTCACATTAATCTTGTAAGGTAGATGTTTGTTTTAATCAGATTATCACAGGAATAGAAAGATCTGATGAACTCTTCAGTGAACATGGGGATGCATATGTTACACTACGTTTTTCCTTCTTTCTCTCGCTCTCTGGAACTGAACTAGTAAGCCCAGAGTTCTAGATTTCCATGTTGGTGAGAGGGTTAATATTCCTGCTTTTCTCCCTCTGGTGCCTGATGATGTTACATGAAGGCAGGTCAGGTGCTGGTCTGAACTGTGTCGCCTGAACTCTTGCTTCATCTGAGATTCTGTGACAGGATTTCATGTATATTTATATATTTTTTGTATGTATGCAGTTTCTATTGTTCTGAAGAAGATAGATCTTATTTTTATATGTACATTGTTGCAAATTTTTGTAAGTATTTTATACTTTTATTATTGTTCTCTGAAAAACAAGAGTATAGTGTAAATATAGTTCTCTAGAAATGGGTTTGTTGTGTGTTTATTTGGTACTACAACGAGTGCCTTTAATGTAATGTGCATATTGTGTAGTTACATATTCTCATAAATGTGCTCTAAATACTTTCCATTAAGGTTTGAGGTGGAATAGAAGCATGACCAATTTAAGAGTGAAATCTTTTTCTAGAAACTGTTAAATTGTTCATTCATTTATTTTCTTGTCGGCTTAGTCCCTTTATTAATCCGGGGTCGCCACAGCGGAATGAACTGCCAACTTATCCAGCAAGTTTTTACGCAGCGGATGCCCTTCCAGCCGCAACCCATCTCTGGGAAACATCCACACACACTCATACACTAGGGACAATTTAGCCTACCCAAGTCACCTGTACCACGTACCACATGTCTTTGGACTGTGGGGGAAACCAGAGCATCTGGAGGAAACTCACGCGAACGCAAGGAGATCATGCAAACTTCACACAGAAACGCCAACTAAGCCGAGGCTCGAACCAGCGACCTTCTTGCTGTGAGGCGACAGCACTACCTACTGAGCCTAAGGGTTTCAACCTTATTATTTTAATCTAAATATTATTAAATAATGAACTGTAACACAAATAGTCTGCTTAAATATGCACCAATCACTGAACAATTTTTTCTGTGTGTTATTTATCGCAATGTGTATATAAGGGGTTATACAACAAATATAATATAACAAAATATATACAATAGATGACTGCGAAATAGGAGAATGAAATCAGTAATTAGAAAAGGGAGAAAAATAAAAATACACAAAATTAATGCTGGGTTGTTTGAATCCAACTTTGGGTAAAAAAAAAGGGGGGGAGAGCGGTGACAAAAGTAGCATGGGACGAAAGTCACAGTGATTTTTCTTGAAACCCTGATAACATTTGATTTCAAGGCTATAACAGCACGTTCAGCATGCTACCCTTGATAGAGCTGCCAAGTATCATGTGATTTTGGGACTGTGTCTGCGGTTGGGTCCAAATTTGTATTTTTCTGTTATTTTTATGGCAATGTTGATGTGTTTGATCTTGGCGGTATAGATCTGCTATGCTGCTGCTATGCTGATTATTATAGCAGAGCAAGTACAGAAACCTGCTACTTCCGGTTGTATACACAGACATGCCATCTGAGAATATAACATGCTGCTGCTGCAAACATAATATATGTACCCCCTGTAGCAGATCTAACACAGGTGGAGCTGGGGTGGAGGAGGGTCTCTGAAAATGCACTGCAGCTTAACAGCGTAAAACAACAAGGAACATAATGATGCAGGAACGAATTATGTGACTTATCAGCCTGTGTGCATAGAGTTTCATGGCAGAAACTTTAGTTAAGTGCAAAAAGTTAATTATTGTAGTGTTTTTTTTTATGTTTATTACAAGTTGTGTTTCTCTTTTCATGTCACACTAATGATCAAACTACATGTTATTTAGTTCAGTAACTCATCCTTGAGTTGGCAATGTATCAGTTTTTCAGTTTAAAAGTAAATCAGGTTTAAATGGCACGAGTTCCTGTGGGGACAAAAGTAACTGTTATTTATGTCCTACTGTTAATAGCCATGCCTTACTTTTCTTTTCCACATTAGTTTTCAGTGTTTCGATATGTTTTATAAGATTAATGCATATTAGATTAAATTAATCTTTATTTTTGTAGCGCTTTTACAATGTAAATGTAGACTAGAGTGTCAAAGCAGCTTAACAAAGAAGATTATAGTAGAGTTTAAGTTCAGTTTAGTTCAATTCAGTGTGGTTTAATTTTCACTGCTGAAAGTCCAAACACTGAAAAGCAAATCCATTGAAGTCTCAAACCATCCAAGCCAGTGGCGAGGAACAAACTTCACCAATTGACGAAAGTGAATTGGAAAAAAACTTCGAAAGAAACCAGGCTCAGTTGGGCTCGACCCTTTCTCCACTGGCCAAACTTCTTGTTCAGAGCTGCAGTCTAGGCACCGGAAGCTTGTGATGTCTATCGTGGAGGATATATTGCCAATAATAATAATTAAAAAAATATATATATATATATATATATTTTTTTTACATTGTTAAACTGCTTTTAAAACATTTGATTGAAGTTAAATTTAAAAGAAAATGTTTTTTTATTTCTTGCAAAAACAGGCCAAAATATGTTTGCAGTGAACATTAACAAGGTAATAGTCAGATATATTTAAAATACATATAAAATGGGGTCAAAAGTAACAATGTGCAACTTTTGTTTAAAGTGAAGTTATATTGGAGTTGTTCTACATTGATGCAAAATAACACCCGATTTTGATCGACCACTGTTGTCAATTTTGTAAATACAGCAAAAATATATTTCTGCTAAACACATTATCTTTTAAAATTAATTTGTCTATCTACCTATCACCAGTTACAGTTTACATTAATATAGAAATTATTAAATTACATAAAAACTCAAAGTGATCACTCATGTCATCTAAAATTATTTTGCCACAGTACAGTAACATGGAAATATAAGACAAATTTTTCTTAAGGTAAAGGGCTATGCTAAATTTCAGATCATTCCACAATTCTTAACCAGGAAAAAAATATGAATATCTTCATTTCTAGGTGTTGAAAGAGATTTCTGTCAGTGGTGTAATGTGTCCCGCCCACATAGTCATACTGATATAAATACCTGAAGGTAGAGTCAGTGAGTGTGCTTTGGTCAGAGGTGGACAGTCTGTTGACTGACCTCATTGTCCACGGGAAAGATGCTGGACCAGATAGTGCTGTTAGCAGCGGTCACAGTGCTGGGGCTGCTGGAACAAGGTAAATTACTATACATCGTAGAAAATACAATGTATAATAAATACAAATCTTTGTGTTATGTGTCACTGTTATTATCATAATTTGCCAGTTTAACTGGATGACGAAACATGTTTGAGTTGTATAGTTATACATTTTTCATAAACTGTTATATGTAAGAAATGTATTCGGTATTCTAATTGTTGCAATGTTTTTTGCCTGTGGTAGCTGGACTTTGAACAAATTGATGATCATTTACAAACCATTTGATAAGCCCTAGGTTTCCTGTTATTTACTATAAACCATTTGATAAATCCATGTTACCATTATACTTGAGGCTTAGCTATGTTCAAAGGATTTTTGGTTACACTTTATTTTACAGTTCTGTTTCAGAGTACATGTGTCATAAATGAGGTATGTCCGATTCGACTTACCTCTGAGCCTAACCTTAACCTGTTGTTCCTCATAATTTCAGCATGGCACATAGCTGTAAAATACAGTGCAACCTAATTAAATATGAAATACGTTCTGTAACACTTCCTAAAACATCAAGCTACTTTTACATTAACATTTAAATTATTATCTTTTTTGTTTGAGTTGAGGTGGTAGCCTAAATGTGTTTTGCTTCCCGTCAGCGTACTTCTCTCTGCAGGTGATCTACGCTCGGAGAAAGTATGCGGTCTCTCCTCCTGCCACTTCTGGACCACCGGAGTTTGAGAGAATCTTTCGAGCCCAGTAAGTTAGACGAAAGAAATGAATAAACGAAGGGTTAAGATGCAAAAAAAAAAAAAAACTCTAAATGCCGTTTAATATAATCAGCATTTTCTCGAAACCCTGTGTACGGAGAGTTTAGTAAAGTTTTGACAAATAACTAATTTTCGTTGTTTTTAAAGTGAAATAACTGAGCATAAACAAAGGAGACGAGAGTTTCAGATGGCATTTAGAGGCTTTTGCATCTGAACTCTTCTAATATAGACACGACGACCACCCTAAGAGGGATGTTGTTCACGGCGACTGGCTTGTCTCATTTGCCTGTCGTCTTTTTGTTTCGCCAGAGCAAACTGTTCCGAATATTTCCCCATATTCGTCTTTTCGCTTTGGTTGGCTGGAGTTTTCTTTAGTCAAGGTGAGTTTCAGTTTCCCTCAAAATATGAACAGACAGACAGACAGACAGACAGACAGACAGACAGACAGACAGACAGACAGACAGACAGACAGACAGACAGACAGACAGACAGACAGATAGATAGATAGATAGATAGATAGATAGATAGATAGATAGATAGATAGATAGATAGATAGATAGATAGATAGATAGATAGTAAGCCTAAATGATGATGGACATTGTGATTTTGGCTGAACTATCCCAAATTTTCTTGGACGTTTCAAGTCTGTATAAATATGAGCTGGCAACTGGTTTAAATAGGGTTTGAGTTAAACAAATATAACATAAATAATGTTATGAAATAAATAAAAAAATCAGATACACATTCTGTTACACACTCTTAAACAGTTTTTAACACCCCAAGCACATTTCCACTCCAAATGTTCCTTATAATCCCAACATGCACATTTTCCAGAATCTATCCAGCTTTCTATAAACTCGTAGCGCTTAAAAAACTCTTGATTTATTAAAAAATGTTGATGTTTAAAAGAATGAAATAGTTTAACTGGCCTGTTTTAGTGTTTTCGATACAGGGAAAGGATGGGAGGGCAGCAAAACTCCAGTTTAAACTGGTATATAGAAATGACTAGACTGTGACTAGATTAGGCTTCATTGTGTTTAGATTAGATATGAAAGTTTTTTGTTTAAACAGCCCTCATATCTGATATTAATTTCCCTCACACCACCACATCTAATACCCCAGATTTGCATATAAACAAAAACAGAATCCTTAAAATAATGTTTATGCAAAATATTGTTCATTGTTGCTTTGTTGTACTCTTCAAACAACACCTAAAGTTAAAGGAATGAAACAAATCTAAATAAAAGGGTTGGGCATCCTGGAGAGCCACTGTCCTGCAAACTTTTGCTCCAACACTAAATCAAACAAACCTGAAAAAGCTGATCATTAACTATGTTTACATGTACATCAGAAATCAAATTATTTGCCTTAATCTGAATAAGACAATAATGTGACTAAAGTGTTTATATGAGTTCCTTTTTTGAATGTTAATTTCATGATCCCGTTTTATATGTTATAGCATATAACTCGATTACCGTCATTGCGTCAGCATGCTATCAACATTTCCTGCAGAGTTTTATGTAAATTCAGGTGTTTTATTTTTATTTGTCGACTTTAACTGCAGTTTGACACTTTCACTTTTATTCTGGAAAATTTCATGCATGCCCCCCTTGACAAAGAGGTGAAGAGTGTTGTTTAAATGGAATTTGATACTGCACTGCATATGGGAAAATTAAATAACCTTTATTTGTATTGCGTGTTTACAATGTAGATTGTGTCAAAGCAGTTTCACATAAAAGATCATGGTAAATTGAAATAGTGTAGTTTAGTTTTTAAAGTTTAGGTTCAGTTTAGCTCAGTTCAGTGTGGTTTAATAATCACTACTGGGAGTTCAAACACTGAAGAGCAAATCCACCGATGCGCAGCTCTACAGATTCCGTTCCATGCAAGCTAGTGGCGACCGCGGCATGGGAAAAAAAAAAATTCAGTTGGCGAAAGTGAAGAAAAAACCTTGAGAGAACCAGGCTCAGATGGGTACGACCATTTCTTGTGCTGAGCTGCAATCTAAGCTCCGGGGGCTGAAAGCTGGGCCTCAGCGAAGATTCGTCTGCCCCTGGAGCGTTACAGGGATCAGTCTCATGCTCTCCACTCCTCCATGACCACCACGGCCTGGTCCAGGATATGGAAACTTTGGGATCATTTTGTTGCTGGTCTTAAATCGAATCAGTGGAGCTGCGTGGTCTGAGGGCCTCAGGATGAGTATCCTCAGCTGAAAATAGAGAATAAAGAGAATAATTAGCATAGCTGCTGTTCATAGTGTATATAAAACAAGATGCAGAAACCTGTGTGGAGCACATTCATGTATCATACTGCTAGTGATACACTGAGTGTATGCTTTAGTAAAAAAGATAGGTCTTTAATCTAGTTTTGAATTGGGAGAGTGTGTCTGAGCCTCGGACATTATCAGGATGGCTATTAAAAAGTTTAGGAGCCATAAATGAGAAGGCTTGACCTCCTTTGCTCGACTTTGCTATTCTAGATACTACCAGAAGCCCTGGGTTTTGAGATCTTAAAGAGCAGGTTGGATTGTAGCAAGACAGAATGTTGGTTAGATAAACAGGAGCTAGATTATTTAGAGCTTTATAGGTGAGGAGTAATATTTCAAATTCAATACGAAACTTAACAGGCAGCCAGTGTAGGGAGGATAAAATTGGGGTGATATGATCATATTTTCTAGACCTGGTAAGAACTCTGGCAGCTGCATTTTGCACTAGCTGTAGTTTGTTAATAGATGATGCTGGGCGGCCAGCAAACAGAGCATTACAGTAATCCAGTCTAGAAGTCATAAAAGCATGAACTAGCTTGAACTAGCTTTCTCAGATGAAAGAAGGCAGTTTTTGTGACATGGGATATATGATTTTCAAAAGTTATATTGCTGTCTAATATGACACCCAGAACTTTTATAGTAAAGCTAACGCTAACTTTGTAACCCTTAAATTGCAGGTCGAGTTGTGAAATCTACTGTGTACAGGATTTAGGCCCAATAAGTAATAATTCTGTTTAAGAGAAGAAAATTGTTGGTCATTCAGTCTTTAACATCTTTAATACACTCAGTTAGCTTAGAAAGTTCAGGCATCTCATCAGGTTTAGTTGAAATATATAATAGAGTATCATCTGCATAGCAGTGAAAGCTGATCCCATGTCTTCTAATAATGTCTCCCTGGGGTAGCATGTATATTGTAAACAGCAAAGGGCCTAAAACTGATCCTTGAGGAACCCACTGGGATGATGTGAAGACTCTCCATTAATATTCTCAAACTGGTAACGGTCAGCTAAGTATGACTTAAACCATTGTAGAGCCTGTCCCTGGACACCTGTAGACTTTAAGCAATTTATGAGGATATTGTGATTAATGGCGTCAAATGCCGCACTAAGATCCAGTAAAAGTAATAGCGAGATGCACTTTTGGTCAGCAGCTAAGAGTAGATCATTGGTTATTTTCACTAATGCGGTTTCTGTGTTGTGATGAGCCCTGAACCTGACTGAAACACTTCAAAACATTGTCTGTAGAAAGGAGCATAATTGGGCAGAAACAACTTTTTCTAGTATTTTAGACATAAATGGAAGATTTGAAATAGGCCTATAGTTAGCTAAGTTGCTGGGGTCCAGTTGTGGTTTCTTAATAATAGGGTTAATAACAGCTAGCTTGTAAGGATTTGGAACATGGCCTAAAGATAAAGAAGTTTAAGAATTTTGTTGGAATTGGGTCCAACATACACGTAGCTGGTTTAGAGCTATTTATAGAGTTTAGAGCTTCCTGTTCTATGATTTTAAAGCACTGTAGGTTATTTTGATTCAGTGGAATGTTTACTGGATCGGATGTTTAAGGCAATGCAGAAAGTTTAACATCTTCTATTTTCTGTCTAAAGCCTTCTATTTTATCACTGAAAAAAGTCATCACTACTAATATAGGGTGGAACATTTTTTTGTAAGGAAGACCGATTATTTGTTCATTTTGACTAAAGCATTTATTTAGTTGTTCAAGCGTAAATGAGATGAAAGGCCATTTAAATACAAGCGCTATGAGGAGCAGAAGCTGAGTGCAGAAATTCCATTGAAAATACTGTGGTAATTTTTTTTTTTTTTTTGAAAAATGGAATTTAATGCAAGGACTGTTTCTTATTTGTTAGCAGTGTTAAGGTAATGCATTACAAGTAATGCAAGTTACATAATAATATTACTTTTCTAAGTAACGAGTAAAGTAACACATTACTTTCAACCCTCTACCGCACACATTATGATAAATCTGTAAAATATATATATTGGACTGTTTTTTAATTTTTTTTTAAATGGCTTAACTTTAAGTGCTGTAAAAATATTGGAAAAAATGTTTTTTTTAAGGTATGATACGTTACCATATGGCAACAATATCAAACAGCGGATCTAACTTAGAAATTTCAAATTTAAAGATGCATCAGATGCATCATATATCCAGATGAATCAGAATAATGTAGCTACTAGCTAACAATTTGTACAGTATGTATGTGTGTGTGTGTGTATATATATATCTGAGCTAACTTACCTGAACTTTCTCTATCAAATGTCCAGTCTGCATCATTCTCATGGTCACTAAAACCCATTTCACCCTCACTTTCATCTGCAGGAAGAGCCACTTCTGCCCTTTTCTTGTTTCACTTACCATAAAACAAGGTGGTGCTCATACACTGTTCCCTGTATTCATATCTATTCAAAAGTAGTATTGCCATTAAAACTAGATTTTATCCATAATGCAAATACCATTAACACATGACTGATCAACAATATATTACTAGCATTCATGTTGTTATTGTTACAACTTAAAAGTTCACAGTTGACCTGGCTAGCTAGCTAAGCCATTGATATATTGCATGTTCAACTATTGCACAGTGTTGTCATTTGGTAACACACACATTTGAATGATTTACAAAAAACTTATTTGATAAAAAAAAAAAAAAAATTGAGTTGTGAATATGTCTGTCAGAAATCGCTCTACAGAAAAACACTGGATGTCATGTGACTTAAACAAAGCACATCATTGGCTACTCTAAGTTCCTCTCTTTCTAATAATAAAAAAATATGTTGGTCTCAAAGAAACAGTGTTGCCATATGGTTACGCCGTGCACAAGAGGGTTAAAAATTAAGTAATAATATTTGAGTAAATTTTTTTTAAAATGATTTAATTTAATTAATTAATATGCTTTTAAAAATAGTTTGCTGAAATAAAATGAGTGTAATCACATTGAAGCACACTCAGTGAGATGAGCTTTGAGCTCCCCACAAAAACAGATAAAAGATTGTCAGAGCGTTACATTTCTGTGACGGAAGTATTCTTGTTATTTTGAACAGATGGAAGAAAACAGGATAGTCTCAATTGACAGTGATTTTACTGAAGTAATAACACAAAAATAACAAAAACAAATTGCTTAAAACTTTCATTAATCTGTATATATGGCATGTAGAGCATCATGAAGTTCTCAGAAGGTAACATTATTCTAAATCTTTTTCATACGTTTTTTTAAAAGGTAAATGAAGGTCATACAGTGTTTCGTTAAATGCAGACTTCTTCTATTTAAAAAAATGCACATCTTTTTTATCATATAACAATATTATCCAACTCAGTTGTGTGCATATGTTTTTTTATGCGCATTTTCAAAATGTATGCGCATCTTAACGTTTATGTCAAATGTTTTTTTAAGCACATACCCAAAATGTGCATAGAAATAGGTGGATGGAAATGTAGCTACTGTTTGTGAGACATAATATTCTGTCCCAATCAGGTTGTGACAATCACTGATTTTACAAAAATCAGATCTTAAAAGCAATAAGTTTATAATGGTATGACATGACACTTCAACAGAAGCGCCTGAGCTGGCTTATTCAGAATTAAAAGTCCCCTTGTGTATGGACTTTTGTTCACGTTTCCAGGTATCAGAAGTCCTCATAGTTGAGTAAATTTAAAGCGCAGTGAATGGGAAAGTACAACATAGTTTTTTTTGTTTTTTTTTTGCAATTCTATTTGCTGAAATAATAGAGGAAAAAATAGTGTGAGACTGATACAGCAGCCAGAAGAGAAAACAACGTCAAATACCCTGTTTATACACTGTGCATTTCACATGCCTTGTACAAGCAGCAATTCGTTTTTTCTAATTTGATGCAAAGATGATACAATACATACATGAATCCATATAAACACATTTTTGAAATCTAAATATTAAAAACTTTCAAAAATTTAAGATGTTGATGATTGTTATACGCATCATAACAGTCTTGTGAAAAGGGTTCATAACACGTTGCAAGTTCAGCCAGCAGTTTTAAGATTTCAGGATTCCCCCATTCATTTAGATAGAACTTTGGTCTTGGATTAACTGTCCAGAGATGCAAATATGGCCGCTGAGTGAATGGATGTTCCTTGAAAGGGACTTTGAATTCAGCTAGTGAAAAATAATGTTTTGGAAGCAAACATTAGGTCTTCGATTACATCACTGTAAATCCTTCATTCTGGAGTTACACTAATACACTGTAAAAAATCCTGGTTGCCTTAAAATTTTAAGCGGAATCAAATTAACCGTATGAGTCCATTAAACGTATATCATGTTAAACTGACTTAAAACAGCTTGCGTAACACAAAAAATTAAGTTAGAACACAATGACCTATAAACATATGTTGTCATGACTAATTGATCAGGTCATTTTTTACAGTGTAAGAACAAACCAATGTATTAAATGATTTTCCCACTCTCTAGTTTTGGCAGTGATCTTTGGGCTCCTGTACCTTTATGGTCGCTTTCGGTACTTCCATGGCTATGCAGAGTCTTCTAAGGGCAGGTCAGTGATCCAGTACAGTAATGTTGATGTTTGTTCGGTCCTGTTCCTCACCTGTTCCTCTCTGCTGGCAGACTGGAGCCGCTGTACTTCAGTGCAAAGATGCAGTGGGTGCTGATCGCTCTTGCTGGACTGGGGATTATCTGCACTTTGACGCAGGTTTATCTGGGATTGGACCTGCTGCATACCTTTAGTCATGTTCTGGGCCTGACTGAACAAACATGAAGGGCTAGTTGTCATCAGGAAACTGTTAACAGGATAACTTTAAGTGTGTAGTTTCTGCACTACCGGTGCTACTAGAAAAATTAAGCATAGATTATAAAATTATGCATATTCTTTTTAATATTTTATTAGTTTGTAAGAGGCTTTGTAGTAAAATGTTGACAAGTATGGCAAAAGCTTAAAGAGATAGTTCACCCAAAATGAAAATTTACTTACAATTGACTCTCCATCAAGTGTATCTAACCCTAGTAGCAAAGAATTCTGACCCAGATTTGGCATAAAGCTGGCATAGCAGCAATTCATCCGGCACTGGCATACAGCATGTGGGCCAAACATGGCCCGGGTTTGGCAGAGGTGGCACCATCTTTAAGGCGGCACAAAAGATTTGGCCCAGATTTTAAAAATTCATATGTGGGCCATGTGAGTTTGGCCAGTCTTGACCCACATTTAAAATACACTAAAATAATTTTTGAGTAAAGAAAATATTCTACCAATCAGGTCACTTTGAGAAAAAGCATGCCCATAGTGTGCCTAAAGCGCAGCGCTTCATGGGTTTATCAATTTCATTGCAATTGTGACACACCAACCTATCTGGCCCAGTTCAGGCCCAGTGATGAGTTATTAACTTTTCTAAACTTGACCCAGATATGGTCTGTGTTTGGCCCTTGTCTGGAAGCCAAATTTGGTCCAGTCATGTTCCATAATTCACTGCGGCATGTGGGCCAAGCAAAACCTGATTGTGTGGGCCAGAGCTGGGCCAGAGAAAATTTGCTATGTGGGAAATCTTTATGAGTTCCTTTATTCTGTTGTACACAACAGAAAACATTTTGAAGAAAGATGAAAACCATAGACATAAATAATATTAAATATAAATACTATGGAGGTCAATGGTTATAGGGTTTGTCAAAAATCTTCTTTGTGTTCAGCAGAAAAGAAGTCAAACAGGATTGGAACAAGTGAAAGCTGAGTAAATGATGACCATGATCAGTTTTGGGTGAACTATCCCTTTAAGGCTAGCTTACCTGTTGAAAAGAAACTCAAATTTGATGTCTCAATTGAAACCCAAACTATTAAATAATGTACCTCCATCTTGTAAAAACACTGCCAAAGTTTATATCTGTTTCATTATATTGTCTGCATATTTTTGTAAGTCCTTACAGTTCAATGATCAAATCAGCCCCACTGGCTAAATACTGGTAAAGTCTAGAATGGATAAAGCTGTGGATTGGACATGCACACACCAATATGGCATCATTTTTGTGGCATTGTACGACAATAATTACTATTTTTATTTTATTTTACTGTTATGAATAGATTTAGGGTTGGGGTAGATGTTAATAAAATACAATGTAATGGGTAATTTATTGAATAATATTGATAATTCTTTTTAAATTCTGACTGGGGCGACGCAGTTGCGCAGTAGGTAGTCCTGTTGCCTCACAGCAAAAAGCTGTCAGTTGGTATTTCTGTTTGGAGTTTGCATGTTCTCCCTGCATTTGCGTGGGTTTCCTCTGGGTGCTACGGTTTCCCTCACAGTCCAAAAACATGTGGTTACAGGCGAATTGGGTGGGCTGAATTGTCCGTAGTGTGGGTGTGAGTAAGTGTGTTTGGATGTTACCCAGAGATGGGTTGCAGCTGGAAGGGCATCCGCTGCGTAAAACATGTGACATGAGTTGGCGGTTAATATCGCTGTGGCGACCCCAGATTAACAAAGGGACTAAAACGAAACGAAAATGAATAAACTTCTGTCTGGAGCTGTATCTCTTCTAGCAACAACCCTTAAAACCCTCTGGCTCAGCCGCGTGTTACAGCAGCGATGCCCAAAACGTTTGGTTTTGGTTGACCTGGAAATGATTGACATATTTGTGCAGTTACAGCCGGCTCTTAAACTGCAACAAAAAGGAGGACCAGATGCAATCAAATAATATTTATTTTAACATAACAATGACTTATATACTATCAAGTAAATAAAAAGATAAGTCAGGGTCCAAAAAGAGATGGTCAGCGCAGCTTAACCGAGCTCCATGCCAAGGCAATCAATCGCTCAAAATACCAGCTACGTTACAAGCATACCAAACGCTGTTTATATCTATGTCCCAATGAGCGACACATGTGTACCAATCACGTCATTTCCAACGTAACTGAAACATACGTTCAATGTGTTTATGGTGCGCAGAATGTTTAATAGTTAGTTTAGTGGTTAATGTACAAATCTTGCATACTTCATCTTTAAGGACCTGCAATGGTGCTTCGACAAAACCAAATCTGATACAAAAGGATCTAAATTATTTCTTTGTATGATTAATTTAACTTTGGGAGTACTGTACAGTTGCACTAAACTGATTTTTTTTATTGCTTTAAATGTTTTTTTTATTAATCACTGTTTTAAATTGAATTTCTTTTTTCTCCTCTAAAGATATTAGATGGTCTTGATAACCTATTTATAAATGTCTCTATAGGCTAGACACAAAGTGTGAGTTTGCCATTTATTTTGTACACATGCAAAACAAGCAGCAATAAACACTGTTCCCTGGAAGTTGTTTAATTTGCTTATTACTGTTTGTATTTACAATTCGAAACAAACTAAAGTTTTTTATAGGCATTTTTTCCCGAACAAACAGTGTGCATTCATGGAGATAAAGGAATTATGCATTTATGTTGTCGTTGTTTTTTCATTCACTTAAGATAACATGGTAACACTACTGTATGGTTTCATTATCTCATGTTAGTTCATGTATTTACTAATATAAACAAACAATATACAATCAGACCCATAAATATTGGGACATCAACACAATTCTAACATTTTTGGCTCTATACACCAACACAATAGATTTGAAATGAAATGAACAAGGTGTGCTTTAATAGCAGACTGTATACTTTAATTTGAGGATATTTACATCCAAATCAATCTTTTAATCCCTTAACAAGTGGGATGCACATATGCTAACTGTTGTAATTCCGACAATGTTCACCTTATTTGGATGTAAATACCCTCAAATTAAAGCTGACAGTCTGCAGTTCATTTCAAATCAACTGTGTTGGTGTATACAGCCAAAAATGTTAGAATTGTGCCCCAATATTTTTGGACCTGACTGTATGTAATACAGTATTTTCTTAATCTTTGTTAACATTAGTTAATGAAAATAAGATCATTCATTGTTAGTGCTTGTTAATTCACAGTGCATTAACTAATGTTGATCAGCATAACATTTCATTAGTAAATGTTAAACTAGGATTATTAAATGGAGTTCAAGTGTTGTTTTTTATTAGTTCTTTTTAGTAAATACATAAACTAATGGAATCTCACTATAAAGTGTGAGCACTAACGCTTGTCATAAATAAAACATAAAAAGTAATACAATTTGAATAATTTGTTGAGTAATTTTACTAAATTTAATTATTGTTATTTTACTAAAAGGTTCTAAAGTGTAAACATTAAGTAGGCTATATTAATTTTAGTTCTATCAGGGTTACTTAGCTACATTTACATTTACAAATAGTTATGAAAATCAAACATTGCTTCTATTAATGTTATGTATTATATTTGAGTTATCATAATCTAACAATGAATGACTGTATTTTCATTTTCTGACATTAACAAATAAATATAGCAGTAGATTTATTGCTAATTGTCGATTGTTAATGCACTGACTAATGTTAAATAATGATACTTTTCATAATGTAATAAGTGCTACTCATTATTTTGCCATTTTTCATTCATTCATTCATTTTCTTTTCGGCTTAATCTCTATTAATCTGGGGTCACCACAGCTAAATGAATTTTAATATTAATTTACTTTCAGAAGAATCACATGACTGAAGGCTAGCATAATGGCTGAGCTAATGCTTCAAATGATGTGGGAAAAGAGACCACTGCAATCATTGCATATTCATTCATTCATTTATTTTCTTTTTGGCTTAGTCCCTTCATTAATCTGTGGTCGCCACAGCGGATTAAACCGCCAATTTATCCAGCATATGTTTCACGCAGCGGATGCCCTTCCAGACTCAACTCATCACTGGGCAATATCCATACACACTCATTCTATAAACATGCACTAAGGACAATTTAGCCTATCCAATTCACCTACAGCGCATGTCTTTGGACTGTGGAGGAAATCAGAGCACTGGAGGAAACCCACGTGAACACAGGGAGAACATGCAAACTACTCACAAAAATACCAACTGACCCAGCTGGAGCTCAAACCAGAGACCTTTTTGCCTTTTAAGGCAATTGTGCTACCCATTGTGCCACCGTGCTGCCCTATTTTGCCATTTTGTAATATGTACTTTTTACTTCATGCACCATGTGTCATATTTAATCTCATTTTTTTTATGACAGAGATTATAACTTCATTATATAGAGATAATTTTACCAAGGGAGAATGTTTTTAAAAAATTGAAGAAGTCTCTTCTGCTAACAAATTCTGCATTTACATCATCCAAAGTACAGATCAAAATAATAATTCTAAAAACATGTTTTTACTATTGAAAATAGTTTTTATTTGAATGCTTTGTAAAATGTCATTTAATCAAGTGATTTTAAAGCTGGCATTTTTTCATCATTACTATAGTCACATGATCCTTCAGAAATCACTCTGCTATGCTCATTTGCTTATTAATATTATTTTCAATATGTGAAAACTGTTGACTTTTTTTTTCAGGATAACTTAATGAATAGAAAGATCCAAAGATCATCATTTCTCTGAAATAAATACCTTTTGTAAAATAATGCAGTATATATAGAATAAAAGCAATTTTTTTATTTTTTTAGAACCATTTTAAGGACAAAATTATAAGCCCCTTTAAGCGATATTTTTTGATACAGAACAAACCACCGTTATACAATGACTTTCCTAATAACCCTAACCTGCCTAGTTAACCTAAATAACCTAGTTAACCCCTAAAATGTCACTTTAAGCTGAATAGAAGTGTCTCGAAAAATATCTAGTCAAATATTATTTACTGTCATCATGGCAAAAATAAACTAAATAAGTTATTAGAAATTAGTCATTAAAACTATGATGTTGAGAAATGTGTTGAAAAAAAAATCTTCACTGATTAAACAGAAACATATATACTGACTTTAGTTTGAATTTTAAACATAACAGTTTTAATAACTAATTTCTAATAACTGGTTTCTTTTATCCTTGCCATGATGACAGTAAATAATATTTGACTAGATATTTTTCAATATACTAGTATTCAGCTTAAAGTGCTTAACTTGCTTAAAGAAAAAAATAAAGGCTTAATAAGGCAAGTAATTGTATAACAGTGTTTTATTATTTTTTTTTGTAGACAAAAAAAAACTTTTTGCTTAAGGGGGGCTACAAAAATGCTTTTTTTGCTGTACTTCTGATTAAATAAATGAAGACTTGGTCAGCTGAATAGACTTAAAAAACCATTAGAAATATGTTTTAAAACTTTTGATATTAGTCATTACCTCTTATAAACATTATGTAATTTCTGCAGTTTATCCTGTGTGAACATTAAAAAAAAATCACTAGACTTTACACAAACCACTGCAATGTTTGACGTTCAGTCTTTGTGTGTGGTGTTTTGTGGTTCTGACCACTAGGATGCGCTACAACTTAATAGATCAGTGTCAGTGTAGTGCAAATCAGTGGGAAATTCTCATATAGATTTCTACGTCCTTTTCCTTTAGGAAAATACTGATTACATGACATTTTCAGGATATTTTGTTTGACTGATTCTAAAACAGCAAAACAGCTTCACAACAAGTATAAAAGAACCAAGTTTTTTTTTTTCTTTGGAGATCAATGTCTGATTGAAATCTTTCATCAAGTTTGCACTTTCTTTACATATACAATGTACATAATGATTTCAAGCGAGCGTTGTTTGATTACTTAAAAATAATTTTCAATATGTTTATTTGAATTAAATTTTAAGTTAAATCAATTTTCATTTTAGTTCATTTAACTTTTCATGAATTCTTTGCACATTTCTGCACATTGCAAAGATTGAGAAGAGCAGTTTAAACGTGATTGATGCATGTTTTCAGCATATGTGGTAGAAAAACTAGATAAAAATATTACCAAAGAAAAAGGTAAATAAATAAAATCGATAAAAGCAGACATTTTTTTCACCATGATAAATTATTGATATTTTCTCTTAAAATTCTACTATTTTCCATATATTGAAATTATATTCTCTGTTCCCTATACTGTACATAATTCAGTTTCTCCACAGTTCTCCTATCCAGTCAAGTTTAACCGCCAGATATTTAATTTATTTTACTAATCTAAGAATTACAATTTCGTTTTGGATGACTAGATAACTGCTATTGGCTGGCTCTTCGTCATTTTTTTTATTCTGAATATTTGTTTTTGTTTGTAATTATTTTTAGTCTTTTAGTATTTTTAAGAGCATTTTAGCATTATTAAAATGTCTCTGGAAATGGAACTGTTGTCATTTTTCATCTGAAACTAGTGAACATAAATAAAGAAATGAATAACTTAATGGCTGCCTCGTGTGCTCATAAATAGTTCTGCATTCAGAAGCTTCACCTCAGACGGATATAATGCATTGGATAAAGCTTGAGATGGAGGTAATGGTGAACACGTGTCGATTTTTAAGAGTAACTGAAGGAAATCAAAGCTTTCATGTGACTTGAAAGAGAGTGCAGTGCACAGCACATCTGTCTGGTTTTGCCACTGTATAAAGCAGCTATATGAAACAATGTGGTGGAATCACACTGTAAAAGCTTCCTTGAGGGCTTTATTGTTATACAAAAGCTAGATCTAGTGACGTGAAAAATCAGGGTCTGATGAGAATAACAGTAATTGCTTCTCAGTTCTCTGTTTTGCTTTGTATTTCTTACTTGTTCCTACTTTTACATGCCATAGAAATGCTTTTGTCCAAAGTGACTTACAAGAAAGGAACAAAACAGTCTGTAAAGACTAACATCCAATAACATCCGCTACATTCTTGACAACTGAATTAAAAAGGAAGTTAGCGACATGGTGAAATGCATAGTGCATAGTGAGTTTTTATGTTGTAGTTTCTGTAAGTAGGTAAGTTTCTGTAAGTAGGAGGAGATTGGAGGTTACATGGGTCAGGTAACATGGGTCAGTTGTCACTTTCAATCTCTACAATCAGTTATAAAACTTAATTCACTTCACACATGCTCAGATTAGTCCTTAATCCGCATATAACAGTAGAGTACTGTGGCAGAGAGAAAATGTGTCTGACTCAGCATGTTAAATTGATGTCTTGACCTGTCAGCGAGACTGTGAGGGAAAATAATTTTACTTCAAACATCTTTGAAATTATCTTTAAAAAATGCTGAAAATTAAACACTGGCTTTAATAATACTAATACTACTAATAATAATAATAACAATTCCTCACATTTATATAGCACTTTTCTGGACACTCAAATCGCTTTACATATTGGGGGAATGTCCTTTTCCACCACCAGCATCCCCCTTGATGAAGCAACAGCACCCATATTGAGCCAGACCGCACACCACACACCAGATGATTGGTGGAGAGGCCATGAGGAAGCCAATTATAATATACAGTAGAGAGGCATTGATGGACAGAGTGGGCAAATTTGGCCAAATTAAACCCCTATTTTTATTTTTTATTTTTGAAGGACATCCTGGGATTTTTAACAACCACAGATCTCAAGACCTCGGTTTAAGATCTCATCCGAAAGACATCACTCACTGAGCAGTATAGAGTCCCCATCAATTTAATAGGGTAATAGGACCCACACAGACCGCAGGTTGTGCGCCCCCTGCTGGTCTCACTAACACCTCTTCTGGCAGCAACCTAGCTTTCCTATGTGGTCTCCCATTCAGGTACTGACCAGGCACAACCCTACTTTGCTTCAGTGGGTGACCATATGAGGGTTCCAGAGAGCTAGCTGCCAGATGTTAGATTATGTTAGATGTTTTTTATGTAAAAAAAAATCATAATAAAAATAAAATAAAAAAATTGCAACAGAAAATCTCAATACTAACTCATAATTCCCTGCAAATAGATATCACAACATGGAAGAAAAGATGTTTTACCGCTATGTGATTATTTTTGTTTACCATAGTTTGTTAACAACATTTAGTTGTGTTACTCTACTGTGCACAGATCCTTTAATAAATGTAACAACAGAAATATACTTGGGACTTATAACAACAAATTGATTGTTTCACCTGATCATAAATTGTTAGGACAATGTCACTTGATTAGGTTTTTTCACTGTTTTGATTATTTTGTGGTCACTCATAGAATACATTTGCTCATATTTGCTTTTAAAACATTAATAGTACAGTTAAGGGTGAGGTTTAGTGCAGGTGTGCCCAAACTTTTAACGTTTTATCTGTTATAATGGGCCAAACACCAAACTTAATAAAGGGCTGTAGGCCAAAGTTAAATATACCAACATGTATCACATTAAATTAGCCATGGGGAATTTCCTAATTTATTTGCTAATATTTAAAAATAATTACAAAACATTGCTTTAAAACACATTAATTTATGATGCAGTATCGTTTTTAGGCGACGCAGTGGTGCAGTAGGTAGTGCTGTCTCCTCACAGCAAGAAGGTCGCTGGTTTGAGCCTCGCCTGCAGTTGGCATTTCTGTGTAGAGTTTGCATATTCTCCCTGCATTTGAGTGGGTTTCCTCTGGGTGCTCCGGTTTCCCCCGCAGTCCAAAGACATGTGGTACAGGTGAATTGGACTAAATTGTCCGTAGTGTATGAGTGTGAATGAGTGTGTGTGAATGTTTCCCAGAGATGTTGTGGCTGGATGGGCATCCGCTGAGTTGTCGGTTCATTCCACTGTGGCGACCCCAGATTAATAAAGGGACTAAGCCAAAAAGAAAATGAATGAATGAATGAATATCATTTTTTAAGTTTTATAATAAAACTATTATAGTAAAAACAGTCCATTTTATAACACAATGGAGGTCAAAGCTGAATACAGCCAAGCTGCTTCTGCCTTTGGCTTGATTTGCTCACCGATGTCTTGTGCATTGTCTTCGATCTGTCAGCTGAACGTATATTAACAACATTTATTAATATATTAACAACATTTAATTGAAACATTGAATTTTAGTTGGCTTTTCTCTAGTGCTCAATTAGACAAAGAAACAAAAGGTTGCAATAAATTTTAAATAACGATCTCTTTTAAAGGCATTCTCCCTTTCTTTTCAGATGGGATGGTGGGCCAAACCAAATGTTACCATGGGCCAACTTTGGCCCACGAGCCATACTTTGAGCATCTCTGGTTTAGTGTAAAAAAAACGTTTTTCCATAATTGTGAGCAGCCATGTACAATCAATGACTTAAATATCTGTTAAAACAGTGGCATTCAAGTACAGTGACTCTAATTAAACTACTTTAATTGCCGTTTTAAAGAAGCAAGCACACACCCTCCAGTGTGTGTGTGTGTGTGTGTGTGTGTGTGTGTGTGTGTGTATGTGTGTGTGTGAGTGTGTGTGTGTGTGTGTGTGTGTGTGTGTGTGTGTGTGTGTGTGTGTGTGTGTGTGTGTGTGTGTGTGTGTGTGTTAATGTAATGGTTGTTTCTCTTGGCTTGGTCTTATCAGTGACAGGATGCAGAGAGCGGCTTGTTAAAGGTGTCATGTCGCCACTCTGTGACGCTGAAAGCTCTCATTTCCTCTATCTGTCCTCAGCTGCTGCTGCTGCACTAAATCATTCTGCTTAAAGAAAGTGCTTTTATTACGTGAAATTAATTTTTGTTTTAAAAACCAGTGGCTCTCAAACATTGGTCCATGGTCCACTGCTTTATTACTCCATAAAATACTCCTAGAATCAGAAGGTCCTTATTGATCATATACTCAAAATGTCCGAGTCAGTAAAATGATCCGAACTTTTCATTTTGGGTGAACTATCCCTTTAAATGCGTTAAAAAAATCACTAAACCGGATTTGTAAATTGGACTGATTCTATTAAATCTGTTCTTAAGTCATCATCAGACTAACTTAAATTCCTCATCCAGAGAAAGATCATGAATTGGAAGTCCCATTCAAAATAACTCTACTAAATTCATAGGTGCTTTCAAAAAGGAAATTCATCCAAATAAAAGCAGATCTCAGGTATGTAGGTGTGTTTAATGGATGGGGACGGCAGGAGTGCACTAAGATTGGACTAATCTCTTAGATTGACAGTTCCTTAATTTATCATTCACCATTGGTTTATTTGTTTTGTTTTTTGTGGTGCATTTCATTTCACGCATAAATGAAAGCTTTTAGTTCTACTGTGAGAGTCAAAAGGGTAAATACTTCACCGCCCAGAGGAGCTGTTCAAACTTCATTGTCTTTCTCTTTGGCTTTGGCCTGAAGTTCACACAGGTGCACGTTCTCCAACTTCATGCTGATTTCAACTGACCTGGACACATGGATAGGAAGTCGTGTTTTTGGCCAACAGGAAAAGAATCATATGGGATTTTTGCTGCTTCCTGTTGCAGGAAACGAGCTCAAGGATGCAGAAGGGGGTGTTGGTGGTTGTGCGTCTGTGTGTGTGTTTTGTGTCAACGAAATGTTTTACTACAAAAATACTACTGTTAGTTTCTCTACCACGTCGATGAGCCATAAATTGGCTGTTAACATGTTTTTACATTAGCATTTATTATCAGGAATTTTTTGCAAATGCATTGAAAATATTTATTAATTAAATAAACAATAAAACTGAAAACTGTTTAAACAGGGTAACTAGCAAAATAGTCTTCCAACGGCGTAGACAAAACAATCTTGTGTTTCGTTTTGATGATTATTGCTTACCTCATTGGAAGATTATTTTGCTTGATTTCAGAATTGTTGGATATTTGAACTAGATGCAGGGATTCATTTTGTTATGCATATATATGCTTTTTTTTTTTGACTAGTTAGCAAATAGTTACCTTGTATTTTATGTGTCGTTAAGTATCATTGTTTCTACAGTGGCCAAGAGAGCTTAAAGTGCAATTGCAAAAACACCAGCAAATTAAGTAATGATCTTCATCATTTTGACAGTACACATGCTGCAAATAGTCACAATGCGTACACATTTAAAAAAAAAAACATGCCGTTTTCCCACAACGCAAACAAATTAATAAAACACTGCATTTTCTCAAAAAGCAAGCAATTTACGAAAACGCGCTGCATTTTCTCACAAAACAAAAAGAACTGAACACAACGGAAATGTTTAAAGGGGACCCAAAAACGTGATGGGCGTGACTACTGTTCAGTGATGTTGTAGGTGGTTTTCTAAAGGTGATAATATCCCGATTCCAGTGTCTTTATTAGTATTCATTAGCCTAAATAACCATAACCTAAAAATTTAGACGGTTCTGTCTCGTTTTAGGGTTTCTTTGAAACATTTTCGTTGTGTTGTGCGAAAATGCAGCCCGTTTACGTAAAATGTTTGTGTTGTGAGAAAATCCAGCATGTTTTATTAGATTGTTTGTGTAGTGAGAAAATGCATAGCAAATTATTAGTTTGTTTGTGCTGTGTGAAAATGCAGCGTGTTTTGGTAAACTGTTTGTGTTGTAAAAAATTGGTGCATTTTCTTAATTGTTTTTGTTGTGTAAAATGTAAAAATGCATTGTGACGATTTGCAGCACATGTGCTGTCAAACTGATGAAGATCTTTTCTCAATTTTCTGGAGTTTTTTGTAATTGCACATTTTTTCCAAAACTGCAGCTTGTTAAGCTTTCTCAGCCACTGTACTATTTCAGCAAAAAATCTTATATTTTTTAAAGAAAAAACTAAATTGCTATATCTTGGAAGGCCAAAGGGTGAGTGAATGCAAGCAGATTTCCATCAACATGTATTTCATCAAAGTGCAGTGCATCCGGAAAGTATTTCACATTTTCTTATAAAGAGTCCTGGTTGTTTTAAACATCTTCCATTTACAGATGTTTCAGAGCAGCAGAAATGTTTCTGTAACCTTCCCCAGCCTTGTGGCTCGAAACAATCCTTTCTCTGAGGTCTACAGACAATTCCTTTGTGTTCATGCTTGGTATGTGCTTTGACATGCACTGTCAACCCTGGGACCTTATATGGAAAGGTGTATGCCTCTTCAAATCATATCCAATCAACTGAATTTACCACAGTTGACCTCTAATTAAGCTGCTGAAAAATCTCAAGAATGATTAATGGAAACAGAATGTACCTGAGCTCAATTTAGGGCTTCAAGGCAAAGGCTGTAAATGCTTATGTACATGTGATTTTTCAGGATTAGTTTTAATAAATTTGCAACGATTTAAAAAACAAAAAACATTGTCATTATGGGGTATTGTGTAGAATCTTGAAGGCAAAAAACTTATTTAATCCCTTCCCGGAATAAGGCTGTAACATTAAAAAATATGGAAAAAGTGAAGCACTATGAATACTTTCCGGATGTACTGTATATACCTACAGAGAGGAGTTATGGCATCTACTTGTACACAGTCTCTTTCCAAAACCCCTCACAATATTCAAGAGAGTGAAAACTTAATTCTAGCACTTCATTCTGCAACCTACTGAAAAGAAAAAAAATCACCCTTTCCTCACTTCCTCTTTCATTCATTTTCTTTTCGGCTTAGTCCCTTTATTAATCTGGGGTCGCCAAAGTGGAAAGAACCACCAACTTATCCAGCACATGTTTTCATGCCCTTCCAGCTGCAACCCATCTCTGGTAAGCATTCATACACACTCATTCACCCTCATACACTACGGACAATTTAGCCTACCCAATTCACCTGTACTGCATGTCTTTGGACTGTGGGGGAAACCGGAGCACCCGGAGGGAACTCACGTGAACTCAGGGAGAACATGCAAACTCCACACAGAAATGCCAACTGACCCAGCCAAGGCTCAAACAAGTGACTTTCTTGCTGTGAGGCGACAGCCCCTTCACTCCCTCTTTGCTACTTTTTAAATTATATCTGAAATGTTTTACACTCAGCATTTCTCTCGTGATACATTGCTTGAGGAATTCATTATTTAAGTGAAGTTTATTCATAAACTAATTTCGAGAGGATCACGTGCTTATGATTTATCACGTCCAGTCTCGCATTTGCTAATCACTAATCTTCCAATCATATGAGCCCTAAGGCACCATAAATAGTCTAAGTTTCCAGTTCACTTTATCTTCGTTTGGAAGAAGCAGCTTCACCGTAGCTAGCTCCGTTGAAGAACCAACTCTAAACCAGCATGGACAACTAAAGCAGCAACAAGCTACAATCTTCAGGATCTTCATTTGGAAGAACGCTCTGCTCTGCTCATCAACTACAAAAGCTACAAGTGCTACAAGCTACAAAAGCTTCAAGCTACAATCTACAATATACAATCTAAAAGCTTCAATCTACAAGCTACAATATACAAGCTACAGCAACAACAACAACAACTACTATTGCTACCATTTCAAACAACTACAACTCCAACAATTTAATCAACAGCTTAAACAACAACACCAAAACCTTCCACTTCAAAGAGCCTCCACAACGCATCTGCTGTGTCTTCAACCTTATTTCCCAGCAAGATATAAGCCAAACTCCAAAGCTATTGCAATAAAACGGAACCCTCACCTTCTCCTAGCAGTACACATGCTATCCATCGTTTAACAGATTGTTTGCTGGAATGTGTTCAGCAGAGCAGCAGCTCCAGCCACAAACAATGTTGAATTTGATCAACAAAATGGCCGCCAGGCTTTTTGCACCTTTTGCATGGCCTGACTGAAACTCCTTAAGCCAATAGCTGTAAAGATAAGCGTCTCCATCCAATGAGCTAAAAGACTGGAGATGGTCCCGCCCTCTCTCTTGACTCTGTTGCAAAGACCTTATGAATGAATAGGCCAGACACGCTTGTAAATTTATTTAAAAAAAAAAAAAAAAAAAAAAAAAAAAAAATTCCATTTGACATTTAACTTCTGAAAAAAAAAAAAAAAAAAAAAAAAAAAAAAATTATTACCCAACCAGTAAATATTAACAAGCTATTGAAAAACATTATGCCATCAAGCACAAAAGTCCAATTGTAATACGCCAGCGACTCATGTGTTGATTTACAAGCGTCATATAAGATTATATAGCAAGTCAGTCGGATGTGAAAACGGCAAAGAAACAAACTTCCCACTTGACTGTTATAAATACAAATTTAAACTTCACTATCACTTCACATGCTCAGTCTTCAAGGGGTACCAGTTTTCCAGGACCACCAGACTAGCCATATCCCATGTCCTCAGCTCTCCATTCATCTGTCATCCCGTTAGGAGACGAACACCCACCCCTACCATCCTTGCACATCGTATCAATGAAGTCATCGGACCATGCATTATCAAAAGCGCTTCCATTTACAGCCGCCCATGCCCTTATTAGGATGCCTCGCATGGATATAAACTAAAACAATTTTCATGTCTGCCATACTTGTATTATTTTGCAAAGATTTAATTTCTGATTCTCTTTGTTTTTTCTATTTTAGAGATCATGACTGCTGGCTCCAGAAGCTGACCCTCATCCAACCTATTACACTCCACATCCTCTTCACAAAGGATACATTCCATTTTTCACTTTATCCAATCTGTCCTAACCTGCAGTCTGCAACCTCCGAACCTGAAACCGTCGATTATCTTATTAAAAAGAAATCGACAACAACTTCATGATTGGAACTCCAAGGCTCCTCCTTTTAATATCTCGCGCATTAGCCCCATTGGTGTCGCTACTCAAAAATGTTCTGGCAAAAACGCCTTGTAGTCGACCTTTCGTCCCAACACAATTGCTCCTTTCCTAGCATTAACAGCACTATTCCATTGGACGAATATTTACTTAACTACTACGACATTGATCAAGAGATCTCTCTCATAAAGATAGCCAGTCGTAACACCTGGCTAGCCAAAGAAGACATTTCCCCTACCTTTAAAATCATGCCAATCCACCCAGACTTCTGGCACCTTTTGGCATTTATTGGAGAAATCAATTCTATTTTTCGGATGCAAAAGCAGCCCAAAAAATATTTGACATAATGTCAGAAGCTTTATGCTGGATTCTGTCTAATATTTACGAAATACCATACCTCATTCACCTTCTAGACGATTTTCTTATTCCCCCCCCGTCATCTCCTCCAGCCAAACACCTAGCGATCACCCAGCAGGTTTTCGCTGATCTCGGAAGGACCCAGTACTTCAATCGAATTTCTGGGTATTAATCTAGACTCGCATAAATTCCAAGCATCCCTTCCTAAAGAGAAAATCAATCGAATAATTTCTCTATCCCAAATTTTCCTTGAAAAACAGATGTGCACACAACGAGAACTCCTACCAATTCTCGGCCATCTAAATTTCGCTATGCGCATTATTCCTTTC
Source organism: Danio rerio (assembly GCF_052040795.2). NCBI lineage: Eukaryota > Metazoa > Chordata > Actinopteri > Cypriniformes > Danionidae > Danio > Danio rerio. Next base: position 18,558,654 of record NC_141034.1, on the reverse strand, counting down.
ATTTCCCACCTCCATCAATTATCCACCACAGTTCATGGTTTAGAAGAAACAATTTTTCTCTCCAAACCCAGTCGCGATGAACTTTGCTTATGGATCTCTTTCCTTAAGCAATGGAACGGCTGTTCCTTTTTCTACAGCGACTTGATTGCATCCCCTATTGACATCAACACATACACAGACGCTGCCCCTCCAATAGGTTACAGTGGCTAATATAAAGGACACTGGTTTGTCTCAACATGGCCAACCCAATTGTAATTCCATTCCAAAGACCAATGTTTTTCAGCCCTCTTCAAATTCTACCCTATCATCGCAGCAGCCATCCTGTGGGGGGACGAATGGTCTACATCTAGCATTCTCTTTCACTGCGATAACGAAGCTACAGTGCATTGCATTAACAAAGGACGCTCCCACTCCCAATCGCTTATGCCATTTTTAAGACACCTTATCTGGATATCTGCTAAAAAACAATTTATCATGATTGCTGAACATGTACCTGGTTGCAAAAACCAAATCGCTGACTCTCTCTCTCTCATTTCTCTTTGCAGATATTCTGGCAACTAGCCCCGGAAGCAGACCCTCACCCAACGCCGGTCCCTCCTTATTCAGTAACGATATTTCCATAAACCACCCACTTCATAATCTTCATCAAACTTCTCTATCTCTTATCCTACAAGCAATAGCTCCCAGAACCCTCAATGCCTACCTCACAGCATGGAATTCGTTCAAACAATTCCATACCATGCTAGACAACCCATTACACTCAAAATCCTTACCTCATGCATCTACACCCTCTGTAAAGGTTACATTTCCTCCCATACAGCCCGCACCTTAGATGCTATGTTCAATCTAGCATTTTTTGGGGGGTTTCTTAAATGTTCTGAATTAACAGTTACATCCAAATTTAACCCTCTACTCCACCCCACCATCTCAGATCTAGCTTTGCAAGACAGGGAAACTATCTCTTTCCTTATCAAACAAAGCAAAACAGATTAATTCCAGAGAGGACACTCTATCCTCATTTTCAATATTCCTTCACCTACACGCCCATTCCAAACCCTCTTAGCCTAGAAAATCTCAAGAGGCTAACCCACTGGCCCCGCTTTTTACTGATGACGCTAACCGTCCAGTATCTCGATTCTGGTTTCAAAAACACCTTAAAGAAATCTTTCGCCTATCAGGTTTTTTCCCAGAGCCCTTTTCCAGCCACTCATTCAGGATTGGCGCAGCCACTACAACGGGCTCTCACACCATCAGATCCAGACCCTTGGTCGCTGGTCTTCTGAAGTTTTCAAATCTTATATACGTCTCAGTAAATACCACCTCAAGAAAGCCCAACAGGCTTTAACCAACCCCCAAGCACCTCCTCACACGGCTCCAACTCAAAAAGGTGTCTAACAGAGCCTCGACTCTCGCAAGAGTCATCCAAACCAAACCCCGCAGAAGCCCAATTGTCCACCCATGGCACCCTTACATGTTTGCCAAGGACTCCCTCAAGGGCCATTGCAGTTAGCATCTTCTGCAATCACCAATAGCTATTTACAGATGCAGACGTTTGTATCCACATGTTCTTTGCGCATTTACTGCGTTTGTACATATGTATTATATTTGTGCTTGTTCCCTTCTTCCAACTTTTCCAAATCTTTTATCCTTATAACCCTACTTTTCAGCCTCTCGTTCCTTTCTTCTCTACACTCCACTCCCAACTAATCTATTTTACACTCTACCTCTAATGATCTTGTTTCTACTGTCTAGACTCTTCAGACACCCGAAGGGGCCCCCTTGAGCTCCAACTCTCGCAGGATTCGGCCATAGCGGCCACAGTCCTTTCTTCTTCACGATGTTACCTATTCTTTTTCCGCCTAGACTCTTTCTCCAAGCTCCAAACCCCGCAGGGGTCCGCTCAAGCTAAAACTTCTTCACTCTACTTCAACTACCTCTCTTCTCCTTATGACTCACCCTCTAGCTCTGACCCCCACAGGGGTCGCTCCGAGCCCCAATCTCTCGCAAGAGTTATCCAAATCCTCTTTCCCACTCACTGATATCTATCTCCTCCTATCCGCAATCTACCCTCAAGCTCTGACCTCCACAAAGGTCGCTCAGAGCTCCAACTCTCACAAGAGTTACTCTCTTCCACTCACTGCTACCTATCTCCCCCTATCTACACTCTACCCCCAAGCTCTGACCTCCACAGAGGTCGCTTCAAGCTCCAACTCTCACAAGAGTTACTCTCTTCCACTCATTGCTCCTCCCAGCTACACTCTACCCTCAAGCTCAAACCTCCGCAGAGGTCACTCCTATCTACACCCTACCCTCAAGCTCAAACCTCCGCAGAGGTCACTCCTATCTACACCCTACCTTCAAGCTCAAACCTCCGCAGAGGTCGCTCCTAGCTACACTCTACCCTCAAGCTCAAACCTCCGCAGAGGTCACTCCTATCTACACTCTACCCTCAAGCTCAAACCTCCGCAGAGGTCACTCCTATCTACACTCTACCCTCAAGCTCAAACCTCCGCAGAGGTCACTCCTATCTACACCCTACCCTCAAGCTCAAACCTCCGCAGAGGTCACTCCTATCTACACCCTACCTTCAAGCTCAAACCTCCGCAGAGGTCGCTCCTATCTACACCCTACCCTCAAGCTCAAACCTCCGCAGAGGTCACTCCTATCTACACCCTACCTTCAAGCTCAAACCTCCGCAGAGGTCGCTCCTATCTACTCTCTACCCTCAAGCTCTAACCTCCGCAGAGGTCACTCCTATCTACACCCTATCCTCAAGCTCAAACCTCCGCAGAGGTCACTCCTATCTACACCCTACTTTCAAGCTCAAACCTCCGCAGAGGTCGCTCCTATCTACTCCCTACCCTCAAGCTCTAACCTCCGCAGAGGTCACTCCTATCTACACCCTATCCTCAAGCTCAAACCTCCGCAGAGGTCACTCCTATCTACACCCTACCTTCAAGCTCAAACCTCCGCAGAGGTCGCTCCTATCTACACCCTACCTTCAAGCTCAAAACCTCCGCAGAGGTCGCTCCTATCTACACCCTACCTTCAAGCTCAAACCTCCGCAGAGGTCGCTCCTATCTACTCCCTACCCTCAAGCTCTAACCTCCGCAGAGGTCACTCCTATCTACACCCTACCCTCAAGCTCTAACCTCCGCAGAGGCTGCTCTAAACTCAAACTCTCACAAAGCTCCATCTTTCGTAAGAGCTACTCTCCTCCACTCTCTGCTCCATACCTTCACTCTACTCTGGCCCCCGCAGGGGTCACTTAGAGCTCCAACTCCCACAAGATTCACTCAAAGTTCTCTTTCACTGCTTCAAACCACCTATTCTCCCCTTCTTCTTAACCCCGAAAACCATGACCCCCGCAGGGGTTCCTTCAAACTCTAACTCCAGCAAGAGTTATTAGAATCCTCTTTTCACCCTTATTAATCCTATCTAATTAATGCCCATGCATTTAACCTCTTTTCTTCTATTATATCCAGCAGCCGGATATAGCTCTAAATTTCCTGCCTTTTGGGGGGTTTTTTCTTCGAATACGCGGCTGCTGTCCCGAGCGATTAATTCTGCATTTTGGGGAGTTCTGAGATCCACCGAGCTCAGGCTCCCTTCTTGCTCTGCCAACGGGAGGAAGCCCCGGGCTCGAGGAGCCCTTGAGCTCGGGGCTCTCTCCCGGGACAGCATGCCAAATAAGCTTTGTAAATCATCAGCTAAGTGTGAACTCTTGAAGTGAAGTTTATTCATAAACTAATTTCGAGAGGATCACGTGCTTATGATTTATCACGTCCAGTCTCGCATTTGCTAATCACTAATCTTCCAATCATATGAGCCCTAAGGCACCATAAATAGTCTAAGTTTCCAGTTCACTTTATCTTCGTTTGGAAGAAACCCCCCTCCTCCCCTATTCTCCTCCTTTACCTGTAATTGGGCGGCACGGCGGTCCAGTGGTTAGCACTGTGAACCACACAGCAAGAATACTGCCGGTCCTAGTTCGATAGGACCGGTGAGTGTTTCTGTGGGGAGTTTGTATGTCCTTCCCGTGTCCGCGTGGGTTTTCCCCGGGCTCTCCGGTTTCCTCCCACCATCCAAAGACATTCAACATACTTAACAATCAAGCTGGTCTAATTCCTTACGTTCCCTTAGCTACAGCGGCAGGGGAGTTCTGAGATCCACCGAGCTCAGGCTCCCTTCTTGCTCTGCCAACGGGAGGAAGCCCCGGGCTCGAGGAGCCCTTGAGCTCGGGGCTCTCTCCCGGGACAGCATGCCAAATAAGCTTTGTAAATCATCAGCTAAGTGTGAACTCTTGAAACATTTTTAAAATGCGGCTGCAAATATATTCAATTAAAACTTTGTAAAACATGAACTCACCATAACACGTTTTAAGACAGATGAACGATTTGTTCTTATATACACTGCTTGAACAGAAAATTAATTTTTATGTTTCTATAGCTAGAAATTGGTGTAGTTATACTAAACACACCGGGAAACTTGCATTTAATATATTTATTGATATCAACATTCATGGATAAAACAGAACCACAGTTTTCTCAACTATGCACATACAGTTCAGATCAGCACTTGACTTAATGTGTAACAACACTGATTCCCATGATGTACATATAACCAATAGGACTCTTTAACGGTAGAAGAGAAGCACAGCTGACTGAGTGGGTTGTTTAAATGTTTCTTTCAGGTCCAGTGCTGTGAAGTCTCCACACTGCTCAGGCTGGGCAAAAAATCCTCCTCCTCCAATACAATACTGCAAAACACAATCATGTTAGTCTGATTTCATTCTAATATTTATGACTTATTTAAATGTTTCCCCTTATTTTTAAAGCTGATCTAAACTTGTATTATTCTTGATTTTTAAAACCGTCATTTTGGAGCTTTCAGTCAATGAAATCATGGAGTATCTTATCTCATCACAAACTTTTGTTAGAGCACAAAATGCTGGATATACAGATTAAAATTAATTAAGTACCCCCTCCTGAACAGGCATAAAGTCTGTTTAACTTGATCTTTTGTTAGTTTAACATGTATACTGTGAAATTTAACTGATATGTTTGTAATGATACAATAGAATCATAGCAGAGCTCATTAATATTCATGACCATTCCAAATATGGTCAAAACCAAGCTTCTCATATAGAGGTTACTCCTGTGAGTATAAATGAGCATATAAAACCATTTCTGGGTCATTTTTGCACCACTTAACTACGTAGTAAATATTAGAGAACTATTTTAAATAATGAATCAATCCACTTTATAGCAGCTTTAAATTAAGCCAAAAGAAAAAGAAGCAACCACTTACATGTTGAGTGTTGCATCCAGAAGGCTTAATTCCAGAGCACATGGCCATTGCTGACTGATCAGTATTGAACACTCTGAATGTGATGAAGCCAGATTCAAACTCATCTGTAATCAACACAAGCATTTATGCATCATATATACTTCATTCTTATTGTTTTGTGGATTTCCTTAAAGCAAAACAGAGTGCAGTACTTCTAACAGATGGTCCATATAGGTTTGAAGTGGAATCTTTGTCTCCGGTGTCATACACCACTGAACTGCTGGGTCCCATATCACTCTTACACTGTCCTGCTCCAAACCGCACAGGGTATTTCTGTTCAAATCAAAATCACAATACAGAACGTTTTATTTGGGTCACTTGAGTAATAAAGTTTTACTTTATTTTTAATTTCTGAATGATTTTGAACATGGAATTCACATAAGCATAAAGGTGAAACCAAGATTAATCATGGTTATGTGTCAGTTCTCAAAACATTGGCAGAAAACGTGGCAGTATTGTCAGAATAACTTGACATAAAAATATGATTTAATTTAACAATAATTATACAATTCTAAAAATATTAAAATATATAAAGTGTATGAACAGGATCTTAAAAGGCACCTATTCATGAATTAATATAAATATTTTGTGTCTCCAGAAAGTGTCTGTAAAGTTCCAACTCAAAATACCCATCATATTATTTATTATACCTGTTAAATTTGGGAAATTTTAGCTGTTTTGACATTGTAGCTGTTTTTGTTGCCTGTGCCTTTAAAGCTTTTTCTCCCTGCCCACCGTTCCCACGTGTGTGTCAGAGCACAGAATAAGACAGACAAGAATAAAGCAGATCTCCCTTACTACAGTAAAAACTTCATCAACGGTTATTTTTTACAGTTGTTGTGGAGTTAATTCAAGCCTTTCTGCAGCAATGAGTCACACACTCTGTGCTCGCGCACACACACACACACACACACGCGCACACACACACACACACACACACACACACACACACACACACACACACACACACACACACACACACACACACACACACACACACACACAAACACATTTAGTTTTGCACTGTTTTTGCACGGCAAATGTGACAGGATACAAACTGATATCTACAGCTGTATGGATATCCGTTGTGTTAATGTACAAAATAAGCCTGATTTAAGCCCACACAGCAGGATTCAAGTGTCTTCTTTTAAAATGGTACTGACATGCAACTGTGGTGATGAAATGCGTAGGGATTTTACTGTCTTTATTACAAACATGCAGTGTTTTAAAAACGTTTTAAACATGAAAACTCATTGTTGATCACATTTGATGATAATTATAATGCTATAGCGAGCTGAACAGATCTTTTAATCAGGACCAAGCACTATTTTCATCAAACTGTGGGAACCCCTTATCAAACATGACCAAACTCTTCAACTTTACCCTGTTCGGTTATGACTGATTCCCTACCCCTATCTCACAACTTGGATATGGATACTAGTTCTGGTCTCTGAGCTCAGGGTTCTCTCCCGGGACAGCATGCCAAACCTGCTTCCATTGGCCAAACAATATCTAAGTGTGAACTCCTGGATTTCCAAATAAATCTCATTGCATAGAATGTTTTTTTATTATTATTATTTGAGTCAAATAGGGGCTTTTAAATAATTTTTTAAATGACAAAAAATTAATAATGTTATATTATTAATTATTGTTATATGTATCAACAATTTAAATGTTTCAATTTAATGACACATTATTTCATCCATACCATATATTGACAAATTTCTTATTGTTTCTTAAGTATGTGAAACTTTCTTTAGTTCAAAACTGAAGTTATTATGGCAAATATATTTGTATTTCAAAGAAAATACAATTACGGTTGAATTATTAGCCCCCCTGAATTATCCCCCCCCCTGTTTATTTTTTCCCCAATTTTTGTTTAACGGAGATATTTTTTTTAACACGTTTCTAAAAATAATAGTTTTAATAACTCATTTCTAAATACTGATATCCTTTATCTTTGCCATAATGCCAGTAAATAATATTTAAACAGATAATTTTCAAGACACTTCTATACAACTTAAAATTACATTTAAAGGCTTAACTGGGTTAATTAGGTTAACTAGGCAGGTTAGGGTAATTAGACAAGTTATTGTATAATGATGGTTTGTTCTGTAGACTATCGAAAAAATATAGCTTAAAAAGGCTAATAATTTTTACCTTAAAATAGTTTAAAAAAACTAAAAACTGCTTTTATTCTAGCCGAAATAAAACAAATAAGACTTTTTCAAGAAGAACAAATATTATCAGACACACTGTGAAAATTTCCTTGTTGTTAAAAATCATTTAGGAAATATTTAAAAAAAGAAAAAAAAATCAAATGGGGGCTAATAATTCTGACTTCAACTGTATCTGCTTCACTGAATAGATTTTTACCAAACTGAAACATTTGTTTACAACATTTAAGGGAAGTACATTACAAGTAACTGTCATTAAATTAGTTTAAAATAAAATTAATCCTTGAAATGAAATTGAAATAAAATTGAAATGAAATTAAGGGGCACAGAAGTGTGATTGACCTTAAATAAGTGGTAAAGATTTCCTCCATGCTCCTTCAGGAACTGGCTTTCAGTATGGTAGCGCAGGATGGCAGAAGATGTCCACTTTTTCAACTGCTCATTATTGGGAACATGCCACACTGAGACGTCTTGTGCAGAAATGTCATAATATCCAGGATTCTGTAGGATGTGACAGTATTAAACCATCAGATTGACATCAATATCCTCTTAGTATATGGCTGAAGTTCCATGTTCTAATGTACCTTATAGTCATCACTGGTAGAGCCTTCTGCACTGCCAAACGTAGCAGTGTTTGCCCATGATGCTTCTCCTTCAGGCAGGCTTTGGTCATTTCCCTGCTGGCTCGACCAGCGATCGCCGAAAGAACATTTCCCATTGATGTTGTTCTCGTGGACGCTGGCCACAAGAGTCCATCCACCTCCGGCTGTGGTCATGTCACAGAAAGTCTGGTAATATGTGCCGCTCTCTGTTGTCAGGATGTACATGCCATCTGAAGACAAACAACAACCCCAGAGTTCACTTTGTAGAAAAGATACTCAATAAAGAAGTAAAGTACACTCAAAAAATTATTTGTAGAATCAACATAATTTAAAGATGCAGTATGGTTCTTCAGAAGCTATTTTTGTTGTGCTGGTTGAAAGTCTCTTCACATTTTAATAGTAATGATTAAAGTAAATTATCTAAATGTATTTATATGTTTTTTTTTCTTTTTCTTTTGTAAGGTATAAAACTAAAAAATGTTCATACAATTAAATAGAGTTGGCCCAACATCTTTCATAAATCCGATAAGCGAACTGTCTGTCAGCAAATGCAGATTTGAACAACAGCACAGCCTTTTGTACGCAGCTCTGCCGATCGCTGTTTGTGCTGTGCACTCACGAAAGAGATAGAGAGAGAGTGTGCGCGCTCGGTAAAAACATGCTGAATCAAAACTTTTTAAAAACCTGAATCACTATTGGAGTTACCTTTGCACACTGGAGAAAAGATGACACAATGGCAGAAGGATTTCTCTTAGATAGGTAATGTTCTGTTTTAAAACTATTTTAGCTTCACGCAAAGCTGATGTTAGATGTTTTTGTTACAAATGGGTTATGTCTTATTTCTTATATCATTGCAGAAGTGTTCAGCCACTAAAATCTTCCGGTGAAAGATTACTAAGACTATTTTTTTAGTTTCATAAGGGACCTTTTACAGCATCGATGATGTAGATTTTAATTAGTTTAACAACAAAACACAAGTAAATAGCGCTATTCCACCTAGCCTCTCCTTATATTGTTTACCATGCAACTCTAAATATTCACTCTAAAATAGCAAGTCAGTTTGGCTTGCACGCTGCCGGACAAGCACTAGTTGCTTTTAACACATGAGAGGGTTCTTTTGCTGTGCTCGTGTTTAAGGAGGCGTGGCTCTAGACAGCAGGGGAGGGACTGTGATTCGGAGATTTATGCTAAGCCGTTAGCATTGTGGAAGATCACCTACTGGGCCTTTAATTGTAGCACTCATTGTGCATCTAAACAATGTAACTTCTTTGCAGATAATTGAATTAAAATGTTTGTGTTGTGTTTATCTGATTTGATTCATTAATACATACACCCAATGTCAATAAAGCACTTCAACTCAACAGGATTCTTCCTTGTGCATACCACCACCTACCTAAATTCATTTGATTATTTCTTAATTTGGTTTTAAAAAACTAGAATGAATCATTTAACAGAACTAAACTTGTTCCATTTTTTTCCATAGGACCTTCTATAAATATTTTGCAAATAGAGCAAGTGGCTTGTCGACTTTTTTGAGTGTCAATAAAAGAAATCCTTGGATTTGAGCTCATTTGTGCGTTACTGCATTGACATTCATTAAGTGATAGATATTAATCATAGCTGCCTCATGTGTACAGGTGTTTTTTTATAAGTCGCTATCCACTGGAAAAGTAAAAACTGGTCATGAACACTTGACAGCAAGCTGACTGTATATAAATATTTATATCTGTCATAGACTTTTAAGACTAAAGCAAAACACCATAGTGCGAAAACATGAAGTCAGTTAAAGGGATAGTTTACCTAAGACTGAAAATTCAGTCATCATTTACTTATCATTCACTTGTCACAAACCCATTTAAATTTCTTTCCTCTGGTAAACAAAAAAAAAATAAAATAAAAGGAAAAGTTTTTTGAAAGCACAAAAGAAGTTATTTTGAAAAATTCTGAAAACCTGTAACTATTTACTTCCACGGTTTTATTTTTACCATGGAAGTCAATGGTTACATGTTTTTGACATTTTCAATAAAGCTACTTTTGTGTTAAAAACAAAATAAAACAATGCAAAAACAAATATGGTAACTGCGATGCTTTTCATGAGTTGAGTTGAGTTGAGTACCTTTCCATCTACATTATATCCAAGTCTATTGTTAAAATATTTTTGTACTGTCTGATTGAACTTGGATAACTTTTCATTTCTAGCTGATTAAATTCAATCTAAATAGCCATTTGTGTGTATTTAAATTACAAGAAAAAATTACAGAAATTAACTGTGAAATAACAGCCGTGAAATTACAAAAATGTACCCTAAAATAACAGCTGTTAAATTACAGTAATTTACTATAAAATAAAGGCCGTTAAATTACAGAAATTACCTGTAAAATAACGACTGTTAATTTACAGAAATTAACTGTAAAATAACAGCCATTAAATTACAAAAATTGACCATAAAATAACAGTGGTTAAATTACAGAAATTTACCATAAAATAACAGCCATTAAATTATAGAAATTTACCATAAAATAACAGCAGTTAAATTACAGAAATTTACCGTAAAATAACGGACGTTAAAATACAGAAATTTCCTCAAATTTTAATTTCCAGTAAATTTCTGTTTTTAACGTCTGTTATTTTACGTTAAATATCTGTTATTTAACATCTGTTATTTTACAGTAAATTTCTGAATTTGAATGTAACGTCTGTTATTTAACAATAAATTTCTGTTAAAAAAAACATAAAATAATGGATTCACCACCTTTGTATATCTAAAAAGAATTTAAAGATCATGACACACAGGAGCCTAATCCAAAAGGTTACCAAATCTCACTCCATTTTTTACTGTAAAAAAGCTGGGGTGGCAGAAAAAAACATAAAACAAAATTACAGAAATTTATTGTGAAATAACGGCAGTTAAATTAGAGAAATTTATTGTAAAATAACAGCCGTTAAATTACAGAAATTTACCTTAAATTTTATCTTTACCTTTCCTTGTTTTTTATTGTACGGTAAATTTCTGTAATTTAATGTGTGTTATTTTACAATAAATTTCTGTAAAAAATTTTTAAAATAACAGTTTTTTTTTTTTTTACAGTGAGATTAAAGTTAATATCTTGTTGTATTTTTGAGTGGTTGATCAACCATTCAGCACCGAAACCTAACTTTAATCTAAATATTAAATAAATTAAATTCCCACAATACTCACCCTGTGTTGCACCATGATTTTTTTTGATTTGCAGGCAGCTCCGAGCGATGCTCCTCAACCTAGCATGATACTTGCCTAATTCTGGGTTTATGTAGGTGCCGTTGATAATAATTGGCTTTGGAGTGACAGCTCCCATAACACCAAGCACTGTGGGCAACAAGACAGAGATATGACTCTTACATAAATACACTATTCATTTACGTTTATGAGAACTTCAAAAATCCATATTGATAATCATAGTTTACATACTTGTGTGCAAAAGGCACACGAAGACAAACAGGCAGCGCAGCATATTTCTTGTCTACTTTCGATTAAGATAAAGATTGTTGTGTTAATTCTCTTTTCTCTTCAGTCTGACTGTGTGCAGCTTTTATCTCTCATCCAAGCTTGTATTTGGAGTAAAACTAACATGTTGTGCAACACTGGTTCAGTGTGTAATCACTAAATAAACCCAAGGCTGGAAATGCCCATTACTGAAATGCCAGCACACCGTCATCAAGTCTGTTTAATTTTCAGCAACTTATCTTAGTTTGTTGTGGAACATTACATCCATATTTATGTTCTTGCCACACGCTTGACCATAACAGATTACGGGAAAAGGCTTGTATTTGTGAAAGTGATGAATGCATTGGATGGTTTACTATAAACAGGATATCATTTGGCAGAGAAAATGTAATATGGTTATTTTTTCTTATATTACGAAAAAAAAAAGCATTAACTGTTGCTGTATTTTGCATATAACTTGCATATTGACTGATTGTTAGTACCTAAAAAGCACATTTGATTCTGTGTGACTATATTTAACCACAACCTAAACATTACAACTAGCTTATTCATGATCAATGAACAGTAATGAGGAGTTTAATCTTAGTTGCTGGTTAAAATTTCCATTTGCTGTTCACCACTTGCAGATTCACAATGTGCATAAGGATTTAGTTTTCATTATTAAATGACAATCAGTGGTCAATATTGCATTGCACAAGTTTGGCAAACACAGTGTGCCATAAATGACCAAGTAAATACAGTCAAGGCCAATGTCCATGTTACTGTCTGGCCTTTTAAGTCTGTTTTATTTTAGGCATTTCCCTTACTGAAAATCAGTCATTCACTAAAACAGGATCTGAAGTTTCACGTATTTTGAGGAATTTGCCAGAATATCTGGGTATTGTTGCTTGCGAAATATTTGGAAATAATGGATTTGAATTTTGTCAAAATAATAATAATATTTTACTTAAAATATGATAAAAAAATTGAATCACTCATCAACTGTAAGTACTGAACCTACGGGTTTGATGCACTGAGCACCGATTGCCCTTCCTGTGCATCTTCATAACGTTTCCTATAGAAATAATATAAGAATATTTTCCAATCTAATGATAGTTTGTAAAAATGGTGGAGCTAATAAAGAGTGGTTAAATTCTATGAAACCTACAAGTTTACTGTAATTTAATTAAAACCAAAGAATAATCAAATATAATTAGAAATAGAAAATAAATCAGTTTCTAAGTTTATTGTAATAAAACAGTTCATAAACTACAAGACATGATTAATACATCAATAACATAGCCTAACCTAATATTTTGTATCAAAATACAATGTATTTTTAAAATACTGTAAAATAAATTGTAAGAAGTGTACACTTGTGCTTTCTCAGTTATTTTCCGAGGCGGAAGAAAAGACTAGAAAATGTCAATGTCATAGTGACACAGTGAAACATTTTTCAGTGTTTAATAAACTCATTTGCTCATTATCTGTTTTCTTTTAAAGTCTTTAAGTTTGCCTTGAAGTGAAAATAAATTAATTCACGGGGGGAAAAAAATCAATAAATATAGTTCATTTATTCACACAAAGTATATAATTCCTATTATTTACATTAAATTAACGGCTGCACTGGATAGCATGATTAATTTGAACTAGAAAAAACATTCATTCTAAAACACTAAATGTTCTAGAAAAAAAAACTTTCTTAAACATCAACATATTGTTATGACGCCAATTTTTATTTATTTTTATTAAATTAATTAGCAGACTGATTGTACTTCTTAAAAAGTAATGCTTTAATTAATGATCTGCCATATAAAACCTTATAATTCGAAAGGGAAAATGACTTCTTAGAATTAGAAGGTTCTATCTGCATTTACCCTGTTATATTACCCTAATTTTCAAATTTAAGAGAATTTTGATCATTGACAGTTAGACTACATGTAGGGTCTCTGTCATGTTAATGTATAAAAGAGAACTGTTACGCACATACAGTATTGTTTGCTATATGGAATGCAAATCTTTGAAGCTCAATATGTCAAAATCATTTAGAACTAATTACATTGTTATAACATTGTGTTTACATCTGAGATGTAATTACAAACTTTTATCATGTGTGCAATTACTGTATCATTACATTGTAATTACATTGTAGTTACATTTAAGATAATGTAAATGTTTCTTTGTTTATTGCATCTATAGTATTTGGTAGTTTATAGTTGTATACATAAATATACACAGTACACATTTAATTACAAACTTAATTACTATGTTAATAGATTTTAATTACATTGCTATTGCATTGAAATTACATCCAAGATAATATTTATGAACTTAAATGTTTCTTTGTATATTTCATGTACAGTATTTGTGTGCTTATGCATAAATATATACAGGACATATGCAATTACAATGTTTTTTTGGATGTAATTACACTGTCATTACGTTGAAATTACTTTGTAATAAATTGTAATTGCTTTGTTAGAACATTGTAATTACATCTATGACAGTATTGATGTATTACAAACTTATCTTGTGTGCTAATACTGTGTCGTTACATTGTAGTTACTATGCCAATACATTGTACTACATTGCTAATACATCGTAATTACAGCTAAAAATAATAATTATATCCTTGATTTTGAAAGGAATTACATTGTAATTACATTTTAGTTGCATTTAAGATTATATTAATAAATGTAAATGTTTCTTTGTATATTGCATGTACAGTGTTTGGTTATCTATAGGTCTATACGTAAATATACACAATGCAAATAAAAAAGTACAAGCTTTTTTACTATGTCATTACTTTGTAATGACATTGTAATTACATCTAAGATAATATTTATCAACCTAAATGTTTCTTTGTATTGTTCATGTACAGTATTTGTTTATTTAAACACAAATATATGCAGTACATATGCAATTACAAACTTTTATTTTGGATTTACTTACCTTGTCATTACATTATAATTACTTTGCAATAACATTGTTATAACATTGTAATTATATCTATGATAGTATTGTGAATGTGTTTTTGTATATTTCTTGAACAGTATTTGTGTGTTATAGTCATATACATATACACAATATACATGTTATATGTAATTATAAACTTTTATCTTGGGTGAGCTTACTGTGTTGTTATATTGTAACGACATCGTAGTTACATCTAAGATTTAAAAAAATAAGTTTTATACTTGAATATATAAACTTAAATCTTTGTTCATAAACATGTTTGTGTGTGCGCAATTACTGTCATTACATTGTAACTACATATGTCATTACATTTTAATTACATTGTAGTTACATCTAAGATAATATTTTTAAATGTAAATGTTTCATTGTATATCATGTCTACAGTATTTGGTTATTTATAGTTGTATAAGCAAATAAACACAGTGCACATGTAATTACAAACCTAATTGCTATGTCATTACATTATAATTACATTGCTATTATATTGTATTTACATCTAAGATAATATTTTTAAACTTAAACGTTTCTTTGTATATTTCATGTACAGTATTTGTGTATTTATGCGTAAACATACACAGAACATATGTAACTACAATGTTTTATTTTTATTTAATTACATTCATTACATTATGAATGCAATGTAATAACAGTTTTACATTATTGTAACATTGTAATTACATCTGAGATGTAATATGTAAATGCAAACTTTATCTTGTGTGCAATTATTATGTCCTTACATTTTACTTACATTTTAATTACATCTAAGATAATATTTATAAATGTAAATGATTCTTTGTATGTTGCACGTATAGTATTTGGTTATATATAGTCTTATATGTAAATATACACAGTACACATCTAATTACAAACTTTTATCTTGTGCGACAACTACTATGTCATTAAATTGTAAATACTGTGTAGTTACATTGCTATTACATTGTATTTACATTCAAGATAATAACCATAAATATTTCTTTATATTTTTCATTTATTGTATTTGTGTACTTTTACGTAAATAAACGTAGTACATATGTAATTACAACTTTTTTGGATGTAGTTACATTGTCATTACATTATAATTGATATGTAATAACATTTTACATTGTTTTAACATTGTAATTACATCTGAGATTAAGTTTTTTTTAATCCTTTGTGCAATTACTGTGTTGTTACATTGTATTTACTACACCGTTACAATGTAGTTACATATATGTAAATACACACATACATAACTTGTACAAAATATGTAATTACAAACTTACATCTTGGATGTAAATAATTTGTCATTACATTGTAATTACGTTATAGTAACATCCGCGACAATATTTACAATTAAAAATATTTCTTTAAATATTGCTTGAACAGTATTTGGTTATTTCTAGTTGTATACGTAAATATACACAGCACACATTTATTACGAACTTTTCTCTTGTGTGTAATTACTGTGTCTTTACATTTTACATCCTAAATAATATTTATAAACATGTTTCTTTCTATATTTCAAGCACAGTATTTGTGTATTTATTTATAAATATACACAGTACATGTGTATTACAAGCATTGATCTTGTGTGTATTTACTGTGTCGCTACAATGTATTAAACATTTTAAAAGACATTGTAGTTACATCCAAGATGTTTATGAATGTAAATGTTTTGTTGTTTATTGCACATACAGTATTTGGTTATTTATAGCTGTATACGTAAAAATAAACAGTACACATTTTTTACAAACTTAATTACTGTGTTATTACATTGTAATTACATTGCAATTAGACTGTATTTACATTCAAGATAATCCTTATAAACTAAAATGTTTCTTTGTGTATTGCATGTAGAGTATTTATGTATTTAAACATAAATATATGCAGTACATATGTGATTACAATGTTTTTTTTGGATGTAAGTACACTGTCATTACATTACAGTTACTATGTAATAACATTTTACATGCTTGTAACATTGTACTTACATCTGAGAAGTAATATGTAACTACAAACTTTTATCTATTGTGCAAATACTGTCATTAAATTATACTTACAATGTAGTTACATCCAAGATAATATTTATAAACATGTTTCTTTGTATATTGCAAGTACACTATTTGAATATTTATGTGTAAATATACACAGTACATGTGTAATTATAAACATTTAGCTTGTGTGCAGTTGCTGTGTTGTTACATTGTAACTACTATGTCACTACATTTACATTGTTACATCCATAATAATATTTGTAAATGTTTCTTGTATATTGCATGTACATTGTTT
Organism: Danio rerio; assembly: GCF_052040795.2. Taxonomy (NCBI): domain Eukaryota; kingdom Metazoa; phylum Chordata; class Actinopteri; order Cypriniformes; family Danionidae; genus Danio; species Danio rerio. The sequence goes on along the minus strand of NC_141034.1, from coordinate 18,541,819 downwards.
GATTATTTGTAGTTGTATACATAAACATACAAAGTACACATTTAATTGCAAACTTATGCTATTACATTGTAATTACATATTTTTTTAATTTATTTTTGTTAAATCAAATGAACTTTAATAGGTTTAACTTACATCAATCATGTAAAAATATTATATAAAATTTAAACAATATAGTCTAAAAACATTTAAAATAATATAAGTTAAACTTTGTATAATTCAAAAAAATTATGCGAAACCTGATTAACTTTAAAAAAAAAAGTTAAAGCAGCTAAAATATATTAGTTTTCATGACTATTTGTCTTTACATTTTTTACAATGTAAGTTAGGTCAAAACTGTGTAAACTTAGTAGCAGTAGTGTCACAGATGCTAGTGTAGAGGGACGGGGAAGGAGGAGCAGATGTCGCAGACGAAATTGAAGAGCTCAAAAGGAGGGTGTAGGTAGTTGTGATTGCAGGAGGATGTAGGTCTTGCAGAGGAAAGTGAAGAGCGATGTGGGGTGGGGGAGATGGGGGGGTTGTGGACGAAAGTGAAGAGGGGTGGGGAAGGGAAGGTGGATGTCGCAAACGAAAGTGAAGATTGCAGGTGGTGGGTGATGGGTGTCGTTGACAAAAGTGAAGAGCGCAGGGAGGGGTTGTTTTGACAGGTGTTGTGGACGAAAGTCAAAGAGAGATGTTGAGGGTGGTGAGATTCAGGGACGAAAGTGAAGAGCACAGGTGGTGGGTGATGGGTGTTCGTGGACAAAAGTGAAGAGGGGAAGGGAAAGGGAGGGCGAATGTTGCAGAAGAAAGTGAAAAACGTAGGTGGTGGGTGATGGTATCGTGAACGAAAGTGAATAATGTAGGGAGAGGGTGTTTGACAGGTGTTGCGGATGAAAGTGAAGCGGGGGAGGGGGTTCACGAACAAAAGTGAGAAGCGTGGGGAGGGGGTGTTAGACAGGTGTGGTGGACGAAAGTTGAGAGGGACAGGGAAGGGGGCGTAGATGTCGCAAACGAAAGTAAAGAGCGCAAGTGTTGGGTGATAGGTGTCATAGACGAAAGTAAAGAGCACCAAGAGGGGGTGTTTGACAGGTGTTGCGGACGAAAGTGAAGAGCATAGGTGGGGTGGGGGGGTTCGTGGACATAAGTAAAGAGTGGCGTAGAAGCGGAGTACTTCGCAGTTGAAGTTCGAGTGTCTTGGGGGGGGGGGGTATTATTATCCTAATAGTAATCTCTGGTGGCCCCAAAACAACATGGGCCCTAAGAATTGTCCTAACCTTTGCCTCCCTAACAGCGCCCCTGCTTAGTAGTAACAGAAATACAGAGTATGAAAATATTTGCATATATATCTTTCTCTGGTGATCTCATATCCTCTCTTGATTCCAGCCCTCTTCACAAAATGAACATTTAGCTCAGCACAGCCACATCCTGCCCTGAATCACACTCCACCTATACAGATCAGCAGCGGGGATTGTGAATCTGTCATGGAGTATCTCTGACAGCGGTGTCTGTCCTCAGGAGGAGCTGACTGACAGTGTTTTTATCAGCTCTGAATCATGTCACCTGTGAAGGGTTTAAGAGGCTGTGCTCTTGTCTGGACAGGATCCTGAACACACAGAGGTACTGAGCTGAGTGCTGCTCTCTCTTCACCTTCCAAGGGGATCGAAAGGTCAGAAGCTGCTTGCAGCAGTGTCCTCAAATAAAACCCCTTAAAGGGATGGTTCACCCAAAAACTAAAGTTACTAAAACAAAATTTATAAAAAAAAATTTATTGAGTTGGCATGTAGATGCAATGCAACTTAAATTCAACAAATGGACCATTAAAATAAAGTGTGACCAACGTAATTATCTAATTTTATACTATCCATGATTTATAATGCATTTGATTACTATAAATGTTTTCTATTTGACTAAAGCAGGCGTAAAGCATACAAAATTAACTGCTCACACTTAATTTTGATGGAATTTATAACAGAAGAAAAAAAATTGAGTGGGAGAGTTCAGCTGACGTGGTTGACGCAGTGGGGTCTGAACACTGTGAACGAATTTAAAAAGAAATGGTAATATGTAAAGGTGCAGGTTAAGAAGAGAACAGCGGCACACCATCAAAGTGTGGACCGAACAGGCAAGGGAACAGGGGATGCTGAACTAACACCCTTTAGTTTAGGAAGAACTGCCTCAATTGTGGGCAACACTTTACTGTCTGGAGTAGTATGTCTGTGGTGGACACAGATGTATTAGAAGAACACTTTGTTAGGGCGGTATAGCAGCACCCCTCTGCTCTTATCAAGGCAGCGCCTCCGGCATTCCAGCTGCCCAATTGCCTACTCTACAACTTGCTGGTCAACAACTTGGTTGTTGAGGGGGTTAACAACCACAGTCTCCTGATATGCAGTTAAATAATTATGCTCGAAAAAAATTAAAAACCAAAAAAACCTAGCTGGAATAATATCTTTAAATACATCACTCACCAAGAAGTCACCCATCGCGCACCCTGCCACCTTGGAGCCTCCTCGCTGTCTCTCTTTCCAAATTTGGACCCAACTCAGCACAGAGCTTCAAGAGAACAGCTCTTGAAAATCTGAAATGGCTAATAAGCCATGTCATCACCGTGGGCCAGAAAATCACTGTGATCCCTAAAAAATGCGTTCCCTTCAGATTTGACCCTTGACAATGTCCTCTAATAAGGCCAACACTCCCATTGCCATAGACTAAGATGTTGTATACATTTGCAATATGTTCTGAATCACATAATTGGTATATATATATATATATATATATATATATATATATATATATATATATATATATATATATATATATATATACATTGTGTCAATTAACCCATTTTATCAATTTACTCTCTTTCTCCTCCAAACTGTCCTGTGATGACAACCATGCATACTAATTTTTATGCATAAATAAATTATATTTAATATTTAATTCTTATCTCCTAGTTAAGTGCATTGTTTTTATGCTGGTATAACGATATTGAAACTGATACCATTGCTATTTTAGATTTAACTTTATTGCCGCCCAAGTTTCTTTACAAATTTTGTGGAACCCACCGTTTTTATAGTGTATTCAGTCTAAAGTTAACTAGGTTAATTAGGTTAACTATGCATGGTAGGGTAAGTTTATAAAAATAAAATGTCTTGAAGGGCTTAAAACATTAACATCAAAAATCTTATATTTATTTATCTAATTACAAACTGATTTTATTCCAGCCAAACTAAACAAAGCATGACTTTCTCCAGAAGAAAAAAATATATAAGAAATACTGTGAACATTTCTGAAAGCTCTGTTAGGCATCATTTGGGAAATATTTGAAGACATGAACATATTATCTGGTTTAAGTACCTTTGCTCAAGGGTTGCCAAAGCAGAATTTTTAATAATAATACTTTGAGAAACCGATCAGACTGAGACTCAATAGAGTCTTTTGTTTGAAATTTAGGAAACAGATACCACAAATTCTGAGCAAAAATCTACAGATGAGAACGTTGAATTAATGATCTAGGCTACAATTACCTGCAGCATCAACATGGAATCAACATTGACATGATTTTATGAAATGTCTATTTTGTACCAATTAAAACACATTGAAGCATATCTCTTTCACTGCCTTTTAAATAACACACACACATGCAAGTACATGCATGCAAACATTTGTGAGTTTTCCAAATGAAAGCACAAAAACAAAAGTCCCAGAATATCCCATATCTGGCTGCCACATTTGCTACACTGAGGTTTTCTTCAACATGGCATATGTGAATTAAATTAACCACAGTCCAGACACATCCATTCAGTGAGTGCGTTTCATGAACCTCGTAGCCCCCACCCTCCCCCGACATCTGGGTTTCCCCTCCCCACCTCCCTTACATCCACCTTCCCTTATCACATTAGGACGAGAGCTCTAAACATCATTGTGCAGCTTAAACAATAGACGGTGACACAGTAAACCAGCCGGCAGAGGTGAACTGCTACTGTTGTTGATGTTTTCGGCAGCCGGGGAGGAAATGGCGAAGACGCACATAAACAGACATTTCACTGGCTTGAGGTCAGTTGGTCTCATCTGAGGGTTAGAAGGAATGCCGAAAAATCTCACAACACATTCCTGACAGACGACAGACACTTATCTCCAGATGGATATGTGAACCAACTATCTGACAAACAAGCACTTTATCTCACAACATGTAGCAACAAAAAATCAGACCTATGTCCTGAAATACCACAGTCATGAATGACAATGAAATGTATACAGAGTTTAAAAATAAATCCAAGTTTTGATGAACTATGTCACAAAGTCTGATTTCAATGAGAGAGAAAGAGCGAGATTATTTAGAATTTTTAGAAAACTTTTTTCTGATTCTGATTGGCCAGTCAACATTCCAAGGTATAATGTAAGGGATCAAGCTTATCCAGACAGGGCTGGATTAAGAACACATTGGGCCCTGGGGCTATAGCAAACCCAAGGGCCCCATTTATTTTCGGCTCGCAGAAGAAACTTTTTTTTCTATTATTATTATTAAATTCCTAATTAATATAATGGTAACACTTTATTGTAATATTCCTCTTGGGAATTAGTCGACTGTCTGCTAATATATCTTTTAATACAGACATTTAACATACATTTAACTGACGATAAGAAACTTTGCAAGTACAGTATCTTTGCCATGATGACAGTAAATAATATTAGACTAGATATTTTTCAAGACACTTCTGTAAAGATTAAAGGGATATTTAAAGGCTTAACTAGGTTGATTAGGTTAACTAGGCAGGTTAGAGTAAACAGGCAAGTTATTGTATAACGATGGTTTGTTCTGTAGACTATCTAAAAAAAAAAACATAGCTTAAAGAGGCTACTTACTTTGACCTTAAAATGTTTTTAAAAAAATAAAAACTGCTTTTACTCTAGCCAAAATAAAATAAATAAGATTTTCTCTAGAAGAAAAAGTATTATCATGAAAAAGTTACTATGAAAAAGTCCTTGCTCAATTAAACATAATTTGGGAAAAATTTAAAAAAGAAAAAAAATGGGGGGCTAATAATTCTGAATTCAACTGTACCTGTCAACTTACACTAACCCTAACACTAACCTTAACCCATCAAAATAAAGTTGTGGACCAAAATAAAGTATAACCAGTTTTTTAAACAGTTTAGGCACAAGCCAAGAGTTTGGTGACGGTGTCTGAGCCTTACGTCATAATTTTTATTCATGGTAATTCCGTATACTGAGATAAAATAGGGAGGCCTATTGCCTAATGACAACTCAAAGTTGTAAGGCAATTTGCTGCAGAGCTTTTTTGAGTTGTTTTACAATTTTAAGTTGAATCAACTTGTTTTAAAGAGTAGATTTTACAAATTTAAGCGTATTGAACAAAAAACAAGTTGACTCCCAAAAAACGAAAGAAACATGTTGTATCAGATAATTTAAATAAGAAACAGAAAATAAACAAACAGAAAATTTCATTTTTTTGAGTGTACTAGAGCACTAGTGTCCTGCATAACAAGTAAAATATTGTCTATTAGCATTATGACAAAGATTACAACTTGACATCAAATGTGTTTATATATTCTGTATTGTTGAAACTGCAAGCTGTTAATTTTTGATACTGGATGATTTGATGGGTGCTGATGTTTGAAAAGTTTTTTTACTATTATTATTATTAAAAATGTTATTTAATGGTCAAAAATGTAATGTATGGTAAAATATAAAACAATCATGTTGTCTAGTCTGGAAACCATGCATATGTAAAGGGTATTTCTCATTTTTAACAAATAGAACTCAAGTTGTAAAGGTTAAAAATATCCGTTCAGATGAAAAGAATAACAGTACTGGGGTTTCACAAGGCTGAGTTAGTTTACCTATTCTTTTTAAACATTTTACAAATAAATGTTCAAGTAAGCATTCACAGAATTTTATTTTTTAATATCCCAATGACACAGCCATACTAAGTTCCACTTAATGAGAATGATGATATTAGAGTTATCTAGCAGTCAGAAATTAGCTGGTTGCTAGGTTGGTGTTATAAAAATAAGCTGAAAATAAATACTAAGAAAACAGAAGAGATGGTGTTTGACCCAAAGTGTATAAGTGACAATTGTCTAGTGGTTGTACACAACCATCGTATTACTCAGTCAGAAACATGTAAGTACTTGGGCATTTACATTGACAGTTCTTTTACATGGAATACACACATAGAGTGGATTTGTTCTCGTTTACACCAGAGATTGTATTTTTTTACAAGGTTACGTCTTTTTGGAGTTAACAAGAAGCTCATGATCTAGTTTTATAAAGCTGTTCTTGAAAGCATTGTTAGATATGGTATCACAGTGTGGTTTGGCAACCCATCTGTACCGTGTAAATCTAAGTTGATGCATCTCTTAAAGACAGGATGAAAAATTGCTGGGCATGATGAATATTTTAATCCTCAAGTTTTATATGAGAATTGTGTCCTCATTCATGTGGAAAGGATTCTGAACGATCCAACTCATTGTTTGATTGCACATTATGAACTGCTTCCCTCTGGTAGGAGAGAGGGAAGAGTCCCAAAGAGTCGGTTGTACCTTAGTACCTGTTTCAGTGGGTTCATTTAACAAGAGTCTATCTTAATTAGCATTATAAATTTTGCAACTACTGTATTTTGTATTATTTTTATTGCTTTTTTAAGGAATGTCTGCAGCAATATGGTGATGCCCATAACACATTTTGTGGCAAAAACAATAAAGATTACTACTACTACTACTACTACTACTTCATGCCTGCACTGTAAAAAAAAAATTATGATAATAGTAATAAAAATCTAGAATCGGTTTGTTTTGACAGCATATGTTTTTATGTCATTGTAACTTACTTAACTTATCATGTTCTAACTCAATTTTGGACATTACGCATGATGTTTCAAGTCAGTTTAACCTAACATAAGTCCAATGAACTCATAAGGTTAATTTGATTTCGCTTAAAAGTTTAAGGCGACCACGGATTTTTTTACAGTGTACCTTTGTGATGTCTGTTCTGTTCTGAATTTCTGTGTCCTTTGTAACTTGCAGAAAAAGAGTGAAGCGGAGAAAGTTAAAGGAAGAAAGCAACAGGAAAATAGAATGCAGGAAACATAAGAGACAAAAGAAACAGGAGAATATGAGTAATCATGGTCTATAGTTGGACCAAGTGGAGTTAATTAGAAAGCAGAGAAAGGATTATGTGTGAAAGCCAAGACTGTTTATTTTAGAGATAGACACCAATCACTTGAGGTGACCTCTGACCCATGACAAACTCATGCACACCAGCTCTCAAAAGTGGAAATACTCCCTAGTGCCCAATCCGTGAGCATCAAATCACACATAAATACACACTCCACGCTTTTGTCCTACTCTTTGCCTTTGAATGAGCGTCCAGTAACACTAGTTGACTATCATGTCCCCATCTCTCTGTTATCATGCCGCTCTGTGTTATCACTCTGGGAAAAGCTTTTATTGGCTGAGAGGTAATGGGATAGTTTATGTTAGCAGACCCCCATGTAGAGGGGAAGTGGGGTCTGCACTTTTCCTCTTTTGCCATCCTCTTTTTATTGGCCTCAAGCCTTCAATAATACATATTATTCTCATGCTTGTACAAGCAAAACCCTTTTGAACAGATCGAAATAATACACTGTAAAAAAACATGATCAATTAGTCTTGACAGTTAATCACATTCTAATTTAATTTTATGATATTTTATAATATTTTATAAAATTTTATAATATAATTTAATAATAAGTTACACAAGTTGTTTTAAGTCAGTTTAACATAATATAAGTTTAGTGGACTCATACGGTTTATCTGATTCAGCTTAAAAATTTATAGCAACCAGGATTTTTTACAGTGTACATTTATATGTAAAGAATAACCCATTTCAGTTCTTTGATATTACTTACACAACTAACACTGAACAATTTTTTTTTTTTTTACATTTATTAATCTAGATTGATGCTTATTTTGAATATACTAATCTTGGTTGTTAATACATGTTGGTTAATATTCCTTTAATGCTAACATTTATAGTTTCAAATAGTAAAAACGTACAGTTGAAGACAAAATAATTAGCCCTCTTGTGAAATTTGTGTTCTCTTTCAAATATTTCCCAAGATATGTTTAAAAGATCATGGAAATTTCCAGTTATGTTTTTCTTCAGAATAAAGTTTTATTACTTTAGTTTGGCTGCAATCTAAAATATATTGTTAGGAAATACTTTAGAAATAGGAAATTATTTAAGAAACTAGTTATAGTTTCTTATAGTATTCTAACTATTGTAGAAACATAAGCGATGTCGACTAATATGGCATCAAACAATGTCTAATGTAAAACATCAACATGGATGATGGCATCGTCATTGTAGGTGGCGGTGAATTAATTATTATGATTAATTCATTCATTCATAACAAATTAATTATTTGTATCCTACCGTTTTACCTACCTGACCCGCATGGTCTTCATTTTACCCATAACCAAATCATAAATAAATAAATAAAGACAAGTTACACACAAATTACCACCTGTCAATCACTTTTTCCACGGGACTCTGGCATGAATAGGCAGAGTGATCTGTGTCGTTATATTGACGTAGACAAACTTGGTTGGTAAAAAAGATGAACAACCAACAGGAACCAACCAACATTATCTGTGGTTTTTGCTAAAATTACTAAGTACAAGCGCAAAAGACTGAAGTGGTGTACTGACGCTGTGACACATTACCTGATAGATTTAAAAGACTGAAGAGTCGTTAGATAGGGAAAAGTTTAACTAAATATCACATTTAACAACTGTAGTGGGACATGATCCAGCGGTACATCCTTGATAGGCTGTCCCACATGCACTCTTTTTTTTTTTTTTTTTGAGCACTGCTCTCTGGGGTTTTGTGCTCAAAGCACCTGCTGACTGCTGGCACTTTCAGCTCTATAGTGTGGAAGGAGGGCTTTTCAGAAATGCTAGGTAAAATGCCAGTGTGGATGTGGAATGTTTTTGTTCTAAAATGCCATTTTAAAAATGCCATTTCAAAATCCTCAGACATATTAGTAAAAATGGAGCCTAAGTGTGTATTTTTCTATCAGCCATCGGCGATGGACTATGGCAACTTCTATCGACCCAACTATAGCACATATTTTCAATTCACATAATTATTGTTTCAGAACACAATAAGATCAACACAGTAAGATCTTGTTTCAACTCAGTACTTTTTTAACAGTTCATTTAGTAGTAAACAATACAAGATACAGATTTCAAATTACTATTTGTGCTCAATTAGTGTTACTGGGCTGTAAAACTGTACACCGCCATTACAGCAAATGTTACACATGTGTAGACATTCATTCATTCATTTTCTTTTCGGCTTAGTCTCTTTATTAATCTGGGGTCGCCACAGCGGAATGAACCACCAACTTATCCAACAGATGTTTTACGCAGTGGATGCCCTTCCATACAATGACATACAATACACTTTCATATTTTCCATATATTTTATTTGGATTATGTTATATGCAACATATATATATAAAAAATGTTTAAAAAAAAGTGTAAAAAAGTGTTTGCCCCTTTACTAATTTCTTAGTTTTTTGCATGTTTGTTACACTTTACAGTAATGTGTGTGTACATGCCTATTTGTAATTCTAAAATGTGTAATTCCAGTGTATACAAATATCAAGTTTTGCTATAATTTGAAATAGGTTGTGTGTATGACATATTTTGTTTATGTGAAATCCAACTATGAACTTGTATATCATATATATAATTTGCATGCATCATATTTTTTACATCGGCTCCAGTTTCCCCCACAGTCCAAAGACATGCAGTATAAGTAAATTGGGTAAGCTAAATTGGCCGTAATATATGTATGTGAATGAGTGTGTATAAAGCCTTGTACTGTTATTTTAATTTAACTTTGCAGGTTCTACCTACTGTATATGATTGTAATATTGGTAATTGGTATTTCTCAACTGAAAGTTCTTGCATCAATTTGTAACTTAAAAATGATCAGACAACAATCAGACAATTTGAAAATCTATGGACATAATAAATTATTAATTGATTAAACATTAAGATCAGATGAATTAAATGACAGACAAATGTATAATAGTGAATGATAAAAGATGCAAATCAAAAGTTTGATTGTGATAGCTTTATGAAAGGCAGTTACTGTGAATGAAATATTTATTTAGATGAAACACTTATTTTGTGTAGTGAAAAGGATATTTTGTGATTATATAGTATATAGTGATTATATAGTACTAACACAATTGAAAATATGCCGAAGTGTTTGAAAAAAGTGCACTGTTGATGATCTGTTGTGATATAAGAACTAAGAGTTTTGAAAAAGTAGCGATTACTTCTGAAAGATCCCCAAACTAATTAAAAACCCTAACCTAGTTAAACCTTTCAAGTAGTATCTTGCAAAATAACTAGTAAAATGTTATTCATAACATCAAAGATAAAAGAAATTCAATAGTTAAACAGTTTATTGACTAAATTATGAGAAATTTCAATTGCTTTTTGACTGCTTACAGACATTTCAGAAAAACATACTTCAAAAAATAAAAAAACACTGATGAAAAGTCCTGGAGATTGCCGGAGTGTGTCACTGGGTGATTATCTGGGCTTGTGATAACAGAAATAGGTTCTGGACTTTACATCAGCACTCTCTAAGTTCAGATCGAGGCCTTGTTTTTGTTATCAGAGCCCCTAAGGGTCTCAACTTAGATTTGCTTCAACACTGATGACGGATGCCAAAGACCACGACTCTTACTGTGTTTATTTAGACGGTTTGGAAAAGAGTCTGTGAAAAGCTAGAGGCAGTGAATGAAAGAAGTGGGATCATGTTTCGTTAAAAAGCAGACCGTCTGATTTCTTCAGAAATGCAGGACAAGGGTGGAGTTAAGCAGTTCTACACTCCTCCCTCAATATCTGTGATTGGCTTGCAGGTCATTCTCTGCTGAATGTGCCATCCCAGCCCACTATGTTTCACAGTTTTTTAGTTTATGCTGACTGGAGTGCCGGACCGAGAAGCAGCAGCTGTGTGTGAGTGAGTAATGCTGTGGAATAACATTGATTTGGCTGTAGAGAATGCTGGATGGCTCAAATTATAAATCTGTAGGAACTGGAATTAGAATATATTTATAAAACTATAAAAGACATATATTATTTAGTTTGATCATAGTTTGTTTGTTTAGTGAGTTATATTGTAGAACATCTGTTGATATCAGCAATAAGCAGCTTTATTGAAGAGTCATGCTACTGTCAATTTATTTCTTGAAAACTTCACAGTGATGTTTTTAATTGTTGTGACTTTTATATTTACTGTAAATGGTAATTAATAAAGCATATGGATGTGGTAGTACTGTTCTCGTAATTCATTTTCGAGCATTTTTTTATATTTGCTGTTTTAGCCATAGAGCAGGTAGTGGTGAATAGGTTTTGAGTATCTTCTGTAAACTGCAGATGTCATGCATTAGAATGTCTATCTAGGTGCTTTAGCACATCTGACTCTGCGTAAAAATAAACAGGAAACCTCACACACAGTCATGCTCCAGGTTTTGCTCCTTCTGGCAGCTCTTTTTGAGTGTCAAGTTTGTCTTGCCAACAATATGGGCTCTGCTCACCTCACTATTCAATATCGTGTCTGGGAAGAACAGCCACCTGGGACAAGGGTGGGCCGCCTCCTGGATGATCTACGTGAGCGTGGGGAAACAGGGTCACTAGAAAACTTCCAGGTCGTCCAGCATGGGCATGCCCTTCCGGTGACAGTTGCTTCAAGAGATGGTACAGTGTCCACGTTTGGCCGGCTGGACAGAGAGGAGCTATGCTGGGGAACAGAACTTTGTGAACTGGCCTTCAATGTTCTCTACAGAAAAGGTGGTGCTATGCATTTACTCTCAGTTCGTGTGGAGGTGATGGACCTAAATGACCACAACCCAGTTTTTCCTAGTCTACTGCAGGAGGTGGAGATCTCTGAGACTGCTTCACTGAGAATGCGAATTCCTCTTGATCGGGCTGCAGATCCAGATGCAGGGCCAAATGGCCTCCAGACCTACACCCTGTCTTCTAACCAGCACTTTGCTTTGGACGTCCGTTCTTTTGGGGGGGCTAAGCAGGCTGAATTAGTGGTCACCAAAGAACTGGACAGGGAGTTGCAGGCCTCTTTAGAACTGGAGTTAATAGCCTGGGACAAAGGAAACCCACCAAAATCAGGCAGCACAAAAATTATTGTCACAATTCTTGACTCAAATGACAACAGCCCAATATTTGAGGAAGCCCCTTCAGTTATTGAGCTAGCAGAGAACACAATTCGTGGGACAATTGTCTTAAATCTTCGTGCTACAGACCCCGATCAAGGTGCTAATGGGGAAGTTGAGTACTCCCTTAGTAAGCATTCCCCACTGGAAGTACAAAGACTATTTAGCATTCATCCCAAAACAGGTGCTTTGACTTTACAAGGCCCTTTAGATTTTGAAGAGAAGAATGTATATGAGGTAGACATCCAAGCTCGAGATCTAGGGCCCAATGGTATCCCATCTCACCACAAGTTGCAAATTAAATTGCAAGATATAAATGATAATGCTCCCCGCATACACATTACATGGACTCCCCCAGACTCCCCTGTTGCGACAGTCACAGAGGGAGCACCAAATGAAACTTTCCTTGCTCTTGTGATGGTATCTGATGCAGATTATGGGGCAAACGGGCAGGTACAAGTGCACATTTTGACTGGTTCTGGCCCTTTCAGACTCAAACAAATCCATGGAGACAACTACATGATTGTTACCAATGGCACTCTGGATCGTGAGAAACAAATGGAATATAACCTTACTCTTCTCGCTCAAGACAGTGGTGATCCATCTCTGTCCTGCATTAAGCACTTGACTGTCCATGTTTTGGATGAAAATGATAACCCACCAATTTTTACCAAGAGCCACTACCGGAGTATCCTGAAAGAGAATAACACACCTGGCTTCCATTTCTTGACTGTGGAGGCACATGATGTTGACCTGGGTCTCAGTGGACAGGTATCTTTCTCCATTAGAGAGTCAAATGAACTGGGGACACCAACAGCATTTTTCTCTGTTCACCCCAGCAGTGGGGAAGTGACTGTCCAGCAATCATTAGACTATGAGGAATCCCGCGTCTACTCATTTATTGTGGAGGCTGTGGATCAAGGGTACCCACCAATGACCAGCATTGCAGCAGTGCTGGTTGAAATACAGGATGTTAATGACAATTACCCCATAATTTATGAGCCTCTACCCAAGAAGGGGATTGCATTGCTAAATGTCCCAGTGAATGTGGACAAAGGGGAGATTGTGACTGAACTTGGAGATAAAGCAATGGAGGATAATTTCCACAAACATAGAAATTACTCTTCCCTCAACAAACCTGAAGGATTTCTGGCCACCACAATTAGGGCTAGTGATCCAGATTCTGGTCTCAATGGAAGACTCAATTTTGGAATAACAGGCGGCAACCCTTCTAATATATTTTTTCTGGACAAAACATCTGGGGAGTTCTATGTTAACACAACTAATGCCACAGAACTTATTGGGAGAACATTTAAACTGGGAATTGAAGTATCTGATATGGGAACTCCAATACTAAGCACAAGAACCACTTTGGAAGTGACTTTCATTAATTTTCGTGACCATCTGAAGAACTTGTCTCATGATAACCAGGCCCAGTATAGCTTTACAATGCTTTTGGCCATCTGCCTTGGATCTACCTGTCTGGTATTATTTTTAATCATTGCTTTAGCCAAGACATTCTGTCACCCTAACAAACGGGACAACCGTGCTTACAACTGTAGACAAGCTGAGTCCACGTACACTCGCCACCCACGACGGCCTCAGAAGCACATTCAAAAGACTGACATCCAGCTGGTGCCAGTGCTTCGGGGTCGTAGAGAAACGTCTCAAGAAGATGAAGCTGAGGCATTATCATCTACATCACCCTTAGTGGAAAAAGCACATTCACAGAGCCAGTTTACCTTTACACCAACACTTGCTCGCATGACTCAAAATCAAGCTCATACAGAAATGGATGGGAACCTGCCACTCACTCAAAGCAAGATACTCAAAAAGCCTGGGAGCATAGAGTGGAATGGAACACTTCCATATACCTCAGGAACCCCATGCCGGACCCTGCAAAAGACAAGAAATTCTTCCTCATCATCATTTGCAAACTCACAGGCTAGTACGCTCAGACGAAATAAAATTGAAGAATCCAAGCCCACTAGCATGGACACCTCACAAACTGTGACTTCAGTTTCTAGTAATCAGGCAACATTGCGGAGACCAAAGACCACAGAAAAAAGAGGAAGGATGGAAGAATCAGACCAAAGGCAGATCCTGAGGAACCTTGTTAGACTCTCTATGGCAGCCTTTGCAGAAAACGGTTCTTTTGAACTATCTTCTGCCTCACCTGAAGTGCAAGTATGAAAACTTTCCATTTTTACTTATAGCTTATTAATTTACAATTTCCCATATAAAAACAAGATATCAACAGAGATACTTTAAAGGTTCTTGGCTTCAATTTCAAGGCACATCAGTTCATATAAGCTCAAGTATATGATAGTTTTCCCACTCTAGTTTTACTGCAGGATTGGCCCATATCTGTATGTCCCCTAAGGGGACAGCTGACAGATGATGAAGGCACTGAAGTGTATTTAGTGTCACACAGTAACTTAAACCTTCAGTAAGCCTCAGGAGAAAACTTTGCCAATCCTCAATATTATCATATTACACAGTCAAACTAAATATGAGGGGAAAAATTCATTCCATTGTTGTCTTTAGAGAGGGGTGACTATTAAAGCAAGTATAGATATTTCTAAACAGTAGCCTAATAGTTTTCAAACATGTATGGGCGGGGAACAAATTGCTTGTACTGATATAATTTTCTTTAATTTAAAAAAGGAAGAAAAAAAGAAAAGTTATAATAACATCTTTTTATCAGCTTATATTTTTACAAAATATATATCAAAATTGCTGTACTAGTCAAACTGCATATCCTCTGGGTCTTGGTCCACCCATATGCTTACCTTTACCAAAGCAATTAGCAGAACAAAAGGTCCTGGCATGGGTTTGAGCCCTCACGTGAATACTGTGGCGAGGCAGGAAGAACATGAATCCTGTCCTCCCCACCCCTAATGTTTCCCTCCTCTTCAGTCCACCCTCCCTTACTCACTTGGCCCAGTTGGCAAATTAGACCTATGGCGGCTGAAGAGGAAAGGGGCCAAAATGTCACCGGTGCCTGTCCTTGCAGCCAAGGCTGGGTTTCTTATGTGCATCCTGGAAGGAAATAGCCTCTAAATGAATAGACCCTGTGTAGAAACAGCTTCCTGTCTCCTTAAACCTCTTCTAAAATCAATATTTCATACCAAAATGCTCCTAAACTCTGTAGATTATTCTGTAACAGATAATACATGTTTAAAGTAACACTCCACTTTTAAATTAAGATTCATTCTACAACTACCCTAAAGATAAACAGTTGAGCTTTAACATTTTTTATCCGTTCTGCTGAATTTGAATTTGATTAGACAATTAGCATTTCACTCAAATAATATTCCAAAAAATATTTATATTTTTAATAACTTATATGTTATATATGTTCAATCATGTATGTTTTTTATTCTCTAAACTTTAAATAATGTTTATTTAATGTGAGTACCATAAAGGTGTCAGTTTGTTTATAAAAAAAAAAACTAAATCCAATGATCACCATGAAGCACTACTGTTTTATCATGCAAAATACATTGTTTTGCTGATCTGTGTAATCTGTTAAAAAGCACAGTATGTAAAGCAAAACAAAATGTGTAAAGTTAGCATGGTGCCGTAAAATCAATCTACTGCAATTAATATAATTTAAACACCCCAGGGGTTTCAATCCAGGCTGATGGCTTTTTTTGTTTTTTTTGTTTGCATGTTGTTTTTTTTATATAAAAACTATTTTCATCTTCTGTGGGTTATAGAAAAACATTAGGTATAAATTAGGTAATTCTAATAGTTTAATCAAAGTTATTTGACTTTTAAAAATTGCCATGCGACCCTGACTTTGCGAACCACTGACTTAGAAAACAGCAACTTTTCATTTTCACTTGATCTTAGTAGATGATGTAACTGTTTTGTGAAATTTTTGAGTGACATGCCAATGGTCTAATCTGATTCAATGTTTTATGCTAAAATAAGCTAACATTGCTCTCACCAGATTGGGAGATTTGCTGAATGGACACAAAAGGGTAGAACTTGACTGTTTACCTCTAGGTGACTTGTAAAAAGAGCTTATTTCCTTTAACATTAGCAGAGTCAAGAGTAATTAGATGTCTAAGCTTTGTTACATTATAAACATGATGGCTCACACATCTTGTAGAACACTATTAAAGCACAAGTTGTGTCAGTATTCAGTTAACTGAATGTTTAATCAATCATGACATTGATTTTTATTATATAAGATGAGGTGATTGGGCGGCGCAGTGGGTAGCTATGCCGCCTCACATTAAGAATGTCACTGGTTCGAGCCTCAGCTGGGTCAGTTGGCATTTCTGTGTGGAGTCTGCATGTTCTCTACATGTTGGAGTGGGTTTTCTCCACAGTTCAAAGACATGTGCAATAGGTGAATTGAATTAGCTAAATTTTCTGTAGTGTATGTGTGTGAATGAGCGTTTATGGGTGCTACCCAGTGATGGGTTGCAGCTGGAAGGGCATTTGCTGCGTAAAACATTGGCAGTTCATTCCACTTTGGTGACCCCAGATTAATAAAGGGACTGAGCCAAAAAGAAAATGAATGAATGAAAATAAAGTGAGTTATAGGTGTCTGTATAATAAATGATTAATTTTGTGTCATTATTATTTTACAGCAGGTGTCTCAGCTCCTGTCTCTGTTGCATCAGGGGCAACTTCAGCCTCGACCAAATTTTCGTGGCAACAAGTATTCCCACAGAGCTGGCAGGTAAAACCTTTTTTCATCATATTGACTCCTGGCTAAATAGACAATGAATGTTGTCCCGTATACTCACTGAACACTGTACAATGCTACAAAAACCACATTGTCACAGTAACCATGTTAGAACATGGTCCCATAATAACTGAGATTTTATCAAGTAGATTTCTGGTAAAAAAGGAAGTATCTGTAGATCAGTGAATATGTGGCGCCTGTGATCAGCCGCTCTCTGTATTACTCACTGTACACACAGATTGTTATCAGACAGAACCCACTACTGTCTATATTAATTTATGTTCATTTAGAATCAAAAAGAGAATGGAGAGTCTGTGACTCGTCTATACTAGACAGGGCTTGTTTAAACCAGCAGACGTCCTTCTGATGGGTTGTATTTTGTTCAAACATTTCACCTTATATTCAAAAATATTTTGTGCCAGAACCATAGTACAGTAATACTGCAAGTAGTACATCAGTTCTACAGTAAAAATCATGGTGTTTTAAGAGGTGGTCCACTACAATATCATATTTTAAACTTTAGTTGATGTGTAATGTGACTGTGTGAACATATACAACATCTCTAAATGTAAAACACTTAAAGCTTAATAAGGGAGACATTGGCTTTAACGGAGTTAACTTAGCAAAGCCTACAGCAAAGTTTGGAGACTACAAAAAATACATCCGGATTAGTAAGATCACAAACACTTCAGGTTACACGCATGCGCCACATGTTATGCCATTTGAGCTTGTTCTGTTTTTGTATTTGGACTTCTAAAGGACACGACACAAAGAAAAAAGTGCTTACAATTCAGTGTTAATTATGTTCCAGAGAATTATTTAAAAAAAACAGATATAGCTAGCATTTGACATAGGACAGCTTTCAGAATCTCTCCCAGTTCAGGGCTGGATTCAGCTTGAAACTCCTCAAAGAAGAAGCAGCTCCAATCATAATAGCTGAAACTATGGATTGTGAGCCACAACCTGTGTTTTTATTTTTTTAAATTTGTCAGTTGCATGCACAGACTAGTTTCTAGCGTTAACGGGATGTTGTAGCAAGGATGTAAACAAGAATGTAAACAGCCACAGTGTTCACCAGTGCTGCAGTTTCTCTCTATGTGGCTGCTTTTCCTGCATTCTACATCTCAAATAACAAACCTGCAAAAGATATGTGCACGTTTCATATCACTGACACGCTTATAACCTGAATATATGTGAAAGACAACATGTCAGATTTTATTTTAGAGAGCAGGCATGAGGTTTAGCTATGTCCTTTTCGTTTTATGTCCAATTCAGGCTCACACTGACACGGCTACACTGACTGACAGTATGTACCACAGAAGCACAGCATGTGCTAGTGACTGGACGTGACACTTCCTGGTGACATGAAGCCAATCTGCGAATCACAGCACATTATGTTAGCTGACCAATCAGAGGCTCTTGAGGGCGGGCTTTTGGAGGAACTATGAAATATGATTGTCGTTTTCTTGTTAGCTGAGTAGCAGTATATAAAAAAATAACATGATTTTTTTTTTACAAATGAAGCATGAGCACCCAAGCCTTAAAAATACACTCTGGATCACCCCTTTAAAGGTTATCGTGGTTGCTATCCTGGTACCATGCTAAAAAATATATGGTAAAAAATGTTACTGTTTTTAAAATATTTTACAAAGAATTATGTTACAAACTTCTCCTATATCTTATCTGCATTTCAGAGCCTTTTTACATAGAGTGACATTTTAAATTACTGTAATTCATTTACTTTTCTCATTCTTTATATTGTAGGTCAGGGGCCCAGGATGCTGATTGGCTGAGCACTAAAGACAGTGGTCATGGTGAGAGCGAAATGGGTGATATGGACTGGGAAACAGGCAGAGACTCACCTGTGGACCACTTGTATGAAGAAGGACTCAATAATCTACTGACTTCTGGTAAATGATCATGCTTTTATTCTGAGTGCACTGTTAACCAAAAAGATATTGAGTTTAAAAATCACCCTAATCTACGAAACACTTTTATTTTGGTGTGAACTGGGTAAAATGAATTCATAGCACACAAGCAAAAGTATTTATTAAAAGAACACTCTACTTTTTTAGAACTAGACATATTTTACAAGTCACTTGTGCTTGTTCCAAATCACAAATTTATACTAAGCCCAAAAAGTATGTACTTTTTTTGAGAAGAAAATATATAAACTTTCAAGCATGTTGCTTAGTTATGAGCATTGTTAATCATCCACACATCATCCACATTTCTTTCATATTTAATTCCACACCCTTTTGGAGAAGCAGCAGCAGGATAAACTGCCACTCACGAGTCTTTCATTCAGAGAAATCTCCTCAGGTCTTTGGATAATTATGCATTCAGATGTTAATGTCAAACACATCTTTTTAGAAGTTCACGTTGTTGCTGCAGATGAAATATAACAGAAAGAAAACTTTAAACATGTTCCAGTTGGCTAGATATTAATTAACGGTCATACAAACATCTTTACCGAAGCCTCTCTACTTGACGGTTGATCTCGCTCCTCCACCATGTTTGTAATTTATTTACACTTTTCACAAGCGTTTGTAGTTCAAATAAAATTCACGTTCAACACACAATTTATTGTGGGCAATATTAGCGAGTATGGACGGTTCTACTTTTTAAACAGAAATAGCTAACTATACAGGGACCTTTGGCATACTTTTTTCAACATACAGTACTATTATTTGGGATATATGGGATATTTCTATTTTCAAATAATATTTAGGTTGTAAAGTTTGCAAATTGAGACGCAGCAATGGAGTTGAACATTTGAGTTTTATCATCCATTCAGCCGATCTCTGGGTCATGATTAGACCATTAGCATCTTGCTCAAAAAACTCGAGAAAGTGCATTGATAATTTTCCAAATTAAAGTTTGACTCTTTTGTGGTTACATCATTTACTAAGACGGACAGAAAATGAAAGTTGCTATGTTCGATATAATGACCTAGAAAATAGCACCTTTTTAATTTCTGTTGGTCTAAGTACATTTTGTGAGAACATTTTTTGAGCAAGATGGTCTGATCCAATTCAGTTATTTATGCTAAGCTAAGTTTAAAGAGTTCCCGCCAGACCAGGGGTGTGTTTCCCAAACATAACTCATGGCTAAACTATCATAGTACCATGTATTGTTTACGAAAAGACCAATGTAGTGATGAGTGTGTCCCAAAATGATAGAAACCGTTACAAATATTATTGAGAATATGCCATATTCTATTCTAAAACATAAAAACTGCACATCTAACAACTAGCCCATGTCAGGTCTACAGTACAGACACATTTCTTAATAAATAACCTACCTTAAATTAAAAGCATTAACGTATGCTATATATGCTATATATTTTTGTTTTCATAAGCTTTAGAGACATAACTTAAACTCCGCTTTTAAATACAGGTCACCTATAGCTTTCATTATGAGCCACGGCTGCATTCAAAATGGCACAAATGTTTTCAAGGTGCACTACTGAGGGACACTAATTGTCAATATGAAGATCGCTAAAACTGAACTGTAAAAATACTTACAAAGCAAATTCCAACTAAGACAGACTATTTTAATGCTTTTTTTAATCATTCCAAGTTTAAATGTTGGAATGTTCTAAATGAATATGGCATAGGGGAGAGAATTGGAAATAGAACACAGCCAGGAACCAAACATGTTTCTAACTACAGCTCTAGAAGTGTAGTTGGAAGCGTACAAGTTTGCTTCTCAATTTAAGAATGTTTGCTGAAACGATAGATTTGGGAAACGCCAAATCAATGAGCTATGTTTGTAACAATGCAACTTGTTGCCTTAGTTGGACAATGATGGTTTTCGCAAAACGCAAAACTCAGGGCAGTTGTAAAATGAACCTATTGCTGAAAAAAAGTTCTTTAAACAAATACGATGCAAGAACAGAGCTGGGTGAATTAGATTGAATTGAATTAAACAAGCCATTACTTACAGCGTTTTATCAGAGCAGAATTTGTGGAATTCAAATTAAATTATAAGCCCACAACTAACTGTATAAAGTGAAGTGAGGTGACCTGAAATGGGTTCCTGAACGCATGATTTATTATTTGATTAAGGTAATTTCCAGATGTATCTTTTTCTCCCCACATATAGCCTATGACCAAGTAAGACAACAAACAACAAAAGGGTAATTACTTTCAAACACTGAACACCAATAAAACAAAAAGTATTGTGGAATTGTGCATAAAGTCTGTTTATCTGGATATACTAATATTTGTGTAGGTAGATTTCTGCTGCTGTGTTTCCTTTGTCTATGTATAGAGTAAATGTTTGTGTGCAGTTCCTTCCATCTATTGTTCTGAGATTCAGCACACTGTAAATTAACAAGGACCTTTTTTGTTCTCCCAAATAAAAGGTCTAGTTTGTTTTCTCTGCTTTATCTTTTTGATGTCTGGGCAGATTTAGCTCAGCATATATCTCCCCTTGATTTCCACTGAATCAAAATACATCAATGACCTTGCACTCTGTCTCACTAAGATCCATTCTTGC
This sequence comes from Danio rerio, assembly GCF_052040795.2. Lineage (NCBI taxonomy): Eukaryota > Metazoa > Chordata > Actinopteri > Cypriniformes > Danionidae > Danio > Danio rerio. Next base: position 18,520,373 of record NC_141034.1, on the reverse strand, counting down.
CCGAAAAACAAGGCTTTATAGGGGTTTCAAATGGTAGATAACAACACAGGGCCAGATTTATACTTACAGCTTGCACCAGCATAAACCCTGTTTTGGTTTTTAAAAAGTACTGTCATGATTTAAGATAAACAGTGTGTGGAGAATGTGGGTTTTTGCTGCTGACCCTTATGTTTTGGTCAAGCGTTTATTTTAGAATTTATTTTTTAGACAGAATAAAAAGTTTTAACCCAGTTTGCACCTTATCATCATTACTAAAATGAGCTACTGTGCATGTGTCGTTGTATTCAAGTAAACTTTTACGAGTTTCATTCTTCTAAATTTAGGGTTAGTTGGATACTAGTAAGGAGGCTAAAGACCATGACCTCGAGCGTCTGTCGCTAGAGCACCTTTAGAGGTCAGAGGAGTGATGTTAACCTGCACAACACTTCACTAGCTGGCCTCCGCTACTCTCACCCCCTAAACCTCACTCACGGTACCAATATAACCCCAGTCCCACATCATCCAACCCACTCTGAGCTGGGATCAAACCAGCAACTTTCCAGCCGGTTGCTCTACCAAGGAGACTAATGACCAACGTTATTTGCACTTAAATAAACGCGTAAACATTTTAAGTTTACTCGCTTTATTCGCGCGTCAATTCCACTTCATTCGAGCGTCAAATTCACTGAACAATAGATGTGGATTCACGTCATGGGCGGGGCTTCTGTCTGCTTTGTTGCTTAATGGCTAACATGGATTTTATTGAAAGAATAACTGTGTTTATGTGCTTTATTAAGGCAAAAAAAAACAGCATTGATTCGTTTTACCCAGCTCTGTGAGTTGATAAACTCCTCCAGAAACTTAACTTGGATGAAGGAGGCTTTTAGCGGTGCTACTGACTGAGCCGAGCCTAGATTGATCAACTGTTGTCCCGTGTCTGCAGGAGGATTTCCCTCTGGGACACCAACTACAGGCGCTAGGTCATAAGCACGCCCCTACAAAAAAAGGCTTCTGATTGGTTAAGGTGCTAATGTCCACAGAAGTTCAGACTTTTGAACTTGAGAAATTCGCACTTAATGCACGTGAATCACGTCAATCGTCTCAATCATGCAAACCGCTCAACTCGCATCGCTTTATTCATGCGTATCACGCTGCAGGATTCGCGTCTTTGCATGGGGGGGGCGGGGTGGGGGGGTTGTAGCAGAGGCCAGGTAGAGAAGTGTTCTGCAGGCAAACCTCACTCCTCTGACCTCTAAAGGTGCTCTAGCGTCAGATGCTAGGGACCACAGTCTTTAACCTCCTTGTTACAGCATCTGACTTCCATGTGGAAAATAGTCAGTTGGATCCCAGCTCAGAGCAGGTTGGGTGGTGTATGACCAGTGGAGTTACAAAAGAAGATATTTTGTAGAAAGCCGAAAACCTATAACCATCTGAAGTTGCTGGAATAGTTGGTGGTTCATTCCATTGTGGCGACCCCTGATAATTAAGGGAATAAGCCAAAAAAAAATTAATTAATAAAAAATATATATTTTTTGAAACCTAGTAAAATTGCAATATTAGAGCAATTTAAGCAAAACATCATAAATTCTTTGCTAACTATAGCTACCATTTTGTCTCCAAGGCTTTAACATTTGAACTAAATGATTTAATATGTATTACATTTATCTAATTATCAATATGTGTTTGTGCTGGTTGTTTGGAGTTTGTTTTGTACTCTGAAAAATAGTTTACTTTAGTGTGTGGATCTGATGCTCATGTAGCATGTTCCACTTAAAAGATTCCCTAAAGCTTAAAAGTAGTCAACAAGCTAACTCACTAGTGTGTGGTTTTGTGGTTGGGGTGAGTAAGCATAGCCTGATAACTTCATCTGCTTGCGGTGTTAGTCATGCTAAAGATAACAGACAGGCAGTTTTGTGTTTATCACCAGGGGTTTTCTTTCTAAAGCATGCAGGTACAGATTACCCTCTCTTTAGAGTCATCACACATCCTCAGAACCCTTCAAGGGTGATTTTTGACTCACACACACACACACACCTGCTCACACGAATATTCACATATCCTTGGGCTGTTTACGTCATGCTGTAACCCATATTCTTAACCCTTTAACACAATGCAGAGATGTCTGTGTGTTATGGATACTGAAAGTGAGAGTGTGTGAAATGTGTGTGTGTGAGGATAAAATGTTGTTCTCTTTCTACACTCTTTCTTTGAAGGCCATGACCCTCGCTATCTGCCTTTAGGTTGCCATTTCTTTACTGCATTCCTCTCACATGGTTTTTCATGGCCAATAGGTGACAATTTATTCAAAATCAGAAGGTTTAAAACATTTTTTGTCAAATAAGTTTTTTTCTGAAGACACATATTCACATATTTTGTCCACATATATCATAGGCAAAGCAAAGAAAAGGAAAAGAAAAGAAAAGGAAAAACTATATATAAACGATATAGAAATCATAATAATAAATAAAGAACCCACCACATAACAAGCCAACTTGTCTCAGAAAGCACATCAAAAAATTCCATTCTAATAATTCTGTATCTTAGAAAAAGTAATAATAGATCCACAACTGATGAATTACATTTGTCACTAAGAGGTAAATTATTTTGGAAGATTCTATGTAATTTTTTCATTGAATAATCAAACTTATTTTAAACTGAATAAGACAATGTCTAGAATTAAAAGTTTGTTCATTAATATCTTCCGAGGAATTTCAATTTATAACAAGCAACGATACATTCTTTATTTTAGTTAGTTTCAATGTAGACTTTAGATTAATAATAGTGTTTGCTGAGGAAAACATCAGTATATGTTTATGATTAGGGATATCAATTTTCCATGTTTTAAATCACATTTGTGCTACTGACATGATACATTAAAGGAGATGTGCTATCAGATTTCTTCACAATGTTAAGATGATACTTTGTCTGGCAGGTTATAAAACCTCTTTCAAAAAACGTACAATAATAATATCTCTGAAGTGTTATTACTTTTCCTACTTTTCCAGTCATGTGAAAAAGATAGCACATCCTGCTAAATTCCATTTTTCCACATCAGGTCATTAAAAATAAAATCAATCGGACTTCAAAATGTGTAATGAACCATCAGATGCATGTACAACAACATAAAGCATTACCAAAAAAAGTCAGGCTACAGGCCCGTAGCCAGCATGTTAAAGGAGAGGTTCTATTTTTCAAAAAGTGGACCTTTTTGTAGTTATTCGCCTTATTTTCTATTTAAACATAAATACTGAATTTATGTGACATTTAAATCACTATTTTTAGCTGAATTAGCTTGTCGGGTGGTCATCGTAAACAAAAAAAAAAACTTTTTAAATATTTAGAATAAAAAAATATGACTAATATTTATTTTTAAATACAAATTTATTGCATCATAAATCGTTAGAAAAAGCTTTGAATAAAAAACTGAAGCCTATTGTAATTTATTAGGCAAATAACAAACTGGCCAGCACAAATAACTTTCCTCAGTCAGAATTTGGCCTATTAAATAATATTTTTTTTACATAATATTCAATAAAATAATAATATACATTAATAATAATAATAATAATAATAATAATAATAATAATAATAATAATAATAATAATAATAATGAGCTTCACAATTTTTTTAGCCTATCTATCCAAAATAGTATTCAAATTGATTTTAATACACACTTTTTATTGGACATGTTTTCTTTCAAGGATAAGGTTTTAGAAATAAAAGTTACTTGTCAAATGTTTTGTCTATTTAAAAACAATACAGTAGCAAACGATGACTTTGCTTATGTCAGATGTTATCTTGCACAGCTGTGTGTATAGATGTATTTGCTTGTAGCGAGTTTATATATTAATGCAGGAATCAAGTCTATATTGATATGCGTGTGCATGTGGGTGTATGCATACATCAAGTTTATATGTATATACGCAAGTTTCATAAATATTGTTTCAAAGATCCAATAGTATAGATGTATATGCGAGTAATTTGTAGATGTACTGTTGGAGTCAAAATTATTAGCCCATATTTCCAAAATTGTGTTTAACAGAACAAGGACATTTTCATAGCATGTCTAATTTTGTATTTTTTTTTTTTTCTGGAGAAAGTTTTTTATTTTTTTATTTTGGGCTAGAATAAAAGCAGTTTAAGGACAAAATTATTAGCCCCTTTAAGCTATATTTTTTAGATAGTCTACAGAACAAACCATCATTATACAATAACTTGCCTAATTACCCTAACCTGCCTAGTTAACCTAATTACCCTAGGTAATCCTTTAATTGTCACTTTAAGCTGTATAGAAGTGTCTTGAAAAATATCTAGTAAAATATTATTCACTGTCATCATGGCAAAGATAAAATAAATCAGTTATTAGAAATGAGTTATTAAAACTATTGTTTGGAAATGTGTTAAGAAATATTCTCTCCGTTAAACAAAAATTAAAAAATAAACATGCATGCTAATAATTCAGGGGTGCTAATAATTCAGACTTACTGTATATGCACCTGTTTTATCTATGTGTTTATAAGAAAAGTCCTACACGGCACCTCATAGCTGGATGTTGTTCTCTTGAAAAATAATTGTTTGTACTGGTCAAAACTGATTAGCTGAAGTCACACCAAGACTCAGCTTAGTCTTAAAGTCTTATTTTTACTATTTGTGATGGCATAGCAGTCAAAATAGGACAAATGAGCTCATGTTTGGGACAAACATAGCTTAGCTGTGGGCCTGTGCTATTCAAATGCCTAAAAGTGCCCCTATTTGGATAAAGTTTGGTTTTGGAAGTCCTCAACAACAGGCTGATATGCATGCAAGGTCAAAAATATTCCTTCTTTCTTTATAATAAGCGTTTGTTTTAACCAAATCATCTCAATGACTTCCATATGATTTGTTTAGTGATTCAATTTTCCAGACCCCTCTTTAGCCTGATGCTAAACTGCAGTGATTTTACAGTGAACAGACTAACCCAGTCTGTTGTGATTGGTGCGCATTGGTATTCTTGTGGACAAGCTCAAAGCAATTTAGGCTGTGTGCCATCTATACATTTATATTTTTGATCAAAATTGCATAAGAAAACTAGGCTTTAGTACCTGCAAGGAAAAATCTGGCAACCACATAGAAACATTTAGAAATATAGCTTGTTTTTTTTTTTTAATTGATGTCGCTTTTTTGATTGCATATTTGAGAAATTGTGGTATATGTACTAGCAGAAAAAGCAGACCAAATATAGGTGAATGTCGCACACATGTTGCATTAGCATGCGTGAGCCTACTGGTGGTTGTTTGGATGTGGTTGAATTCTTTGGGGGATTTTAACCATGGCTGTGGTTTATAGGTTCAGCTGTTTTAAAGGAATTAACAATGGCATCATTACCCTCCATAATTAATCATGAGCCACTGAAAGAAGAAGGAAATCTGTGGTTAGAATAAATAAATAAAAAAGAGAGCAAAAAAATTGTATGATGGCCCATATAATTTTTAGTGAATAATCCAGTGAAGGGCTGAATTTAGAGATCTCCGGGATTTGAAAGGGCTGTGAAGAAAGGAAGTAATGAAAATGAGGTTTGGAGGTTGGGACTGAGCTCTTAGATGTGGCCCTAGTGGGTTTGTTTGATCAGAGCTCACTGGATTTCACATCTTTCCTCACACACACATGGTTCTTGTGCAAGCAGAGCCCTTTGTTTCTCCTCAATCTTTAATTAAGACCCTAAAATTTGCTCAAGAAAGACAGTAAAACTGTCAGATTCAAGGTGGCCGTCTGTCTCACCTCAATATATTTAAGAACTCTCATATGTGAGCTTCACATTGTGGCTTCGACACTACAAAAATGATGTTTTGTGAAAATGGTGGCATTATGCACATACAAACAAAAATGGTGGACCACAGCAGTCACTCCCAACCTGGGTCAATTAATTTGCATACTATCTGTCCTAAATAGTATTTGAAAATAGAATTAGTACAATTAGGTCCATAAATATTTGGACATAGACAATTCTAACATTTGCTCTTTCAGGCCTCTACAGCCACCATCTTCAGTTCCTGCTTGTTCTTGGGGCAATGTCCTTCAGTTTTGTCTTCAGAAAGTGAAATGTAAGCTCAATCGGATTCAGATCAGGTGATTGACTTGGCCATTGCATAACATTCCACTTATTTCCCTTCAAAAACTCTTTGGTTGCTTTTGCAGTATGCTTTGGGTCATTGTCCATCTGCTCTGTGAAGCGCTGTCCAATGAGATCTGAAGTATTTGGATTAATATGAGCAGAAAATATTGCCTGAAAAACTTCAGAATTCATCCTGTTGCTTTGGTCAGCAGTCACATAATCAATAAATATGAGAGAACCAGTTCCATTGACAGAGATGCCCACGCCATGTCACTACTACCACCATGCTTCACTGCTTAGGATCGTGAGCTGTTCCTTTCTTTATCCATACTCTACTCTTCCCATCACTCTGATACAAGTTGATCTTGATCTCATCTGTCCATAGGATGTTTTTCCAGCACTGTGAAGGCTTTTTTAGAACTCTAATCTGGCCTTCCTGTTTTTGAGGCTCACCAATGGTTTACATCTTATGGTGAACCCTCTGTATTCACTCTGGTGAAGTCTTCTCTCGATTGTTTAGTCTGACACACATACACCAACCTCCTGGAGAGTGTTCTTGATCTTTGGTGTTGCTGAGCTCACTGGTGGGTTCTATCTTTTTAAGAATGTTCCAAACTGTTGTTTTGCAACAACAATGTGAATTTACATCAAGATGTGTTTCATTTTATTGCCCAATTAACCCAATGGTTAAATTTACCCATATTTTATCCAAAATTTGGTTGAAATAACTTAGCCTTTTTTGTGTACAGCCAACTAAATGTTGATCTTTTAAAAAATGTAGATGTCTATAGATGAAAACTTTCAAAAATGGTTTCATGGATGTTTGTTTCTTCATGTAACCATAAATTCCAACTGAGAACCTTTTTTAAGAGTTGTCTGTCTTTTAACACAGAAAACCACCATTCTATAGCTGAACTGAACGTCATTCACTTAATGAAAGTATTTGTGGAATCCTTCTGGCTTGATAAAGATAATTTCCCTGTCCATTGATGCACCGTGTCACCTTGTTTGCCCTTAAAACATTCTCTAAGCGTGTGATTGTAAGACATGCAGCGCTGCATTTGTTAAAACACTGCACATGAGATCCTTAAAATGTCAGGCAAAGGAAATGACTGTTTACTGAATTAAAGATAAATACTCACCTCGACTTGGTATTTCCTGTCATCCTGTTTTTCATCCACACAAACTCAAACAAGAAAACAAGAGAAGATTCTGACAGGCTCTGCAGAACAAAAAAAAGGGAATGTTTTTGAAATATACTCATTCAAAGAGAACACAAGATTAGATTTCACACCACACCGACATAAACTCACTTTATTTTGTAGCATTTACAAAACCTGATGTTTTTTCTCAAATCAATGGGATCCTTTATGTTAAAATGACTTCAAAAAATGTCAAAACTGCAAATCGATTTAATGTCAAAACCTTGACGTCTATTTAATACCCACACAGTGATGACCTTTCAACCACAAAAATAACAACACAAAGAGTGTTAAGTTTTTTTAGTCTTCAATTTTTTTTACACCAATTTGATGTTGTTTTTATATTAAGATAGACTGCATGCATTGTAGGGATACAAAATCCTGTGTAAAAAAAACCCTTTGTAAATCCTGTGTAAATCCTGTGTAAATTTGCTTTCGGGTGAATAAACACTTTCTCATATAATACTTTTTACGTCATTATTTTGGTGGTCAAAATGGCATAAATGTGTGGACGTCAAATTGACTACAAGGTTCTAAATCAAAATCGATTAGCTTTTTTTAATGTTTTATGTGTGTGTGTTTTTATGTAACTATGCTGTCAAGTTGCCTGCTGGGAAGTAAATTTAAAAAGTTTAAGGATCACGGCTGGTCCAGCATCAGCTACACATATTGCGCCAATCAGACTTATACTAACTCACTATAAACAACCAGACTTTTTTACTTCAGTCATCTTTGTCTTGAAGAATCCCCCCTTCCACCCCTGCTCATCCTCCTTCTCCTGAAGTCAGCCCAGTGGTTACCACTGTTGCCTCGCAACAAGAACGTCACTGGTTCGAGCCCTTACCGGGCCAGTCAGCAATTCTGTGCAGAAATGCTCATTCTCCCCGTGCTTGCGTGGCTTTTCCATGGGTTCCCTGGTTTTCTCTCATCGTCCAAAGGCATGCAATATAAGTAAACTGACTAATCCAAAGTAGCATCATATACAAACTCTTAGTCAGCTATATCCCACAGCTGTTCCTAACACATTGACAAGCAGAGGCCTTCTCGAGACCTACCTGAGCTCAACCTCCCCTCTTGCCCTTCAAACAGGAGAGAGCCCTGGGCTCGAGGATAGCTCAGAGCTCTCTCCCGGGACAGCATGCCAAACATGTTTTGTTATCAATCATCAGCAAGTGTAAACTCTTGAAAAATAAAACAAAAAACCAGGCTACTATCATTTTTCTTTTCATTCGTTACCATTTTGTCAGACTTGGAATTATAAGGTTCTATCTGCGTTCTGAATGATTTTGAGATTTTGAGCTTCAAAGTTTTTGCATTCCATAGCAAACAATATGTGTACATTTTTTTTTATATAGTCTTAAAATGCAAACAACATTCCATAATGTAAATAAGTTGTCATTTAATAAGAATATGTCAATAACTCAATTTTGACAAAAATGTCAGATAGAAACCTTATAATTCTAAGGTGACGATTTGTTTAATTATCTGTAAAATATAGGCCTTACTACCAATTTTTAACTAATACTTAACCAACTTTTGTCAGTGCCGCTGAGCTCAAACACAGAAGTGTATAGTTTATCAAAGGTTTCTGACTTTTTTCCCTCTTTTCCTCTAGATGATGTTTTCTCAGACGTTCCTGATCCAGCATGGATGGCTCGTCTTTCTCTTCCTCTGTCAACCGACTACCATGAAAACCTGTTCATCCCGGATGGTCCACCGTCCCCTGATGCCCTCTGTACCATGAGCAGTCTTGATGATTTCACCTCCTTCTCCACTTTCGGCAAAACCCTGGAGTCGCAGCCACTGGGTGGCAGAGCTCTGATGTCAGAAGTGAGCTCTCTGTTTGAGATGCTGTTGACACAAAAAGCAGACGCACAGTCATGTCCACCGGCCGATGTTCTCTACAGACTCTCAGCAGCTTATGGACGATCACTCGGCTTAGATGTACCTGTAAATGGAGGTGCTGTTACCTCACGCCAACAAGCGCAGACTTCTATAATGTAGTATGCCAACCCTATCCCATAACGGGTTTCATGCAGTCTTTGGGAGCAATAGAATGACTCCATGTCAGTGGCCAAAACAGCTTGTAATATACAAGCGCTTTTTTAAACCCAGGTCTGTCTGGAACAGGCCGAACGAAACTTTTTTTAATATAAAAAAACAATAAACAACAAAAACAAATAAACATTTGTAGTGCATGAAATAAGACTGAAAAGAACTTGTATTTTTTGTGGTTCTTTTGCGACAAGAATACAGTTTTGTAAATTGCTATTCAACATTTTAAATCCTGATGAACTCAAAGCAGGTTTTTTTGTTCTTCTTTTGTGTTGAAAAGAATCAAAATACATGATCAGCAAAATACTGTGAGCAAACATCTTGTCTCTGCTGATAATGGTGTTCAGATGAATATGTGCTGAGTGTTTTACCCTCAATAACTATAAATGTAAACAACTGAATTATGAAAACCACTGTTAAGAAAGCATCTGATTTGATGATGTGGATAAAACAGTATCTGTTTTTACTCATGTATGTTTAGCCTCAATGGACTGAACAAAATATTTCACCTGTAAAAGGTTTACAAGTTGAAATTGACTGACAAATTATACAGCGGGCACAGAGATGTTGCAGAACTGAAAATGTTCCCTCAAATTTCTCTTAGTTTATTATGGTTTCAAACTCTTGAAACAAACTCAAAACAAACCTGATTTTGTTACGAATTAGGTTGTCCTTTCAAACTTCAAACAGTGAGCATAACAGACTTGAAATGTATGTGGTTATGTGAGTCATTTATCATATTTTCATTATTTTCATTTATCATATTATCATTATTTATTTTATGTTGAACACTTGTTGATTCTACATCATTCCAATTGACTGCAAATCAACATCGATTCAACATTAGGTAGTCAAAATAATTACATCAATTAAACAATAGGTAGACAAAATGATTACATCAATTTCATGTTGAATACAGGTTGATTCTATAAGGTGGATTCAATCAACTGAAAATCAACATCGTTTCAAGGTTAGGTAGTCAAACCAACTAGATCGATTTTAGGTTGAAGACATAATGATTATACATTGTTCCAATCGACTGCAAATCAACATCAATTTAACATTAGGTAGGCAAACAGTTTCTTCGATTTTATGTTGAATGTGTTGATTCAATAAGATAATTTTAATCGACTGAAAATCAGCATTGATTCAAGGTTAGGTAGTCAAACCAATTAGATCAATTTTATGTTGAACACATGCGGATACTATGTTTTTCCAACCAACCACAAATCAACATTTTTTCAATGTTAGGTAGTCAAACCAACTAGGTTGATTTGTGTTTAAAATGTTGATTCTATAACATTGTTTCGCTTTAACATTGTGTTAGTTAATCAATTGCACTGATTTCACATTAGATTTGAATGACGTGTACGGTAATTCAACATTACTCTGATGAGCAAAGCTATGTCGAGTTGATGTCAGAGTTCAACGTCGTGTTGATGTTGTGAGAAACAATGATTTCAGGTTGAAATATGTTAGTTTGCTATTTCAGATATTACCTAACTAAGCCATTTATTACAATTCTACAGTATTACAATAATGAAATATGTTCTAGTTCATAAAAATGCAATCTAAAAATTCTATCGTAACACCTTTAGGTGAACACCTTTTGTACACAAGCCTATAATGTTCATTACCATGAATACACAAAGGAATATTTGAGAATTAATTCAGAATAATTGGGTAATTTACAGTGAACATATACTCCAGTGAATTCTAAATACTAAAAAGTGTCATTCTTGTTTAGTAAAAACATTTTATGCAAGAAAATGTATTATAATTCTGACTTGTTAGTGTTTATAGTCATTATTTTGTTAGTAATTTGTTTGTTTGGTGTTAACTTTGCTTGTACTCTGGAAATATGAGTAGATTTGAGACGTTGATGAAGTAATTTGGTAGTATTAGTGCATTTTAAATGTGAACAATTACTGCTGTAATTTTTTTTTTTGTTTGAAAATTGTGGGACACATTTCGGGAATTGAGTCAATACTAATAATTATTCATTGTAATTAATTCACTTTGTTTAGTGCATAATATGAAAAAGAAACACTTATTCAAGTGTCTTTCTCTGAGAAGAAACGCTAGGCTCCACAGGTCGCCACTAGATGGAAGATTTCAGGTCTGAGGAGCGCCCACTGCTGGCTATTTTTGGTTATTTTTTATGTTAATTCACTGATGTAAATACGCTGTTTATTTGTTTTAAGTGCAGTTCCTGCTGTAGTCAAATAATTACGAAAGATACCTAAAATTATATTCAAGACTTTGTCACTGTAAGGACTGAAAGAACACGCAACAAAATTCAGTTATGCTCTGAATGTAACATTTGATTTTTTTTTCTCACTTTTTTGAGTAAATTATTGGTATCAAAACTAAGATGTATAATTCTGGCAACATCATTTTGTATATAAATGTAATACTCTGTTTTTATTCTTATAATTCACAGCACTTTTTGTAGTCCCATTTAAGCAGAATAAATGATTTTATAAACTTTTTTGTGTTTTAATTTTTACTCTCTAAAAAACATAAATTTGACATTAAGGTATATTTTAAGTGTGTGAGTACAGATCAATTCAGATTAGCATGAACTGTCAACATTGTAGACAAAGAGACAAAAAAAAGTAAATAGGCTTTTATTAGTGAGAATATAAAAAATATCATACTTAGAGTAAAAGGCCTATGTTATTCAGAGGCATCAAACCGAGTGTACATTTGCAGTTTGGTGCAGATGTTATTTGTTATGCCAAAAAGATAAAATTCTAATGTCATGAAAAGCAAGACCTTTAAAACAGCAGAATAACTTCATAAAATCAACCGTTAGTTCAAATATTCAACATTTAAACTAAAGTAAAAGGTATTTTATTTATTTATTTAATCAGAGCTGTGTGGATTTCATTTCAAATGAAAAAAACTGTAACCCAACACTGTAATACAACAAGAAACTGCTCGTTAACAAATTTCTAATCAGCCAATAACATGGCAGCAACTCAATGCATTTAGGCATGTAGACATGGTCAAGATGATCTGCTGCAGTTCAAACTGAGCATCAAAATAAGGGAAGAAAGGTGATTAAAGTGACTTTGAAAGTGGCATGATTGTTGGTGCCAGATGGGCTGCTTTGAGTATTTCAGAAACTGCTGATTTACTGGGATTTTCACACGCAACCATCTGCAGGGTTTACAGAGAATGGTCCGAAAAAGGGAAAATATCCAGTGAACGGCAGTTCTGTGGGTGCAAATGCCTTGTTGATGCCCGAGGTCTGAGGAGAATGGCCGATAGAAAGGCAACAGTACTTCAAATAATCACTCGTTACAACCGAGGTATGCAGATGAGCAACTCTGAACCCACAACGCGTCCAACCTTGAGGCAGATGGGATACAGCAGCAGAAGACCACACTGGGTGCAACTCCTGTCAGCTAAGAACAAGAAACTGAGGCTACAATTCGCACAGGCTCACAAAAATTGGACAATAGAAGACTGAAAATATGTTGCCTGGTCTGATGAGTCTTGATTTCTGCTGCGACTTTCAGATGGTTGGGAAAGAATTTGGCATCAACAGCATGAAAACATGGATTCATCCAGCCTTGTATCAATGGTTCAGGCTGGTGGTGGTTGTGTAATGGTGTGGGGGATATTTTCTTGGCACACTTTGGGCCCATTAGTACCAATTAAGCACTGTGTCAACACCACAGCCTTTCTGAGTACTGTTGCTGACCATAACCATCCCTTTATGACCACAGTGTACTTATCTTCTGATGGCTACTTGCAGCAGGATAACACACCAAGTCAGAAAGCGCAAATCATCTCGGACTGGTTTCTTAAACAAGACAATGAGTTTACTGTTATCAAATGGCCTCCATAGTCACCAGAATCAATCCAATAGAGCACCTTGGGATGTGGTAGAACGGGAGACTCTCATCATAAATGTGCAGCTGACAAATTTGCAGCAACTGTGATGCTATCATGTCAATACGGAGCAAAATCTCTTGAGTTATATTTCCACTACCTTGTTGAATCTATGCCATGAGGATTAAGGCAGTTTTGGAGGCAAAAGGGGGTCCAACCCAGTACTAATTAGGTGTACCTAATAAAGTGGCAGGTGAGTGGATTTATCTATAGAACCACTCAAGGCATATAGTCACATCTCTTGAATGAGAATGACTTTCCTAATATATTTCCTTTATTATGACTACATAAATTAGAAAAGGTTTCAAGAATAAAAGTGTGTGGGTTTTTCCCAGTAATGGGTTGCAGCTGGAAGGGCATCCGCTGTGTAAAACATATGGTGTATAAGTTGGCGGTTCATTCTGCTGCAGCGACCCCTGATTAATAAAGGGACTAAGCTGAAAAGAAAATGAATGAATGAATAAATGAATAGGTTTCAAGCAATGACTGTAAAAAAAATATGAAGCACGAGGGTAATGAGCGCCCTCTGCTGGATCTTAGATTTAGCATTCCTGATATAAATCATAAGACTCTTTCTGACCTTTGTCCTGCTTTTTGGAGGCATTAAAATTTGTTATTTGAAACATAATTTTTTTAACTTTGTGATAATTGGCATCCTGAGTATAAAACCCAATAAATCCTCAATCAAGAATCATGTAGTTTGTTTCGTTTCTAATCATTCAACTGTAGAATGTTTCACGTAGCAAATTAACTCTGAAAAAAAAAAAAAACTACACTACTTGCATTTAGAGGGTAGGTTAACCCCTAAATTAAAATTCTGTCATTAAGTTTCCTCATATCGTTGTCAATACAATGAGACCATTCATATTCTGAACAGATATGAAGATATTTTAGATGAAATGTGAGAGCTGTCATCCTCTATAGACAGCTACGGTACAGAGATGTTCAAAGTTTAAAAAAAAAAAAAACATTTTTAAAACATCCCATCCGACTTCAATTGGTTTACTGTAATCATACAAAGCTCCCAGAAAACTACTGTGACTGTTTGCCGTCTTCCATATCAGATCAAGTTGCACTTTTACTATGAGGAAAGTGCTTGAAGCTTCATATGATTACAGTTGAGCCTATGAAGTATCATGGACATTTCAGGCCTTACAATGTCTCAGGACATCTGCTGTGTGCACTCGAATTTCATCTAAAATACTTTCATTTTATGTTCCAAAGATGAACAAAGGTCTCAGGGGGTTGAAATGACACGAGGGGGAATTTGAAAAAATTAAATTTTTAAATGAACTAACTCTCTAAAGTAGTCACTAATAATGGACAGAAATCAGAAAGAGCTTTATGTTCGCACACGAGGAATTTGTTTTTATGACAGAGCTTCTACAGTGCAACAGAATTACAGACAGGACAAAAAACAGATTATATATATATATATATATATATATATATATATATATATATATATATATATATATATATATATATATATATATATATAAGCAGCAAGTAGTACATGCAAATATACAAACAGACAAGTGTATGTGCCTTATTACTATATACGTTATATGTGCAACTGTTATGTGCAAAATGGAATGTAAAGTGTGTTGTTAAATAAGTGTATATGTGTATAAAAGTGTATAACATTATCAAGTTGTTATCAAGTGTTGCATGAGAAGGATTGCCTGAGGGAAGAAACAGTTTCTGTGTCTGGCTGTTCTGGTGCACAGTGCTCTGTAGCATCAACCTGAAGGTAAAAGTTCATAGGCAGTGTGCAGGGTGTGAGGGGTCCAGAGTAATTTTGGCAGCCCTTTTGCTCGCTCTGGATAAGTACAGTTCTCGTAGAGTAGGGAGGGTTGTACCAGTGATTCGCTCAGCAGTCCGAACTATTTGACGTAGTCTTCGGAGGTCGGATTATGTAGCTGAGCTAAACCAGACAGTTATTGACGCGCAGATGACTGATTCAATGATGGAGGTGTAGAAATGTTTTAGCAGCTCCCTTGGAAGGTTGAACTTCCTCAGCTGACGAAGTACAGCCTCTGAGCTTTTTTGACAGTACATTATTGCATACTAAAGGCAAGCCCAGACTATGACTATGCTGAAACACCATTCAGACTTATAAATTACTATGGTTTTCAACTGTAAAACATACCATTTAACACTTTGTATTCAACATTGAATCTGTTTATCCCCTGTATATTTTGTATCAATAATGTGTAAATTAACTGGTCTTTTAATGTTTGACTACATTAGTACCATTGTAATCCTATTAATGCCTTGTTTTACCCACCTGGGGCCCGTTTCAGAAAGGAGATTAAATGAAAACTTGAGTAGTTTAACCCTGAAATAAGAGAAACTCTGGGTTTTCCGTTTCAAAATGGCAGGTTTGTCAAACTCGAGAAAGCAGGGTAAGTCAAGCCTGTGTCTGAAAGAGAGGTCACTTTAACTCAAAGTCAGTTACCTTAGAAACTCTCTGTGAAACTTACTCTGTGACCTTAACCTGGTCAGGAGCAGGTTTTATTCTCTAAACTCGAGTTTCTGTCGGTGTCCTCCATTTTTTTTTTAAAGACGAAGCTATATTTCTCACCTTAGCCTTACATTTCCACCCATCTATTCTAATGCACATTTTAGAGATGCGTATAAAAAACGATTGATGGAAACGTCATGATGCACATAACTTTTAAAAATAAACATTATGAAATATGAGCATAACGGAGTACGATAAACTTTATATTTAATAAGATGCACATAAACTGCGCTGGAAACACTTTAACTTAACAAATTAAAGTATGTACATTAAAAAGGTTTGTTATAAGAGAATATATGATGATGAAAATGTGTGTGAATGGACAAACCAGCAGGCTGAGCACACTGTAGAACATCGGAAACGTTGTTTTGGTCATTCTAAATTGCATTAACCGTTTCAGTATTAATGTATATTAATTACCTCCAGAGCGTCAAGAGCATCTGTTCTCCGTGTCTCATGGCTTGAAACGCCCCCACGCGTTCATTGTGTATCATCAATGTCGTCTGAGGCACAAGTAGCTACATTTATTAAATAAAAAAAGATTGACAACTTTTACTGCGGTAAAATCTGTTTTTACTGTTAATATTTCAAAATGAACTGTAATTAATGGAATTATTACTCATTCTAAAACTATTTTTTAGTTCTGCTTACATTCTAAATGCCATATTAACCCTTTATCACAATAATAGAGGCAGACAACTGCACTTTAAATCTATTAAAACTGATCAACGTGTATAAAAGTGGGAACATGTTTTTTTTTTTTATAAATGTCACACGTTACATTCCTTTTTTATTATACTAAAATATTTAAATACTTTAGATGTAAAACTAAGCATTAACAGCAGCTATGTTTTCCCACGCTAACCGTCTGTTACATTGTTACTTTTTAAAATATATGGTCATATTTGCTGTAACTTTGCATGAGCACATCAAGTTCAGCTGGAGAAAGAAATGGTGATCTCTTTTTTTCAGATGTTGCCATGGTGAATTGTAATATCTGCGCTCCATTGATAATGCCTTTTTATAGTTGCGGTGTGCGCACTTAACTCTTGAGTTGGTCTACTCAATGTTGATTGACCTAACTCAGATCAGCTATTCTGAAACTGAAAACTCTGAGTTTTTAATCTCTCTGTAAATCAAATCAGAGTTCAAGTTTAAACTTAGAGTTGGTTGAACCTCCTTACTGAAACAGGCCCCTGGTGCCTGTCATGGATGAAAACGATGAGTCAACAGATTCATACACAATAGATTAAAAACAAATTTAAACTTTATTGGAATCTATTTCACATTTGATGATAGTCCACAGAAGGATAAAAAAAGAGAGAAGTCATGGGACACTAACAAAGTTTGCCAGCCTACAATCAAAAGATTAAAAGGTAGACGAAAAAACAACTGACATTAACCCTTATTGCCAAAATTTGTTTTAAAGCAATAATTGACAAAAAGATGAATTTACTGGTGACAAAGTCAAGGTGTACTGAATGTTTCTGAATTAATCACTACAACCATGTTTATGATAGTGAATGCATATCTATGTATACACATGCACACGTACAGAGAGATGTATTTGTTGTGGGAGTATTGTTTCTGTTACAGGCTGTAGAACTTGAGACTTCTGTCCATGCCTGTGGAAGCCAGGAACTGAGCATGTTCACCAAAAGCCACACCAGTCACCAGACCAGAATGATCTACAGGAAGAAGAAAAAGAAATTAAATTAGTTTGAGGACACAGAATAAGCTCTTAATTAAACAACAAACCCAATT
Source organism: Danio rerio (assembly GCF_052040795.2). Taxonomy (NCBI): domain Eukaryota; kingdom Metazoa; phylum Chordata; class Actinopteri; order Cypriniformes; family Danionidae; genus Danio; species Danio rerio. Next base: position 18,502,852 of record NC_141034.1, on the reverse strand, counting down.
TTGGACAAACTTCAAAGCGTTGTTCAACTCACCGGAGAAGTTGAGGACCTCGGACCACTGTTTGCAGATATAAACTCTGATGTCTGACCCTCCCACAGCTAGATATGTTCCACTCTGATCAAACACCAGGGACTTGACCTACATGATCAAAAAAACAGCAAAAATATTAGACAAACGTCCTGTAAGCAGAACAACTGGCAAACTGATTAAAACCATTTGACAGTGATATTTCTGGGATTCGACCTCGTAATTGTTGTCCAGAGTGATTGTCTTGAAGTTCTTCAGCTTCCTCAGATCCCACAGCTTCAGTGAACTGTCCTGAGCACCTGCATACAAAAAAAATGTAGTTTGCATGACAGTGAACACAAGTGATACTCAATGCAGAGCCAAATGGGCAGAGCTTGCTCAGAGTTAACATCTGTCATGATAAAAACTGGGGGCTACTGCGGAAAGCAGGTAATTGGACATGTACGTATAAGTGCCATGTAAGTGAATAACTGCAGCTTTCAGGTCCAAAAACCAAGATATCTTTTATAGTAAGAAACAATTGCTCTAAATATGCAGCAGGTTACGTTTTAGGGTTAGTTAGCTTCTTATCTACCTACCTACCTACCTACCAACCAACCAACCCAACTTCCTACCAACCTAGCCTCTACCTTTAGCTTCCTACCAACCTACCTAACTACTTACTTGCCTAACTTTTAACTACCTTTCTACCTACCCATTTAGCTTTGTACCTACCTACATACCCAACTGCCTACCTACCAAATTGTCCTACCTACCAACCTACCCATCTTCCTACCTACCTACCTAACAACCTCTCACACCCACTCTCTCTCTATTTCAGACTTACTCTCTCACACGAACTTCCTACCTACCTACCGAACTTCCGACCTACCTACCGAACTTACTACCGACCTACCGAACTTACTACCGACCTACCGAACTTTCTCCGACCTACCGAACTTGCTACCAACCTACCAAACTTGCTACCAACCTACCAAACTTGCTACCAACCTACTAAACTTCCTACCAACCTACTAAACTTCCTACCAACCTACTAAACTTCCTACCAACCTACCACACCCCCTACCTAACTTTTGAACTACCTACCTCTTAAACTCACTTATACATCAACATCCTATAGACCAGTGTTTCTCAACCACAATCCTGGAGGACCACAAACACTGCATGCTTTGGATCTCTCCTATGTCTGTCACACCCATTACAGGTTTTTCAGTCTCTGCTAATGAGCTAATGACTGGAATCAGGTGCGTTTGGTCAAGGTGACATGGAAAATGTGCTAAGCTGATGGGCCTCCAAGAATGTGATTGAGAAACACTGATACACCCAACTATAGACCTGAACAGTGCAGTGGCTTACAAATATTCAAAGACAAAATGCAATCCAAAGATGCCTTTTAAAAGAAATCTGTGTTTTTAAAACTAATATACCAGAAATCAATGATTTATTTTATTGATTAGACACATTTACTGTTTCACAATATTATGTCTCTTAAAATGAAATACATGTTTAGTAGTATAAAAAACTGATGTTTTTACCCAGACATTTAAAAAGAACATAACCAAGGTTATCATAGCGTCCGAATCTCATACAAGCCCATGCCTAATATATATGGTTGTGTGTGTTTCTTAATTTCTACTATTTCTTAATTTCTACTATTATTAGCATATAATATTACTATTTCTTAATTTATTTTGTAAGTTAAACACTCAAAATATGTTTAATTTATTTTTACTATTATTTACTTCTTACTATCTTACTATCTTTTAATAAAATACACCGGTTATGCAATCTTATTACAGAAATATATTCCCCCCCTAACAAATATGGAAGCAAAACCAACCAATCATTAAAAACAACTTCCAAAAGAGAAAGTGTAAAAAGTGTGTGCATGAATTCAAATCCACTTCATTATCCTGGATGTTGACAGCAGCTTCCTGACACGCACATATTACTGGACTACACTATCATTATATTATATACACACAGTAGAAGCCTACATCAAACACTTAAGGTAACAATGATTCATGACTAATGATTAATCTAGTTCTGTTAATAGAACTTACTCTCAAAAGAAGTTTTGGTGCACATACTTTGAGTAAGCAAGTTAAGGGTTAATCAACGCAGAGTTCAGGGTTAAGCAAACAGAACACCTACTTTGCAGCAATGCAGTAAAATTACAAAAATATATAAACTGTAAGAATTTATATAATCTTTAAGAACTTAATTACAGTAAGATGTTATAATGTCTCAAGCAAACCTCTGCATTAAATGTAATGTTTCATTTTTCTAATAATTTTAATTTCCGTTTTTTTTCGTAATAACTCTAGTTCTCTAGAGCTGCAGAGAAGTAAACTAAAACTTGCTAAACAACACAGAACTTAATCAACACTGAAATAGTCACCATGGCTTCTTTATAGCATGATTCAGATCATATTTGATGGAGGCCCTTAATTCTGTCATTTTTTGCATTAATAACTGTAAGGCTGATTTGCAACAATGTACTGTAAAACAGTATTTAAATAACTACTTCAGAAAACAGGTAAAATGCAGATTGAACAATGGACACAGACAGATCACATGACTCACCAGTGGCTAGATAGTATCCATTCTCAGAGAAGGCAATGGCCGTGACTGGACCTGAATGTCCAGGGAAGTTGGCTACATTGGTTCGTTCCTTAAGATCCCAGATCTTAATCTGAGAATCGCCCGTACCAGTGCCGAAAATCAGACCATCAGGATGGAACTGTGCACAGGTTAAAGCTGAAAGAATGAGGCAGAAATGCTTTTTAAATGAAGAGACAAATTAACACTAGACCTACCAGTACTACTTGGCCATAGCTGTCCTTTTGGCTGTTTTGTACCAAACTGAATTTTTTTTTTTTTACATTTTAAGATTTTATTATCAAATTTTTAATGTTTTTCCTTATACTTTATGAAGTCATTACCCTAAAAATACTATCTTTTTTTTTTTTGTAACATGGCTTATAATCATGTACAAAATGCCTGTATTAAATATGTTGAGTGAAATATTTTGAAGTAAATCATTACATTTCATTTTTATCCTAACTTGACAAATTCTAAAAGAGAGCTTGTTTCAGTTTCCACACTTATAAAAATAGCATTCAAAAAACACTTATTCAAAATCTGACACAGTGCAGCTAAAATAATAAAACATACCACATCCAGCAGTCTCATCAGTGACTTTGGTCAGGACACGTCCAGTTTGGATATCGGAGAAGGCCCAGTACTACAAAACAAACATTTAAAAATGTAACTACACAGAATAAAAATGTAACTACACAGAGACTTCCCTTCCATAAAAATAACAAAGCATGTTCTTTTTACATGGGAAGTGAAACGGAAAACCACAACAACAGTTTCCACTCGTTCTGGGGAAATTTTATTTATTTTTAAATAAAATGTCAATTTTTAAAAAATCATGATTTGACAAATGGTTGTTTCTGCTAAAGTAGTCTTTGACAATGCTTTTATCCAGTAAGTGTAGCATACTGCTAATGTTGTAAATTATGCTTGATTCACATTTTATTGCAAAGCTACAAAAATTTTCTTAATTGTCTTTAAAATCATATTTCCCTCAAATATAGTCTTAAATTGGCCCAAATCTTCAAAAGCGTCAGCACTTGTGGCCAACAAAAACAAACAAGACAAGAATTATGGCAAAGACAAAATTCTGTTATTTTAAATTTTTTTAAGATTTTAGTAAATAATGCATGTAGAGGTTTAAATAATGTAACCTTGAAAAGTGTAACTATGGAAATGTACACACAGAGGCCGCATCAAAAACACTACATACACTGCACAAACTTCTTACACTCTAAGAGAAAGTGGCCATCGTTTGCTGATTCTCATTTGAAAGGTGTGAAGTGGCTTTCACAATGGATGTGGAAAGCAATGTGCTATGAACTCAATTTATTTCACTAGCTCATGGCATGCCAGGGCGGTTAGTGGCTATGCCAACAAAACACATCATCTGACACGCATCTCAGTTAAAGCAACTACATTTAAAAAAAAAAACAAAGTCAAAAAAGTAAATTTTTTGCTCTGTATTACCTGCAATATGAGAAACAATGCTATAAAAAAAACATAGCATTTTTTTATATAAATAGAAAGTAAAATTTCAAACAACTTGCATCACACAAGAAATATATAACTTCAACATCTGGAATAGACCATTTAAATTTAGTGACATTACAAAAAAAGGTTTAGGTATAGGGTTGGAGTAGGGTGATAGAAAATACAGTTTGCGCAGTGTAAAAATAAGGGAAACCTATAAAATGTCCCCTTAATTCACAAAAACAATTGTGTGTGTGTGTGTTACCTGGTCCTCAGATGAGCTCAGTAAATAGTCCCCAGTAGCGTGCAGAGAGAGGCCAGTAACAGCAGACTCATGGGCCCTGACCACTTGCACACAGTTGCCTCCAGTAACGGACCACACTCTAATAGTGCTGTCTGAAGATGCTGAGAACACCACCGCCTGACAAAGAGCACAAGAGGAGAGACATGAGAGCTAAATACAAACCAGGAACCATTTTATATATTCAAAACAAGAGCAATGGCATACCTGAGCAGGGTGGTAGATGACAGATGAGACCTTTTTGGTGTGTCCTTTGAGGGTGGCAACAATCTGCTCCTCACGACGGTCAAACACCACCACGTTCTTATCCGCACCACCTGGAAAGCGTAGCAAACTGAGGTTTTAATTTGAGAGAACCATGTGGTAGCTCTCCTTGTTTACATCTTAATTTTAGATTAGTTATTTCTACTTCAGCAAAACAGTCACAATTAATCCAACAAAAAGGAAGGAGCTGCAAAAAAAGAAACAAAAAAGGGCAACAGTATTTTTCCTTGCATGATCAATCATTTGTGACCAAGAGGGTGCAGATGACACATGCAAGAATTGTGTTAGGGGATGCTTATGGTTTGGAAACATAAATGTGTGCTTTCTAGTGTTGTTATGATGCTGACATGTTTAAAACCTCAATTTCCAACTAACATTTGAGTGTTGTTAAGTACATGCTCAACAGAGCTCAAATGTTTGCGGGGAAATGGACATTTTTAAAATTTCTGTACCAATTGGTCCTGCAATTCAGTATCGTGACAACACAAGTGCTTTCTACCAGCATTTTATGTAACATCCCAAAAGGGGGACTTACAAAGGATATATTATACACAGTTCATCAAAATAGTAAGTAACATCACAAAATTCTAAGAATCAGGACACATTCAAAACACTCATCTGACAAACTACTAATGGAAATTATACCGGTGAGGACTTTGTTGGTGTCTGTTGGGCAGAGATCCAGAGAGAGGATTCCTGGTACACTGGCACTGTGAAGACCCTGTTGAAAAGAGCAAAACAACTGATTTGATGTAATGTTTCAAATAAAATTGTACAGCGATCTAAACTAAATCAAAGGAAAGACTAACTCACAACACTTTACATAGAATAGGCATGGGAGGATAATGGTTTTACCACAGGTATACCACAGTTTGGAAAAGTCTTTAGTTTTAAAACCAGCTAAAAATTTCTGCTATACCATTCCTTTGGTATATGTAACATTTTTTTTAAGACAACAGTATCTCTAGCAGAAAAGATCCAAAGATCCCATTTTAAATCGTAAAGAAATCTGTGTTTTTAAACTAAATAAAGACATCTGAAGTCAATGATTTATTTGAATTACTTAGCCTGACATGTTTACTGTTCCAGAATATTTTAAATCTTTCTTTACATAAAATATATTGTGTTCAAAGGGGGGAAAAGTTTTAGTTTTTTACCCAGATATTAAAAAAATACAATTTAGAGGAGTAATCATAATACTGTGAAGGTTATCATACCATCAGAATCTTATACCAGCCCAAGCCTAAGACAGAAACTCCATTTGTCAAACTTTGAGGTGGAAATTGTTGATTTTTATCTTAATTTCTAAACAGAGAATAATTTTTTTTTAAAAGTTTAAATTCAACAGAGTTTAAAGTTAGCATGCTTCTCAGCTAACAATATGACATGGTAATAACTATAAAAGTGTGTATTAGTTTTATTAAGATTTTACAATTAAGATTAAGATATAAGTCGATATTTACACAATGTGATTCAGACGTCATTTTCTTCCCAATAGCTGTGCCTTCAAAGATGCTGTCACAGAATTTGATCAAAACAGGATTTCTAGAACAATTTTATGCTTACTTGGCAATTTTTTTTTACCAGGACATATGGAAAGAGAGAATTTTGAATTTATTGCCATATCAGCTTTTATGGCTATATCATGGCAAAAAAAGATCAGGTTTACCACATTTTAAAAAATAATACTTTTCTATAATTATAAAAATATTCTAACAATTAAAAGTCATCGAAAGCAATAAATACAGAAGATAAAAATACAAAGTAATAATGAGAATACATAAGATAAAAATCTAAAACTTTTTTTTAAGGATTTAGTTTTGATGAAAATTTAACAATTTTAAAATTAAATACTACATTTCAAGTCCCTCCAGACAATAATTGTTGTCGGATAACAATAAAAATAGGGCATTGCACAAGAATATTTTTAACAGCTTGGTTTCTGTTGCAATATAGACATTTTAGGGGTTTTTCTCCTTTAGCAAGTGTTCAGTGCGAGTTTTTTTGTGTCCGGAACGTCATCTTCTGCATACAATCTCATCATTTCTTGAGTTTTAAAAAAAAAATTGGATTTTGATCCTATTTCAGGCTGGATTTCATAGTTTATTTTTTGAGCACTAATCCTACCATAATGGTATAAAATCAGCTTAAATAAACATAATGGATTTTTTTAATGAGCCTAATATATTGACCTCTGAAAAAAACTAAACCTTTTTTAACAATAAATGTACCAAATGTAGCACTTTTTAGAAGCGGTTTTCTTATGATATAGAAAAAAAACATCCAGCTTATATAACCTTTGTGGACATCAGGCCTACACAACATATGTTAAACAAAAATATGCACGCATACACACTGTGTAAAATTGGATACTCACAGCATGGGATCCCACTTGGCGATACTTGCTGAGATCTTCTGCTCTGACCAGCTCTTCTGGCACGGTCTTTCCTCTCTGAAAAACAAACACGTAAAAGGTTACAGACATTGAAAAGCACATCAAATAACAGTGACCACAAACTGCTAATTAAACGTTTACCTTCTTTCTCTCGGTGGTCAGAACAGTGGCCTTGTCTTGAAGCTGTAATGTAAGAAAAAGTCTTTGAATCCCTTTGTACATGTGTGAGCAATGAGAACACTGCTGAATATACTTGTGGATTCACAAACCTTCTGTATGATCTCCGGAGTCATTCCAACCTGTTCACTGACCTCCATGGCCTCACCACCAGCACCCTATGAAAACAGAAAATTATATATTTAACTCCATTGTACTATGGCTATGAGGGGGTTGAATTATTTTACATTTAAAATTGAACATAAAACCATAAAATAAATAAATATCGGATTCACAATTCATCTCAGAATTAATTCTCAACTTTTGAAATAAATTCCTGCATTATATGAAATAACTTTTTTTTCCTGCATCTTTCATTTTGAAAGAGATTATAATCTAAAAGTATTTTTTTTTCAGAATCTTGAGAAATTTTTTTTTAATATATATATTAGAGGTTGCACTGACTAGTCGACTAATCAACTAGTTGACTTTAATGCTCTGCCGTGATGCTTTTTGATAAACTTCGACTAGTCTCACTGTGCAGATCACGTTGTTTGACCAGAACTACATGCAGCTTTACACACTAAGGTGGAACCACGAGTGCACGGATGTTGTCACTGAATGAAACTGCCCTCCGATTATTTAAAATACATTTTTTTAACTGTATTTTTTATGTCAGCGTCAAAGATTCACGTGAACTTGTATTGAACTTTAAATCGGTGCCAGTTAGGTTTAAGCAACCCTGAAAAGTAATGTGATTGTCTGCTGCCCTCTACAAACCTGTGAAAAAATGTGAAGTGCACAGCCGCAAAGGTGTGATAAACTTCACAGCTTGTGTAGGTGTAAACATCATCAACATTGGTGAACCTGGTGAAGATGTACAGCAAGCAGACTTCTGTAACTAAAATGAGCCAGTGACCACAAAAAACGCCTGACTTAAGCAGGATTTTGAGCAGCTTTCTAGTGCGCATGATCATAGCGATAAAATATAAAATACATTAAATATAATGTAATATTTATAAAATATGAGTCTGATTAGGACTCCGACAGTGTAATATGGCTTAATGTTATAGCCTGTCCTTTCTGCGTTATGTATAACGTCACATGAATCTGTGTGCTGCATTATTTCTGCACAAAAATATCTGTTATTGTTACATTCTTACTAGAATGTGCAGTGATCAATGTGTTAACTGCATTTATTTCGCAGTAAAATTTAGTCCGGGTGCTAATGTTACATTAATAACGAAAGAGTCGACAGTGTATTTGTTTTGCACTAAAATGGTGTCATTGGTGTAATGTTGCATTGTTCTTGCAACGCGTTATGAGCGTTCCAACAGCATGGAAACATATTCTGTCCTGCAAATAAATCGCAAATTGTGGCATGTTGCAAAACATTTGCATCTTATGTTTTTTTTTGATGACGCTAAAAGCTACTAGTTGACTCAACTTTGATAATATAAAAGTCGACTTTCAAAAATCTAAAATCGTCAACCTCTTTTTTACATTTAATGAAATTCAATAAAAATGGTAAGGCAGTTACCAAAAACATTTAAACACTTTATAAATATCACATTTCTAAAATAATAAAAAAGCAAAAAAATAACAATCTAAAACCGTTTTTTAAGGTTTACTCTTGCTACAAAATTTTACCTTAAAAATTATTATAATTGCTGTCTAATAACATTAAAAATAGTGGCCATTTCTATTTGAAAAACCTCAAAGTACCTATGGTTCATGAGTGAATTAAGATTTTTTTTTTCACGCTACATTATGAATATCTAAAGAAATTACTGACCACAGCAGCGGGCTGAGAAGCAGGAGCGGCCTGTGGAGCGACCAGTCCAGCCTGGGGTTTGAGGGTAGCCAAAGCTGCAAGCAGAACAATGTGTCAGTGATGGCACAATTCCAGTCAACATCTCATCCTGAAAGCAATCATGCCACTCTTACCTTCTCTGGCAGCAGTGACCTCTTTTGTAAGACGAGCAATGACTCTGCAGGCTGCATCATGCTGGTAGAGAGCATGAGAAAGCTCTTGTCGTGTTGTCTGCAACTGCTGCCTCAGTGTAAAACTGTGCAGCATCACGGCGTCCTGAAAGAGAGAGAGAGAGAAAAAAACTGTGTTAATCTAAAATATAATCATTCTTTTATAACAATCACCAAATATTAAATGGAAAAGTTTTTCATACGTTGAATGATGCATGTATAATTGCACATATTGCACACAGAATAAGCAGGCTTTGTTGAATTATTTCATAAATAACTGGACGTATCATTCTAAAATCCCAGTGAAGTGGTACAGGATTATTTTGTTTCTCCAGTCTATGGTACAGACTCTGCCAGATGGTTTGTTTTGGGAACAGGTAGGCATTTTTACTGCTTGTAGATTTTGATGCACGAAGATATATCATATAAGTATCTAAAAGTGCAAGGGAGATTCTTTGCATTTGTAGTGCGCACGCCAAAAGATCAAATTCATGTTAAACTTTTGACTAAAATGTATATACACTCGATCAATTTAACATTTATATAAACAATATCTTCAGATAAGGTACATGATTGTATCAAATCCTGATGTTACATCTGAATGTGTCATTTTTACATCATCCCAAAAGGCAATTAGGCCTAAAATCAATATCTCGATTTGATTCAACATTTTAACTTGGTTGCGATTAATGAACAATTATTTTATTTATAAAAATTTTTGGTCCCCAAAAACATTCACTGACAAGTTTTTTATAGTAAATATGCTCACATTTTACAAGTGAGAGATTTCTGAACAAAGGGTGCATAACTTGATTTTAAAAGAATTGAAGTAAACTCTCACTATCTACTATCTCTGATTATTTTTATTGAACATCAACGTTGAACAACTGAAATTAAAACACACATTGCCTAAAATCAACAGTCACCTTTTTCTTATAAAAAAGTGAAAATAAATAACTTGCACTTTTGGAAACAAAATTATTATTATTATTTTTTTTCATAATAAAAATAAAAATTAAGCTACATCTCTTGTAAATAACATATCTCTTGCATATCCAGTAAAGAACATTTTAAACAGTGCATTTCTTGAATGTTCTGTAAAGAAATATTTTAATGTAAATAATAATGTTATTGTAATAGAAAATATGCAATCTCAAGTCATCACTGGAGCAGCTTCCAATCATTGTCAATGTAGTGTAAACGTGCGACATGTAGTTACATTTTAACGAACATTTTAACTGTGCCGGACCGTATCCATGCATTCGATGCAGAAGTATAAATCTTATAAATCATATAAATCTTAACAGAGCGGAATCACGTGACTCCACATGCGGTAAGTTATTAAAAAGATTGATATATACACACACATACATACATATATATACACATACATATACACACACACACATATATATATATATATATATATATATATATATATATATATATATAATATATATATATATATATATATATATATATATAGAGAGAGAGAGAGAGAGAGAGAGAGAGAGAGAGAGAGAGAGAGAGAGAGAGAGAGAGAGAGAGAGAGAGAAATATCATTCCTATAAGCTAATATGCTCAAGCTTAAACATTTTTCTATGAAAGTACATTTTTGCTTGCATTAAAAATAATAAACAAAAATAACCACTTCTCTAATCCAAATTTTAATAAACGAAAACCCTTAAACAGAGGCTTAGAAAACATTCACGATTTGGGTCATGACACACCAGCTCATGGTGCTTTTATCTCAATCACAATGATTCACAGATTATCATCACAGATGATAATGACAAATTTATTTTGCATAACAGCAATAGCGGTCTTTTCATTATCAGCTTTTTCTTAGTGAATGTATGCTCTTTTAAAAAATGGAATAAGTGCATGACTGACAGCATCATGACGATTAAATTAGGGATTAAATGTTAGAACATCTTGTGTTTAAAATGTGTAAATGTGGCTACCCGAAAACTCCCTCCCACCGGCTTAAGGTGAATGAATTTAGTCATTTTCATAGCAGACTTTAACCCATTGGAAGTTTTTTGTCCACTCTTAAAAAAAAGTGTAAATGGTGCTTCAACATTCACCACATGATCAATAACATGTGTGATTTTTTTGTAATTTTAGGTGGGTACTAAAACAAAATCTGTCAATGTTATTTTCATTCTCTTGTATCCAGACATTTACATTTTCACAGCAGTAGCTCTCTTGTCATCTGAACTGAGGGACTGATAGCTGATATTAACCAATCCATTTGCATTTTGTTCTAGAGCAGTGGGTCAATAAGAAGAGCTTGAAGGTGGGGCAGTCATTGCAGGATTTGTTTACTACAGCAAGTTGAAAAGTCAACTGTTTTATACCATTCCTGAGCACTGCGTTTTTTGTTTGTTTTTTTTTTTTGGTGCAAAGACGCATTCTGTGTGAACATCTCCTAAATCCGTGCATATGGTGAACATTTTGTAGAAAAACTCGTTGCACAACAGCAATTTTATGAGGATGTGGTGTGAACTTTAACAGTAGAAGCCGCACTAAAATGGCCTAGTGACCCCCATGATCAGACTGTTTAACTTTATTTGAAAAAAAAAAAAACTTGCCAATGTAAACACTTATTTATTCTCCATACAGTCAGGTTAAAGGACTCACCCACTCATCCTGTAGAGACTTGAGGATAGCAGGAATACTTGTGGCAGAGGGAGCCTTCGGTCGAATGGGATGAGACACTACAAGTAAAGAAACAAGTGTTTTGAAAAGAACCATAAATTGTCAGAAACTTTCATGAAATGGGTGTCATCTGTAGCTCTGTACCCTTGATATCAATGAGCTGCTCCTCAGACAGGGGCTGTCCATTGATGGGGTCAGCTCCATTCTCCGCTATGTATTTCTCAATCAGACGCCTCTCAAACACTTGGTTGGAAACAGGGGACACACAGGGGTGCTCCGGCACTTCGTTTGAAACTGGAAGAGAGAAATACACTCACTTCTCTTTCATTCATGACTACAAATATGACATGTCCATAATCTTTAGCACAAAATACATCATTATAATTTCGCAAATGTTAACCAGAAGTCTGTGTCAGGTTTTATAATGTGATACTTAAATTCAACAATTCCTTTGATATTCATATAACATGACGACATCACATTATTACATAATATTCTAGATTACGATACATTATATTCATGATTACTATCATACACAACGCCAATGTTTTGCTTGCCCAAATAGTTCAAGATTCCGACACAAACCATCAAAATATATATTAGCTTCTAGTTTAAATGGTAGAAATGTATAAGAATCGAAAAAATGCAAATGCAAGCTTATTAAAGTTTAGCTCCTCAAGCCCAAAGTTTCTGCTAATATTACACAACAATGGCTAACGCTGCACACTGCTAATCACTTATGCTAACAGAAATAAACTCACTTACTAGCACAAACCAAAGACATATCGTTCAAACAGACGCGCTTCCGCTTCTCAAATAAAGCTGAAATCAAATCAGTACATTTACTGATTTATTTTCAACACAAGGCTTTAGATTTCTTTATGAATCAAGGTGCTGCATGTCCTGAATCGGAACACGTTGAGAAGCCGTGCCGCTCAAACAGCGGTGCATGATGGGATACAGACTCTTCCAAGAGCGAAAAATGAAACCCGTGTTCTCTCGACAGGCGGCGCCGCGCACTGCAACACCACTGAGATGTGTTCAGAGAGGTCTGTTGCTGGCTAAAAACTATAACCTTTTACAGATACAATCGTCGTTAAATTAACATGTAAATGGGAGCGCTTAGAATTAATTAACAAACAATAGAGCGCCTTGTCATTACAAAACGCTGGAAAATGCTACAGTTGCCACGTGGTCAACATAATTAATTATAGGTTCCTCATCATTGATTTTGTGTTTATTTTTATTTAGTTTAGTGTGCCTGTATTTTTCTGACTTTCTTTCACTGTATTTGAAGAATATATATATATTTTTTAAATAAATACATAATATACATAATATTGATTTCCTACAAATTACCTGTTACAAATTACATGCTAAAAACAGCCTCTTCTGTAATGTTTTGTATTAACCTGTGATTTTGTAATGTATTCAGACTTCTTTTGGATTTCTTAAGGTTGCTTTTGATATAACTTGTTGGTTAATGGGATACACATAAAGAGAAAAACATAATGCATTAGACTCACTGACATCTTCTGCGGCTGAACTGTTATCAGTTCCAAATTTTAAGATGAAATCATTTGGTAGCAAGGCTTTTAGCTGCATAGCACCACAGTTATGGAATTCCCTGCCGTTAGATATTTGTCAGGTGCACTTTATCTCCAATTTTAAATCTTAGGTTAAAATCTTTCTGTTCAGGGTTGCTTTTAATGACTTTCTGGATTAATATTATGTTTATTACTCTTCTGTCTTGTGTGTATAAAGTGCCTGTGACATACTGTAAGGTTTCCTTGAGTGTTCTGAAAGGTGCCTATAAATAAAATGTATTATTATTATTATTAAAAAATGTTCTTCGCTCACATTCAGTAGTCACATTTCAACATTTGAATAATTCCACTGTTATGGATGTGACTTTTGCAGTTAAAACTCACAACATAAATTCAAATAGAAAATTTGTTAAATTTATATTGAAATATCTGTTTATGTTTTTCAGAACAACTGACCACAGAGTTAAGGGACCCTAAAAAAATTAATCCGTAAAAATTTTTGTACTTTAAATGAGGAAAATAAACATGTGTAATGGATGTAAACAAATATGCAAATTTGCAGTATACATTATTTGTAGAAATTCTGTGAATTAAACTGCACAACCCAAAAAACACCATGCTAATCAAAAGGATAAAATATGTCTCTCTAGAACAAAGATGATTGACTTTATTTTATTTGACATTTTTGCATTTATGTGGAAAAAGTGTCATTATGGATATGACTTCTCTATTATGGATGTGACCGATGTGAAATTGTCACTTGTGTGACCTTGGTAAATGAAATATAATTGTTTAAAAACATTGAGAGACATTTTTGAGTATTTCCAAAGTACTGTAAAATACAAGCCTTCACAAAAACTTAGAAACGGTTTTCATATTTTGGTTAATTTTTGTCATGGCAAGGTTGACATTTGCATGGAATTGCTCATTTACATTCATAATTGAATGAATGAATTAATGAATTAATTTATTTAACAGGGACAATACACAAAGATAACATTAACCTTAAAGAGAAAAGATGCATTGTGCCAGGTTGAAGCAGGATTGATAATTTCCACCTGCCGTCCCTGGACAGGTTAAAATTAAAACAATAAAATCCAATTAATTAAAAAGTCAGTTTAAAATATTCAAGTATAATTGCATATAAACTAAAACACTGACAATTCAAAAACACCTCACTCAGTGTGTACAAATTTGATTTGACAAAAACCACCTCCTAGTGAGGTGTGAAAACATCTTATAATTTGTACATGTGATTATTTCTGTTGGGAGAGAATTCCATAGATTTGAGGCTTTATAAATGAAAAAGGATTGACCAAAAGATATTATGTCTATAGGGACAAAACATTCCCCTCTTAATATAGAACGCGTCACTCGAGATGTTTTCTCTAACGTGGAATTTAAAAATGTTTTAACGATGGAGCAGAAAGATTGTGAATAATTTTAAAAACAAAACAATTATAATACATTGCCAAACATTGTTATATTTAATAATATTATCAAAAATAAGAGACTATGTTTTTTTAAGATATTGCAGTGATTGCAGGCTTTTTATCATGAATTTTAAGTGTTCTCTTGTATAATTAAAAATGATTTCCTGAGACCAGCTCGTTATACAGTACAACAAATGTGGAACAATCATAGTATTTAAATACATAACAGAGGCCTTATACGTCAGAGAATCTCTGATATGTTTAAAATTTCTTAGATTATCTCAGTATGGTAGCAAGGTTTTTAATATGAGTTTTAAAATTGGTTTGAGTCTAACTTGATGCCTAAATATTTGAATTCAGTGACATTTTTAATACTTTGCCCATTTATAAAAAAATTCTAAAACATTTCCAACTCTACACCTATTTAAGAAACACATGGGTACAGTCTTTTCAACATTAAAGGTAAGATTTGAATTTTGTAACCATTTAAAAACATTTTGCATTTCATTTGTATAATTCAGAATAATCAATTAAAAAAACAACATGCGCAGAACAGATAAATTCCAGGAAGCATTTTTTTTTGTTTTTAAAAGATGTTTAATAGATGTCTTATAGATGTCTAGACATACAGTAGTCGTCTTAGCTACAACAAAGTTAAAATTTGTCTGTCAATGAACATCTAATAGACATCTAATAAAAGGCCAAAACTAGACTAGTGGTCAACTAGACAGAAATGAATGAAAACACATAAAAATTCTGTGTAATCTGTCTATTTTTATTTTATTTTATTTATTTCTTTTGCAGAACTAAGGAATGTTTTATGGTTAAGCAAATAATGTGTTTGTTAATTAAATGCTCAATTTTAAAAAGGCTAAAATGCACTGTTGGATTAATGAATGATTATTTTATTTATTTGTTTTTTTCTCTCCTCAAAGTTCACTGACAGGTTTTGTAAAGTAAATATGCTCACATTACTTGATTTTAAAATAATCGAAGTAAACACATACTATCTACAATCTATATGATTATTTATTGAACATCAACGCTACCAAACCCACCAATTACAAAGCTTGCACTATGCGTCATTGTGACGTGTAAGTTCATTTTTTTGACAGGTGTGCAGTATGCGAAGGCTGTGCTGGACTGTACTCATGCAAAAGTATAATTTCATAATTTTATTCATTAATTTTCTTTTCGGGTTAGTCTATTATTCTGGGGTCGCCACTGTGAAATTAACCGCCTACTTATCAAGCATATGTTTTATGCAGCGCATGCCCTTCCAACTGCAACACATTTCTGGAAAACATCCATACACACTCATACACTTCGGACAATTTAGCCTACCCAATTCACCTGTACCGCATGTCTTTGGACTGTCGGAGAAACCGGAGCACCCGGAGGAAACCCACACAAACACAGGAAGAACATGTAAACTCCACACAGAAACGACAAGTGAACCAGCCGAAGCTCGAATCAGCAACCTTCTTGCTGTTAGAGCGACAGCACTACCTACTGCGCCACTGCGTCGCCTTAGATCATAATATTATAACAAGTATAAATCATAATATAATAAGTAAGGGGGGTCACATTCTCTACACATTTTTGGGAAAATAATTGAAAAAATTGACTTGGGAAAATTAGATTAATTATGAATTCTGAATGTCGATTTCGATTACTTTCCGATTTATTGCCCAGCCCTATTGTGTATATGTTGCTGTTTATAGGAATCTGAACTGTCGTTTCATTACAAAACCCCAAGTTTGAGATCTGTTTCTTGAAAAATCAATGCTCTTCACTGCCTAATTGAGATATGAAATACTCTGTAAAGTGGTTTCAGATTGCACAAGAAGCACTGCATTAAAATACATTGTCCTGCACCATGTTTTTTAAAATATAGAAATTTATTTTACTATATAGTTTTTTCAATGGAGGGGTGTCACGGTGGCACAGTGGTTAGCACTGTCACCTCACAGCAAGAAGGCCACTTGTTTGAGTCCAGGCTAAGTCAGTTGGCATTTCAGTATGGAGTTTGCTTGTTCCCTCCATGTTCACCTGGGTTTCCTCCTGGTGCTCCGGTTCTCCTACAGTTCATAGTGCAAACCCGCACACATTTAAGGACATTCAATCTAGGCTTCCAAGAGGGAGAGACTGACCGCTAGTAGGTTTATTAAGGCTAGAAATGTTACTAAAGAATGTGCATATAAATAGAGTGTTACTTTTGTGACGAAGACTGATCAATTATTGATGAATATATCTTGGGAAAGGTCAATAAAACAGTATTGAGAACAAAAAAATTAATGATATTAAGTCTTGGGTCATTTGTCACTTGAGTCATAATGAAAACGAAGATCCAGATACACTGTAAAACCTAAGTTAATGTAACTCAAACCATTTGAGGAAACTGATTGCAACAAACCATTTAACTTCAAAAACTTATTCTAATGAGTACTGTGAACTTAATCAATTTGAATAAATGAAGAAATTTGAGCACAGTAAAACCCAATAAATGAAGACAACTCAAACCAACTGAGTACTGTAAAAACAAATAAGTTAAAACAACTCAAACCTTTTGAGGGAAACAATGCTACAAACCATTTGAGTTAACCATAGATTACCATAGATTAATGACTAATCTATATGAGTACTGTGAACTTTATCCATTTCAAAACTTTTTGTTTGATCCATTTCAAAACCATTCCAATAAAAACTTTGATTATAATTTTATTTCAAGAGTTCCCACTTAGATATCCTTAGCATTATAGCAGCTTTGGCATGCTGTCCCGGGAGAGGTAGGTCTCGATAGTTCCCCCTTTAGAAAGGGGAGAGAAAAAGGAGGAGAAGGGGTGGAAGGGGGGATTCTTCCGAAATGAAGATAGGGAAAAAAGGTAGAAAGTGATCCATTTATTGTAAGCTAGGATTACTCGGATTGGACTATTACTGATTACAAATGAGTGACCAGCTGTGCTCAATCATATCACATGCTCCTCTCGAAATTAGTTTGTGAAACTTCACTTCAGGAGTTCCCACTTAGATATGCTTAGCATTATAGCAGGTTTGGCATGCTGTCCCGGGAGAGAACCCTGAGCTCGGAGATATTTGAGCCCAGGGCTCCCGCCTGGTCAATAAGCATATCAGAGGATCTGAGATCAGGTAGGTCTCCATAGTTCCCTAAAAAATAACTTGGGTAATTCGAAGAAGACTTTTTTTTTCCGGACAGACAGACCGGGCCGGCCAATGTGACACTCTGCAGCCCATTGGCTCTTTTCGGTATTGACATTGGGCTGGCCCAATCACAAACTCCTATTTTGGACTCCGTGTGAGCGTGCATCGTCTGTGTGTATTTGTCAAAATAGTCAAGTGTCAGAGAGAAGAAACGCAAGGAAGGCGGAGAGAAATCGCGGGAAATACACCAGCGTTTCATTTAGCGGTTCTAAAAAGTTCTCCGTTCATTCTAGTACACGGCAAAAAACGCAAATCACGTGACCACACACTCTCTGCCAAGAGCTGCAGCCAGAAGTTCAGCGGGTGAGCATAAACCCCAGGTGAGAGTATAGTGCATGTCAGACAGTTCACCTGCTGGATGATCTGATCTCACTATAGTTGTTAAACGTGATATTGAATTAATCTTGTTGTCTCTATCTAACTATTCTTATGTCTTTGAATCACTTGTTCTCAGTTAACTGTTTTGGCTGAGTGCAAAGATAAGCTAATATATTAATTTATGTAACCACATACACTGATTCTGCACATTGACTGATTGCTTACCTTTATCGTTTAAATTTAATGTACATTATACTGTTATAATGGCCATTATTGGTTATTAAAACTGATATTCTGCAAAAGAGACTGGGTAAAGTTCATTCTTTTCAATGGAAATGAAAGGAGGCAGGTTTATTTTAGCCGTGTTTTGTTATAAATATGCAGAGTGAAGATGACGCTCATATAATTATGCAGCTACACGAGCCTGTTTGGTGTCTGTTAATCATAATATCAAAATGAAACAAATTTGACTTATATTATGTTTTCATTGTTTAGATAGTGAAACAGCAAGCAGGATGAGGTGAAAGAGGTTAAAATGTATCACTGTTCCCTTTGAAGATTTACCCATGCATTAGCAGGCAGTTTTTGTTATGTTTATTATTGAATATAGGCTGAGTGAATAGTGTATTGAATAAGCTAAATTGGCTGTAGTGTATGAGTGTGTGTGAATGAGTGTGTATGGGTGATTTCCAATATTGGGTTGTGGCTGAAAAGGCATCTGCTGCATAAAACATGCTGGAATAGTTGGCAGTTCATTCCACTGCGGCAACTCCTGATAAATAAGGGACATATGCGAAGAAAAATAAATGAATGAATAGTGTATTTTTTAGAACTCAACAAATATCTTTATGGACAGTATACAGAAATTAGAGATTAAAGTTTGTATTTATTTATTTATTTATTTATTTATTTATTTCATATATATGGCTTTTGTGTTTTATAGAATATGAGTTGATAAAAATATTGGACGTGCATAGATAGATAGCATTTTGATTGAATTTAGTGGGCCGCTCTGGCCTAAAATGCCAGGGCCGATTTTTTGCCTCAGTCCAGCCCTGCTTGAGGAACACTTCGACTGGAGATAGAGCGGGGAGTGACAGCGCTCTATATAAATATATATCTATAAACGAAATCCATATATATATATATATATATACATATATATATATATATATATATATATATATATATATATATATATATATATATATATATATATATATATATATATTGGCGCCCGGGGAACAGGGCAAGCTGGCCTTCTTTATCAGGAGACTGGAAAAGAGAATTTGGGCGGTGAAGACTCCTGTTAGAGGGTGACGGGATGAGTTAGGTACTCGAGGAACACTCCGTGAGAAGATGGAGCTGGGAGTGACAGGTGACAGCGCTATTTTAAATATATATCTATGTACGTGTGTATGTAGATATTTATATATATTGTAGCGAGGCAGAGGGAAAACACATACACAGTTGCATTGGTTACAGATAAGTCCCCGGAGGGTGCTTTATTTACAAAGTGAATAGGGGTGAAATACGGTGCTCTTCTTAGTAGTGGTGCTCTGGTGCTCCGGGGAGAAGGTGAGGGATAGTGAGAAATCGGGTGCTAGATCGTCACGAGCTGGAGTCCGCTGTGGGAGAGACAGAGAGACACAAGCATTAGCGCAGGGAGTCATCTGAGAATGAAGCTCATCTTCCTCTTGTGTGGGGCTGGCTTATATGCCTCCCTGGCTGACGATGTCCAGCTGTGAACGATCCGGTGTTGATGAGGTTCCAGCTGGGGTGAATTTGCGTCCTGGGTTTTCTGCGGAGAAAACCTGTTTCTGTTTTGACAGACCTGCCCATTCTGACCAGAGCCTTGAGAGACCGTCAGCGTTTCCGTGGGAGGCCCCGGCTCGATGTTGTACGCTGAAGTTGAAATCCTGGAGCAACAGGAACCATCTGGTGACACGAGCGTTGTTATTTTTCGCTGTAGCCATCCACTGTAGCGGGGCGTGGTCGGTCACCAGGGTAAATTTCCTGCCAAGGAGATAATACCTGAGCTCCAGGATTGCCCACTTGATCGCCAGGGCCTCCTTCTCCACCGTTGCGTACCAGGTCTCTGGAGGGGTAAGCTTCAGACTCACGTACATGATGGGGTGTTCTTCATCGCCATGGACCTGGGAGAGGACCGCGCCCAGGCCCGAGTCGTAAGCATCTGTTTGTAGAATGAAGGGGCAGCCGAAGTCAGGTGCGTGCAGTACCAGTGAAGATGTGAGGGCCGACTTCAGGGCTCAGAATGCGTCATCTGCTTTCATGTTCCATCCTATCCTTTCCGGCTGCCCCTTTCTGGTCAGGTCTGTCAGAGGGCTGGCTATGGATGAGAAGTTAGGTATGAAATATCTATAAAAGCCCGCTAACCCCAGAAATGCACGTACCTGGGTCTTTGTGGTGGGTTGTGAAGTTTCTTGTAGTGCTTTGACCTTGTTTTGTTGTGGCTGTATGAGACCTCTTCCGATGTGGAACCCGAGGTATTTGGCTTCTGTTAGCCCCAGGTGGCATTTCTTGGGATTAGCTGTTAGCCCAGCCCTTCGAAGATCTAGAAGCACCCTCCGTAACCGGGATAGATGTTCTCTCCATGACTCCGAGTGGACGATAAGGTCGTCCAAGTATGCTGCAGCGTATGGCTGGTGGGGCTGGGCCCCGTGGAGCCCGAAGGGAAGAACCTGGTATTGCCAGTGCCCACCAGGTGTGGAGAAGGCGGTTTTCTCCTTGGCGCTTTCACTTAGTGGTAATTGCCAGTAGCCTTTGGTGAAGTCGATGGTGGAGATGAATCGGGCTCCACCCAGCCTATCCAGCAGCTCGTCCACCCGAGGCATGGGGTACCCGTCAAACTTTGAGATTTCATTAAGTTTCCTGAAGTCGTTGCAGAAACAGAGGGTGCCGTCAGGTTTGGAGACCATCACTATAGGGCTGGACCATGGGCTACGGGATGGCTCGATGATTCCTAACTTTCTTATCTTCTGGATCTCCTCATTGTTAGCCAGCCGGCGAGCCTCTGGTACTCGATAAGGCCTCTGCCGGACGATGGTGCCAGGTGGGGTGATGATGTCATGCTGGATAATGGTGGTTCGGCCTGGTTTCTCTGAGAACACATCCTTGAACTGACCAACCAAGGCTTGCAGCTCCGCCTTCTGATTTGGTGAGAGTTGCTCACCTATGTGGACGACGGGAGAACTTTCTTCTGAGAAGGCAACTAGCTGCAACCCACTTCTTCATTAAGTTGATGCGGTATAGCTGTACTTCTCGTCTTCGTCCCGGCTGACGGACTCGAAAGTTTACCGGCCCTACCCTTTCTACCACCATGTATGGCCCCTTCCAGGATGCGAGGAACTTTGAGGTTGCGGTGGGTATCAAAATCATCACCTTGTTGCCTGGGTGGAACTCTCTGGGTTGGGCGGGCCGGTTATATAATCTCTGCTGGGTGCGCGGGGCTTCGGTCAGGTGTTGTTTGACAATGGGCATGACTTTCTCAATGCGTTCTCTCATGTCCCGTACGTGCTCGATCACCGACCGTTGGGGGGCTGGCTCTTGCTCCCAAGCCTGACGAGCCACATCCAAAAGCCCGCGGGGTTGGCGGCCAAACAGAAGTTCAAAGGGGGTGAAGCCTGTGGAGGCCTGGGGGACTTCTCTGATTCCAAACAACACGTACGGGATCATGAGGTCCCAGTCGCGCCCGTCCTCTGCCACCACCCGGCGGAGCATCTGCCTCAGTGTCTTGTTAAACCTCGCTACAAGGCCGTCAGTCTGTGGATGGTAAACAAATGTTTTTATTTGTTTTACCTTGAGGAGGTGGCAGAGGTCTGCCATCAACCGGGACATGAAGGGGGTGCCTTGGTCGGTCAGTATCTCTGCTGGAATTCCTACTCGACTGCATAGCAGAAAAAGCTCCTTTGCGATCGCCGATGACCAGGGCGACGTGGCATCAGTGTGCTCACTACAATATATATATATATATATATATATATATATATATATATATATATATATATATATATATATTAGCGCTGTCAAAATTAACACGTTAACGCATGCGATTAATTTTAAATAATTAACGCGTTAAAAAAAATTAATGCAATTAACGCAGTTCAGGTTTTTTTACTTCCTGTTGTGGTGGACGTGTGTTCAACATGCAATAAATGTGGATAAGACCAAGGAAACACTTTTTGAAGGCAAGTTCCAGTATAGAACAATTAGTTGCATCACAAGTTATCCAGAGTTTCATGCAATTTTGGGTGTTTCATTTTTAACTTTCGACTTCTGTTGTAAGTTGATACCGCATGGCGAACAGAAAGAAAATCCTCTGCATTTCGTGACTCGGTGTTCCTTTAAGGTAAGCTTCCTTTTAAGGGTACACGGTAGAATTTTAATAAGAGTATTATCTTAATCATATTAAAATCGGAGTATTGGTGTCTTATGTAAATGTACTTAGAACGTCTGGTGAAGTCGCGAGCTGTCAAAGACAGGGCATTACTCTGCCTTTCAGCATGAGCCCTCCAAGTCTAGCGTGTTTCCTCATTAAACGCAACGAAAGCGTATGCTTCGTGTTGTTGTATCAGAATACTTGTGTAATACAGTAATACTTTAGGACGCTTAGTTTAGGACGCTTAGCAAATTTGATGAACGTGATCATGCGTGTTGAATCTGAGGGGAGTTGCTCCAGTATGGAAGGCCGTTGGGGCCAAAACGTCTGTAGCGCGTTGTGTGTGTGTGTCTGTGTATGTGTGTGTGTCTGTGTCAGGCCCGTTGAGGGGTGTCAGGGGTGGAGTGAGCGACGTATCTGAGTAGGGGCGAGAGGGGTGTGCAATGTATTTAACGACCGGTTTGCAAGAAATTATCATTAATTTGTGGGCATTTGGGAGTCTCTGTGCACTTGCGGGATACTCCTAGTCTTAGCAACTGGATGAATGTAATATAGGATTAAGCAATATTGTTTCTACTCTATAATTAATGTTCTCAACTCACAGCAATAAAACTTTACAATGAGTGCAACAGTTTGTATTCTATAGTTTATTATTATAATTTTTCATTTTCCATATCTGCAATTCCTGTATTTTGGCATTTTCTGCAGTCCACTTAGAATCCAACATGGAAATCAATGTTTTTTTATTGACATTGATTGTTTTGAAATTTAAATGTCATTAACATGCCTGTGTTTTAATTTCTGTAATAAATATGGCTGTCAAGCCAGGATCTTGATGGTTTATTGTGGGTATGTTGTTTACATGAAGAAATCTGTGTTACAAGTTAAACAAAAATTCTATTTAAAAAAAAATTTTTGAATTTAAATATTTTTTTCTTGCGTTTACATTAATTTTACATGTAAATAGGCAAAATTACAAGTTTCAGTATTTTAAATGCGATTAATCGCGATTAATTTTTTTAAAAAGGTGCGAATAATTAGTTTATTTTTTTTTTATCAATTGACAGCACTAATATATATATATATATATATATATATATATATATATATATATATATATATATATATATATATATATATATATATATATATATGGAACCCTCTTCGTTAGTGTGCTTCCCCAAAAATGTCTCTGCGTTGTGTATGTGTGATAGGATGAATAGGAAGGACACCAAGACCGTGGTTGAGCCAAACAGAGCAGCTTTCCCTTTAATGGACTCCTCTCTTCATTTTGTCACTTGCATAGCAGAAATGGTACTGCAACATCTTTTCCACAGGGAAACACAACTCAGTACATCACAAAATAATTACAATGTGTACAAATTATCTGAAATAAATTACGTAAATGCTGCAGCTACATAACTAGTAAGCTAGCTGTTCACAAAATAACTTAAACACTGAAAAGATAGACTAGAACATATGACAGGCACATATAAATGTTAAATATATTCAGGTTATAAAAAAACCAACCAAATAACATGTATTATTAAACCTAAAACAACACCATAAGGACAATAAGAACAATATAAGGACAATAAGGACAATAAGGACATCTACACATTAATTAATGCCTTAACTATAACATATCTCATAAAATAACATGAATGGCACATATTATTGACAAAATTAAACAGATTCTTTGTAGAGCTGAAACAATCCTCCTTACCTTTCCCACACAACTGAGGGAAACACAACTGAGGCCAAACAGCAGCCCATCTCCCTAACACAACACACAGCTCCCCCCGGAGAAAAGGAAGATATATTACATATTCCCTACACCCACCCCCTCTTTGATTGATGGCGTCACAGCCATTATTCAATTCACCCCTCCAAAAATTGTAAAATAAAGTCAAATAAACACATGAAGAAGTTCTTTTCAGTGAGTGTGTATTGTGTGCATGTCTATATGTAGTGTTGCTAAGGCACAGCTTCTCCTTTTTCGCTTTAGCCTTTTCCCACACTTTCCTTCCTCTTTCAATCTTTTCATTGTCACTTTCTCTTGTGAAGACTCGCAGCTCAAAAGAGAGTCTATTTGGAAGGCGTCATTTCCGCTCAGGATATCTCCGTTCTGGCTTTCTGATTTCCGGAACTTCCAACAGTGTATGCTCTTCGTGTCCACTTTCCATTTCACTTATTGTTTTCTGCAAAGGACTCACAGTCTCTTCTCCTTCTTCCACAATGTCTGCAGGTTCATCGCTTAAAGACAAGTTTACAGAACCATCCACTCTTTTGTCTATTTTCTCCAAATCCACCTCATTCTCATCAGAAACATTTTCAGTTGCCTCCACTTCATCCTGTCCTTCACTTTTGTCTATTTTCTCCAAATCCACCTCATCCTCATCAGAAACATCATCAGTTGTCTCCACTTCATCTTGTCCCTCACTTTCAGACTCTACTTGATCTTGGTAGGTCTTTTTAACTGGGAAGAACATGCACTGAGTTAGAAGATTGCGGTGGACCACTCTTTCCTTGTCACCATCTTCTGATCGAACAACATACACTGGAATTCCTGGCTGTTTCTTTACCACAACATAAGGATGGGGCTCCCACCTATCAGCCAGCTTCTGCTTCCCTTCTACATGACATACTTTCACCATCACTCAGTCACCAGTTTCAAACTTGTAATCCTTCAATTTTTTATCATAGTGCTTTTTCTGTAGATCCTTAGCATGCCTTGACATCTTATCTGCCTGATCATTTGCAAAAGTCAAGCTCTCATGCAGATTTTGGACATATTCACTGGACTCACATTGCCCTTTGGTGGTAGACAACCCAAAAACAAGATCAACTGCGAGTCTGGGATGTCTGCCATACATCAATAAGTATGGGGAGAAACCTGTTGAATCATGTTGAGTACAGTTGTAAGCAAGGGTCATTGCATCAACATATTCATGCCACTGAGGTTTTTTCTCAGGATCAAGAGTTCCCAACATATTCATGAAAGTTCTGTTGAACCTGTTACATCTCTCATGGATGTAAGTGCGCTGCACTTAAGCGATGACACGGACACAAAACTTATGCAACAGAACTCTTTACTGAATATTGCGGATATACAGGAGACATGCTACAATGTCATACTGCGCAGACGCAGGATCTCGCTGAGCGTCCCATATGGAACATCATAAGGCTCAAAATGCGTTACACCTGAAGCCACAGTACACAACAGAACCTCTCCGTAGTCCCATTCCCCTGTGGGTGGTAAGGGGTGGTATGAGTCTTTGTGACTCCAATCAGCTTGCACAGTTCCTTTACCACTGCACTCTCAAAATTGCGCCCCTGGTCTGCATGGAGTCCTGCTGGGACACCAAATCGACAGAAAAAGTTCTTCCACAGCACCTTTGCCACTGTGACAGCCTTCTGATCTCTTGTGGGGTAGGCCTGGGCAAATCTTGAGATGTGATCAGTGACCACCAGGACATTCTCAAAACCTCCCCTAGACTTTTCCAGGACCAGGAAATCAATGCATAAAAGTTCCATAGGTGCATTAGTGTGAATGCTCACCAATGGAGCTCGCTTTCCAGCAGTTGGAGTCTTCCTTAAACAACATCTTTCACA
Organism: Danio rerio; assembly: GCF_052040795.2. Classification (NCBI taxonomy): domain Eukaryota; kingdom Metazoa; phylum Chordata; class Actinopteri; order Cypriniformes; family Danionidae; genus Danio; species Danio rerio. The sequence goes on along the minus strand of NC_141034.1, from coordinate 18,476,457 downwards.
CTGCTCACACCAGGACTTCACATCACAGTGCATTTTTGGCCAATAAAATCGCTCACGGAACAAACTCAGGGTGCGCTCAAAACCTAAATGACCAGCATCATCATGAAGACTTGTCCTAGCCACCTCTCGCATTTTTTCTGGCAAGACCAGCTGATCAATAGACCTTCCCTGACCACCTTGAACTTGTCTGTACAGAATTCCATCTCTGACCACTAACTTCCTCCACTCTTTTAGAAAAAGCTGTGTTTGTTTTCCTTCCTCCAACCTCTTCCCTTGCCGTGGCTTACAATTCAGTGTTTTAAAATACAGGACTGGACCAATAACAGGGTCTTGTTTTTTACATTTCCTGATCTCCAGCTTCGTCATTGCAGGGAGTGCATCAGTTCCCGCTCCTTCAAATCTGTCTGCCCTCTCTGAACCTCCTCCTGAGTCTCTCGTTGGCTCTCGATTGCCACCTCATCTTGCACACCACCACCTGCTTCCCGCTCCTCTTGGCCAGTGTTACTATTTTCTTAATTCCCCTGAGAAAGGATCCGATGAGGACAGGACTGGAGGGCTTTTGCGACTTCTTGGCTAGACATTCTTGACAGTGCATCGGCATTAGAGTTACACTTCCCTTGCCTATACTGGATGTCAAAGTCAAATATGGCAAGCTGTGACACCCAACGTTGGCCTGTGGCATCCAATTTGGCTGTGCTCATCACATATCTGAGTGGGTTGTTATGAGTCAAAACAGAGAATGTATGTCCATAGAGATGATCATAAAATTTATCAGTTACAGCCCACTCCAGAGCCAAGAACTCTAACTTGTGCGCTGGGTAGCGGGTTTGTGGTGGACTCAAGCCCCGGCTCCCATAAGCAATCACTCGCTCTGCACCATCTTGAATTTGGGCAAGGACAGCCCCAAGACCATCCCTGGAAGCATCAGTTTGCAACAAAAATGGTAAACTGTAGTTGCTTCCCAAAATGGAAGCAGTAGTCAGCTTCTCTTTAAATGTCACAAAAGCTGCCTCACATTCGACACACCACTCAAATGGTTTAGGAGGGCGAGGTGGTCCCTTTACCCCTCTTTTTTTCCTGCACTTAGGGTCTCCAGATGTCAGAGCATACAAGGGAGCTGCCAGTGCAGAATACCCTTTGATGAATCGTCTGTAGTACCCTGAGAAACCAAGAAACCTCAGCACTTCCTTTGCAGTTGACGGCTGCTTTCAATCCCTGACTTTACTTATCTTCTCAGAATCAGTCCATATACCCTCCGATGACACTACATAGCCAAGGTACTGAACCTCTTTCCTAAGCAGGCAACACTTTGTAGGGTTTAATTTTAACCCATGTTTGCGGAGGTGGTTGAACACTTCCTCCAATCTTTCAAGGTGCTCATCGAATGTTCTAGAGAAGATAATTATGTCATCAAGGTAGATCAGGAGGCTCTCAAAGTTTAAGTCACCAAAGCAGCAAGTCATCAATCTTTGGAACGTTGAGGGAGCATTTTGTAGACCAAAAGGCATCTTATTAGCCTCGTACAACCCCATTGGTGTGCTGAAAGCAGTTTTATGCTTATCATGTTCGGCCACCTCCACTTGCCAATACCCCGATGGAAGATCCAGAGCCGAGAAGTAACTTGCTTGACCCAATGCTTCTAATGCGTCCTCTATTCTTGGTAAAGGAAAAGTGTCTCTGGTGCTACAAGAATTCAGCTTTCTGTAGTCCACACAAATCCTCATGGAACCATCCTTTTTTGATACCACAACAATAGGGGACGCATAAGGGCTTTTGCTTGGGTGTATAACTCCAGCCTCTTCCATCTGCGATATGGCTTTCCGAACTTCCTGGTACTGTAAGGGAGGTATCTTCCGATAAGGGAGGCGAAATGGCTTTGGGTCTACCAGAGGAATCTCGTGTTGCACAGTAGTAGTATGACCATAATCCATGGAATGTTTGGAAAAGAACAAAAAAAAAGTAAGAGATATTACATATTCCCTACATATCTATCTATCTATATATATACATATATATATATATATATATATATATATATATATATATATATATATATATATATATATATATATATATAAGATGAAGGTTGCTAAGGCCTGGAAGGGGCGGTGAGATGACTCCTCCAGGAGTCGAAGCTCAGGGTAACACTTCTGTGGGAGTCAGAGCCTTAGGGGGGGCAGGGTCCGGCGGGAGTTGGGAAACGGTAGGGGGCTGTGAAAACTCCTGTGGAGACGGCTGGGGTGGCGGGGTGACAAGGGGGCTTGGATGAACTCCAATTTACTATGTTACTGGGGGAGAAAACTGAGTGATACTCAGTCTAGAAGGAAGGAAAGGAGGAAAGGAAGGTGGCTGGGTCATGCCCTCGCTCTTGAATGGAAGTAGGTTGATGGCTGGCGAGGGTCCTCTGGGCTTCTTCAAGGTGCCTTTGGCTGAGACGTATGTACGTTTTGAAGGCGTCGGATGACCATCTTCCCAGAGTCTGGATCTGTTGTTGTTAGAGCTCTTTTTGTGCTGCTGTGGTGGCTGCCCCTATCCTAAAAGAGTGACTGGAGTATGAATCTGAGGGGAAGCCTGAGAATCTGAGAACAGCTTTGAGGTGTCTTCGAAACCAGAAATGTGATGCTGGGTGATTTGAGTCATCTACAAATAAGGGGGAAAGGGGACTTGGGTTTTGGGTTTTCCTAAAAAGTAGAAAAGCCTTGAGTGTTTGAAATGGAAGTGTGGGTGAGGGGAGGTCGAATATATAGATGAAATGGCCCTTGCGTGCCTGGTCTGTTTTACTTTGTTTTATGAGGAAGGAAAGAGTTCCTTCATCTAACAAAGTAAGGTCTGAGATGGTAGGGTGAATGTTTGGATTAAATTTTAAAGTTATGGTGATTTCAGAGCATCTAAGAAATCCAAAAAAAGACAGATTAACCTTTGTGGAAAGTAGAAATGCATTTGGAGAGGACACTTTGTGTAATGGGTAGCCTAGGGTCTGGGGAGGAGGGATGTACTTTCTGGATGCCTTTAATAAGAAGGCCTGTTTGGGAGTTGGAAATAGATTCTGCTGGGGAGCCATGTATCAATTTATGAAAGAAATGAATCCCGCTTAAGTAACTCTTAGTGGTCCTAGCTTGAATGGTTTTGGAAGTGTGTAGGTATGTGATAAAGAATGTGATGGTGAGGAGGGAAAAATTGGGAAACTGTGTGTTGTACTGGGTGTGGAAATGTTTGAATGCATTCCATGCTGTGAGGTAAGACTGAAGAGTTCTAGGGGCTACTGCTTCTAAAATGAGGGAGATGGATGCTTGATGTAAGTTGTGCATAGGGTGATTAAGGGCAATATCATCTTTGAATATGGAGGGATGGGAGTAAGATGGGGATCCTCTTCTGGGGCCAACTGCCGAAATCTCTGGAAAGAAAAACGAGAAAGAGAGTCAGCAATTTGATTTTTGAAACCAGGTACATGTTTTGCAGTTATAATAAACTGCTTTTTAGCTGATGTCCAAAGATGACGAATGAAAGGCATTAAAGTAGGGGAATGAGAACGTCCTTTGTTAACACATTGTACCGCTGCTTCATTATCACTATGATAGTATCGATAGGATCGCCCCACATGATAGTAGTGGCCACTAGGGGGTATAAGTCAAAAAAAGCTGATAATTGAGAGGGCAAAGGGATTTCTAGCATTTGAGGTGGCCATGGAGAAGCAAACCAACTAAACCAACTGATAATATCCTCCGATACCTATTGAGGGGGCAGCGTCAGTGAAAAGTTGGATGTCTATGGGAGCGGAAACCAATTCACTATAGAAAAACGAGCAGCCATTCCGGCACTTAAGGAAGGAAATCCACAGGCTAAGTTCCTCACGACAAGCTTCGGACAGAGGGACAGTTTCTTCTAAGCCGTTAATGGAGGCTGCGGTTTGAAGAAGGTGAGAGACAAAGGGGCGTCCTTGAGGAATTATGCGCATGGCGAAATTCAAGTGTCCCAGGATGGACAGGAGTTCGCGTTTTGTGTAATTTTGCTTCTCAAGGAAGATGAATGATAAATGATTCGGTCAATTTTTTCCTTAGGAAGTGATGCTTGGAAGTTTTTAGAATCCAGCTTAATTCCTAGGAACTCTAGAGAAGTGCTAGGGCCGGACGTTTTCTCCTCTGCTAGAGGGATGCCAAGATTAGCAAAGACTGTTTGAGTAATCGCTAAATGTCTGGCAGGTGGCTCACTAAGGGGGGAAATGATGAGAAAATCATCTAGTAAGTGGATAAGATGCGACACACCGTAATTATTAGCGAGAATCCAACATATAACCTCCGAAAGCATATCGAATATTTTGGGGCTACTTTTGCATCTGAAAGATAAACGGACAGCAAAGTAGAATTTGGATCTCCCATTAATGCCGAACAAATGCCAGAAATCGGGATGTAAAGGCATCATTTTAAATGCGGAGGAAACATCGACTTTAGCGAGCTATGCATTATGGCCAACTGATTTGATTAAAGATATTGCCTGATCGATATGGTGGTAATGGAGTGAGATTTGGTCTGATTCAATTAGACTATTGATACTTGAGTTATGAGGGGATGATAGATCGATTATGAGGCGTTTTTTGTCAGAAAATTTTCTGGTGGCTACACTGATATGGCTGATACGAAATGAGCTGAATGGGGGGTGGGGGTGGAAAAAGGACCAATCATAAATTTATTGTCGATCTCTTTTTTGATTAACTGGTCTACAACTCTGGGTTTAGCGATGGCGGATTGTAGGTTAGGGCAAGCGAGGTTGTAAGTGGGCAAGGTTCTTAGTTTGTGGTCTTCCGAAATGAAGATAGGGTAAAAGGTAGAAAGTGATCCATTTATATTGAGCTAGGATCATTCGGATTTGATTATTACTGATTAAAAATGAGTGGCCAGCTGTACTCAATCATATCACATGCTCCTCTCGAAATTAGTTTGTGAAACTTCACTTATGACATCGTCACAAGGTTGAAGTAATGAGGTATTTAATTAACTAATTACTTTTGACACTGAATTCAAAACTCTTTTCAAATGAGTAAAATGAACTTTCAGTCAATTTTGAGTTAACTACACTCAATTCATTACATAAAGTTGACTGTTGGTTTTTACAGTGTACAGATGTAATGTTTACAGCCTACTGGATGGTAAGATCCTAAAAGAAGGAAAACACCTAAAGAAAGGGTAGAGAGTATGAGTGAAGGTGGTTGTTAAAGTGTGTAGATGTTTGTTATTCATAGCATCAGAGAAAGACACTTTTCTTCTGTCATAATCCAGATCAACTCGCACTCGTTCAAGAGCCTGATAAACATGAAAACTAGACCCTCCAGGCCATCCGTACAATACACTCCAGACATCAGTGTTTTAGAAATCTTCTCCCTTCCTCTGGTTTGATGCTGTTGTTACTCCAAGACTCCAGCACTCACTCGCTTTAAGCTCCACGTCACAGCAGTGTCTTCCTAAGTTTAAACCCTCTGAACACAAAACACAGCCATAATAGTTAAATCTCTCTGGATTATCAGGAACTGGTTGGTCAAATCCTCTGTTTGTCACTCTAGTCAGATCATCAGACAGGAGGAGACATTGATGTGCAGTGTTTGGATCCAGAATGACAGGAGCTTAAGAGACACAATCAACAGCTGCTTGTATTCTCATGTTCATTTAATGATAAATTACACATTATTATGAATTATGACACTCATTATTAGTTTTATTATCTGTGTTTAATGGCATCAGATTTAAACATTAAATGTGGGATTCAAATATTCGTGTCCATCAAGGGGAAAATTTGATTTTGAACATGTTTACAATCAATCAATTAATCAATCAATCAGAGCTGCTAAAGTGGAAAGTATGAAAATTCAGTGTGTGAAACTCTAAGGCCATGTACACATACACACAGATATTTTTAAAAAATGGTGTATTTCCCACTTTTTCAGGCAAAAACACTCTTTGATGGACTGTCAAGGCCATGCCGAACCAATAGGCAACAATAAAAGCCTCATGCTGAGATTACAGCAAGTGTGGATTTTGAAGTCGACATAAAAACATGTCCCCACCACTCTATTGGGGTATTAGGACCCACACAGACAACAGCTTGAGCACCCCTGCTGGCCTCATAAACACCTCTTCTGCCAGCAACCTACTTTTCCCATGTGGTCTCTCATTCTGGCCAGGCTCAATCATTTATTTATTTTCCTTCGGCTTAGTCCCTTATTTATCAGAGGTCCCCACAGCGGAATGATCCACCAACAATTCCAGCATATGTTTTACACAGCGGATGGCCTTCCAGTACCAACCCATTACTGGGAAACACCCATACACTCTCGCACTCATACAGTATGGCCAATATGTTTTAACCAATTCACCTATACCGCATGTCTTTGGACTGTGGGGGAAGCAGGAGCACCTGGAGGATACCCACACAAACATCGGGAGAACATGCAAACTCCACACAGAAATGCCAACTGACTCAGCTGGGACTCGAACCAGCGACCTTGCCACCCCTAAACAGGAGGCAGAAAAGTAGAGGTCTGGATGCGAGTGCTGCATGAGACTCTTGGTTAGAGCAGAAAGCGCTGGATCATCCATTACTAACCAGGCACAGCCCTGCTTATCTTCAGTGAGCAATCAGACTTAGGCTGCAGGGTGATATGGCTGTGTCAAGAAGCCCCCACAATTACGGAATACTATCTCCTGTTTTGTACACTGGTGGCTGGAATGAATCTACTCTCCTTGGTCTGGTTGCTCCAGAAGTGTGTAAAGGCACACTAAGGCCCCGGTTACAGTATGTTTTCGTATGTCCACACTACACCCCTGAAAACACACGTGACCACACACACACTCTGGCAAAAGAGAGGGTATCTTTCATTTTTATTTTTTTTTTTAATGAAAATAAAAGGAGGAACTTATCTTATAGGCTATGTTTAGTTTTGCAGCTACACCTCAACATATTTGGTATCTGTTAAGCTCTTAATATCAAAATGAAAATTGGCAGTTCCTTAAATCATGTTTTCATTTGATTGTTAAAAATTATTAAAACAACATAGTCAGGGTGATGTGAATGGCGTTATAAAGTAGATACACTGTTCCCTTTAAAGATTTACCTGACGTGTCCTCAGGAGTTTGTTTTCCATATCAAACTTGCAAAGTCTGAACTTACCAGGAAAGGGTGCAAGACTGAACATTGTGCACTTAATATAGAGGAAAAAGCCCCAATCAGGTAGGCGAATGTCTGCAGCCACGTCTCCGTTTTCAGATGTCTGTTTTCCCCATCCACACTGACACAGAGGAGCAGCGTTTTAAAACCAAAACGACCTTATCAGCATTATCAAAAAGCTCAGTTTTCAGGGCTGGAAAACTCTGGTGTAGTGTGGACAGAAGGTGTAACTGTAGCAAAACTTATGCGTTTTATAACTAAAACGTATTAGTGTAAACGGGGAATAAGTTACAACTAACACACTACAAAATATTTTTGTTTTGCACCACTGAACTTAGTTTAAACGTAATTTTTTGTTCTAACTTAATATTTACAGCAACCTCTCCCTATGTATGATGGCAGAAAAGAGATAATAGCAAGATTAGTTTACATTGAGAAGTTCCTAAAGTTTCTTTATGAAGAAAAATGTCATTCTGCAATGAACAATTACTTTTTTTTTTCGTTTTGTAAAAGAATAGTTTAATTTTCTTTCAAAGAGTGCTCTATGGTAATTGTATCCTACAAATAAAATGAGAGGAGATGCAGTGGCGGTTTCCCCCACTGTCCAAAGACATGCGATACAGGTGAATTGGGTAGGCTAAATTGTCCATAGTGTATGGGTGTGAATGAGTCTGTGTGAATGTTTTCCAGAGATGGGTTTTGGCTGGAAGGGCATTCGCTGCTTAAAAATGTGCTGGATAAGTTGTCGGTTTATTCCGCTGTGGCGATCCCCAGATTAATAAAGGGACTAAGCCGAAAAGAAAATGAATGAATGAATATATATATATATATATATATATATATATATATATATATATATATATATATATATATATATATACATACAGTTGAAGTCAGAATCATTAGCCCCCTTGTATTATAAGCGCCCCTGTTTATTTTTTTTTCCCAATTTCTGTTTAATGGAGGGAAGATTGATTCAGCACATTTCTAAGCATAATAGTTTTAAAAACTTATTTCTAATAACAGATTTATTTTGTCTTTGTCATGATGACAGTAAATAATATTTTACTTGATATTTTTCAAGACACTTCTATACAGCTTAAAGTGACATATAAAGGGCCTAACTAGGTTAATTAGGTGAACTAGGCAGGTTAGGGTAATTAGGCAAGTTATTGTATGATGATGGTTTGTTCTGTAGACTATTTTAAAAAAATTGCTTAAAGGGACTAATAATTTTGTCCCAAAAATGTTTTTTAAAAATTAATAACTACTTTTATTCTAGCCGAAATAAAACAAATAGGACTTTCTCCAGAAGAAAAAATATTATCAGACATACTGTAAAAATGTCATTGCTCTGTTAAACATCATTTGGGAAATATTTAAAAAAGAAAATCAAAATCAAAAAGGGGCTTATAATTCTGACTTCAACTGTGTGTGTGTGTGTGTGTGTGTGTGTGTGTGTGTGTGTGTGTGTGTGTGTGTGTGTGTGTGTGTGTGTGTGTGTGTGTGTGTGTGTATGTGTGTGTGTGTGTGTGTATACATTATATATTATTCGCCCTCTCGTGGCTTTTTTTTTCTTTTTCAAGTATTTCCCAAATGATATTCAGGAAATTTTCCCAGTATGTCTGATAATATTTTTTCTTCTGCAGAAAGTTTGTTTTATTTTGGCTAGAATAAAAGCAGTCTTTATTCGTTTTAAACCGAAATTAAGGTCAATATTATTAGCCCCCATCAGCAATATATTTTTGATTGTCTACAGAACAAACCATCATTATTGACTTGCCTAATTACTCTAACTTTAACCTAATAAACCTAGTTTAGCTTTTATATGTCACTTTAAGTTGAATACTAGTATGTTGAAAAATATCTAGTCAAATATCATTTACTGTCATCATGGCATAGATAAATGAAACCAGTAAATAGAAATAAGTTATTAAAACTATTATGTTTAGAAATGTGTTGAAAATTCTTTCTGTTAAACTGATATTGGGAAAAATATACAGGGGGCTAATTATTAATTTGAGATGTATGTATATATATATATATATATATATATATAAACACCATTTTATGATTTTATGTTAAAAATAACGTTTAAATGTTATATTTTTTTAATGACTAACAGCCTGCATGACTAATATTAATTCATTTTCTTTTTTCGGCTCAGTCCCTTTATTACCCGGGGTTGCCACAGCAGAATGAACTGCCAACTTATCCAGCACGTTTTTATGCAGCGGATGCCCTTCCAGCCGCAACCCATCTCTGGGAAACTGAATGACTACTGTATATGTACTGGGATAATCTATTGTTCCATTAAACAGCTACTTGGTTATCCCATAGCAGACCCGTACCCAGCTGTATGAGATTTAAATACTGTATTTTAGTGAAATTTTAAGCACTATTTTTAGCTGTATTAGCCCATCAGGTTGTCATCATAATGACACATTCAATGTGAGACACTGCTCGCTGCAGAGCCATTTGAGCAGAGCTCAGCTCCAGCGAGGGGGAGCATGAGCTCTCGCTCCTCCTCCTATAAGCTGTTTTAATGCGTACACCCACCCCACCCCTAACCCTACCCCACCTCGCTGGAGCTCAGCTCTGCCCAAATGGCTCTGCAGTGAGCACCACTTGTTCAATGTACCACAATATTTCCTAAAGATTTGGAATAAAGAAAAATTAACACATAATTATTTTTAAAATACAAATTTATTAGATCAAACCTATTGTAGCTTTAGACTACAAACTGGCCAGAACATTCAACTGTCCTCAGTCAGAATTTGGCAATTTGAATAATAAAAAATTAAAACGTAATAATAAAAATAAAAGAGCTTCACATTTTTTTCTAGCATCTCTTGTAAAAAAGTACATTTCATTTGATTGAAAATTCATGGATAACAAAAATAGCCAAATTAGTTTTCAAATTAATTTTAATATAGGATTGTGCTTGGTCTTAAAGCCTTTTTCAATGGAATAATTTCACTGTTTATGATGACATAGCAGTCAAAATCAGACAAATGAGCTCATGTATGGGACAAATTCTGGACCTTTGTCATTGAGGGGTGAGTTTTTCCAACCACCCGAAGTCCCGAACCCCCTTGGCTATGGGCCCACATAGTTACCATAAATAAGGTTCAAATTGGAATAATTTGGACACTTACCACTACTTTTTTCAGTTTAGAGCTGGAATTCATGTACTGTATATGCTGTGATGTCAGTTTAATTTACAGCGTGCATCGCATTATCCGACTATTGTTGAAGTGAAAAAAGACTGAACTTGAGGCAGGGGGACTATTCCATAAACCAAGCTTACAGAAAAAGCCAGGCTTATTTTGGTAAGTCAGGTTTATTGATAGCGGATTCGGTTTCATAAATCAAATTTACGATAGTTTAAACTTAGTTACCCTGGCAACTTATGCTGGGAAACTAGCCTGGTCCGGGGCAAGCTAACTCTCAGGCTAAGCCGTTCAAGCTTAATCAAAGTAATGTTAACAATTACCTGCCATAATCTGATGCCATTTAAATTCATTTAACCTCTTAATAATGATTAAAATTTTATAGTCACTTAATAGCAATAAAAAATAATATATATATATATATATATATATATATATATATATATATATATATATATATATATATATATATATATATATATATATATATATATATATATATATATTCCAAACTTTGCATTGGTACGGAATAATAATGCACAAACATATTATTGTAAAGCATCCTGTAGAAAATATTAATTTAAAAGAGAAATCTGTGAGGGGGGTTCTTAGCTCTCTCTCTCTCTCTCTCTCTCTCTCTCTCTCTCTCTCTCTCGATATATATATATATATATATATATATATATATATATATATATATATATATATATATATATATATATATATATATATATATATATATATATATATATATATATATTTATATATATATATATATATATATATATATATATATATATATATATATATATATATATATATATATATATATATATATGACCAACTTATACAGCATATGCTTTATGCAGCAGATGCCTTCACTGGGAAATATCCATACACACTCATTCACATTCCTACACTATGGCCAATTTAGCTTATTCAATTCACCTATAGCAGCGCATGCCGCATGTCTTTGGATTTGGGGGAAACCGGAGCACCTGGAGGAAACCTACGCAAGCACGGGGGTAAGAAAGACACTGACTAATATAAACAAGACTACATTTCTTAAATAATGACTTTAAAGCTATAAAATGAGTGGAATAATCAGGAGATGATACGTGCTGTGCAAATAATATTAGACTAGATATTTATCAAGACACTTCTATACAGCTTAAAGTGACATTTAAAGGCTTAACTAGGTTAATTAGGTTAACTAGGCAGGTTAGGGTCATTAGGCAAGTTATTGTATAATGATGGCATCTGGAAAGATGGTATGTGTAGCCTATCGAAAAAATATAGCTTAAGGGGGCTAATAACTTTGATCTTGGCACATGTTTTTTTTTTTTTTTATTGTGATGCTGCTGCTCTGACTAATTTAGAGATGAGCCCTTTCAGTCACAAAACCATTTCTACATTTTTCAGCTTGTTGGACAGCTGTGTGCTTTTTTTTTACACAGTTGCAATATTATAAACATGTGCTTTTAATGAAAGAAATGCATCTCATAACTTTTTGATGCATTTTTTACCCCTCATTTACAATTTTTTTTATATATCATAGTTGGTTTTCTTGTGATCAAATTTCTTATCACACAGTCATGTACTATGAATCATTGACAGTTGGTAAATACACTGCAAAAATTCTTTCCTTTTTACTGTTTATGTCTTGTTTCTAGTCCAAAAATGTAAAAATTCTTAAAGAATAAACATTTTCTAGACAGATTTTCTGTCAAAATGATGTTGGCTTTTTATTAAAAAGCTAAATAATCTGCCAATTTGAGTATGTAAAAGAATATTGGTTTTAAGTAAGATTATTTTCCTTAACTCACTGACAGATTAATTTGTTTGCTTTAGAGAAATAAAATCACTTAATTCAGAATTATTTCTGAAAAAAAAACTGAATTTCTTTTCTAGATATTTAGTAATATGCTAGATATGTGAATATGTCTAGAAAATGCTTTTTAATTTAATTTGATTTTGATTTAGTGATTTTTTTTAGATATTTGAACTAGAAAATACAAAAAGTATATGTTAGAAAAGCATTGTTGAAGCATTCAGTGGTAATATTTAAATAATATTTTAAAAATAGATCTGTAGCTTTATTGCCTCTATTCTTGACTGTTTGGTGGGATCTTGACGGAAAATAATAAGAATGCTATTGGCTGCTTCTAGTCATTTTTGTTTCTGTCAACATTCAATACAGCTGAGATTAATGTTTTGTGTCTAATTGTGTAGTTTTGTGTCAAGTAGTCATATAAAAGGTGAGATCAATAGGCAGTTGTTTCTGCAGAATATATAGAATTGTCTTAAAGGTTCAGTGAAATTAAAATTTCATTATTTAGGTATTAGTAGTATTGTGGAAAGTTGCGCTGGATCTCGACAAACATCTTCTAAGTTTCAAAAAAGAGGCTGAGGTCTTCAAAGTTGTCAAGTTGAAGCAGTTTATTGTTACAGCAGAGTTGGTCGATCGATCTCTCTCCTACAAATGTTCCAAAACCCACAGCTTATATACAGGCTTTTCCCATAGTCATCATGAAACAGTGGTGTAGCATGAGCATCACATTTTTTTCAGGCTCCAATAGGATTCTAGCCTTTATATTGATGGCTGTATGTTTTTCTGTTTTTGCACATTTTAATGGTCATATTTCAACACTTTTAAATGATTCTCCCTATGCATGCTATTGCATTGCAGGTTGAGCAAAGTTGTTTTTAAGTTGTTTTTGTCATGGTCAATACATCAATACATGTTGCATATGCTGTCTGAATGATCTTAATTTACCGCTGTTTACTTCTGTGTGTTTTGCTCTGCATCACTTGAATGTATTTCTATATGTTTTAACAGTGTATTTTAATAGTGGCAGATTATACAGTGATTATATAGTGATTACATAATAAAAGGTCCTCTATAATTCTCCAATATAAATCCCCCCTTAGGGACTTAATCAAAAAAGTCCCTTTCCTAAATCCCTCGCTGAATTGCAACTTAAGAATCCAACACTTGCAAAGTCTTAACATACTTCTGCAACCAAAAAGTTGCCCATCTTCATCCTTATCAATTGTCAGCATCCTTCCGCCGCACATCAGAGGAGAAACAGAACCAAACATCTCCCTCCACTTTTGACTTTAGAGGAAGTAAAAGATCCTGCTCTCCCTAACTGAATACTTTCTTTGGGGGAGTTCAACACACAATAATCATTAGTCAGGTTAAAAACATAGCTTGTCAGCCTTGCTCACAGTTGTGGGTATACAGCATATATACTTGATTAATTATCATTTAATAGAAATCATATAGTTGTAGAATATTCTCTGCGCCTGTAAAAGAGCCATATGTGATGTTTTATCCCACGTCGCCAGAGGTACTTCTGAGTACTGTCTGGTGTTGGAGCAGACAGTGGGTTTTTAAACCGCCAATAGAGTCTGCTCTTCTGCATCTCCTGCCATTGGATACCAAGGTGTCCCTTAACCGTAATCATCTTCCCTCTTTCCCCTTGTACATCTGATATGAGCTCCGGCAGCTTCGATGAACACCTAAATACATACAGAAATGTATACTAGTAAATAGGGCTTAAATAATCACACAATTCTTCAGTTAAGTCCACTCTATTAGCTTTTTCCTGTATTATGGATGATACCTTGCTTAAAACTCTCATCCTTTAAAAAAGTTAAAAATTCAAAGAAATTAGGCAAGGCAAGGCTAGTTTATTTATATAGCACATTTTATACACAATGGCAATTCAAAGTGCTTTACATAAACAAGAATAAAAGAAACAAGTAAAATAAAAATAAAAACAAATAAAAAATGCATAAAAACAAAACAAAACATAAAAACAGGTAAAATGTGATATGAAACAATAAAGAAGAAGAGAAAAACATGATAGTGCAATCTGTCAGACGCAGCACAGTGCTCATTCAGTAAAGGCACAGCTAAACAGATGTGTTTTCAGTCTTGATTTGAATGTGCCTAATGTTGGAGCACATCTGATCATTTCTGGAAGCTGATTCCAGCAGCGAGGGGCATAGTGGCTAAAAGCCGATTCACCCTGCTTTGACTGAACTCTTGGAACTTCTAGTTTATATGATCCTAAAGATCTGAGTGATCTGTTAGGTTTGTATTGAGTAAGCATATCTGTGATGTATTTAGGTTGTTATGTTTTTGAGATGATAGTAAGCTGATTTACTGACTGCTTTGACATGACTGTTGAAACTCAGATCTGACTCCAGAGTCACACCAAGATTCTTGACCTTATTTTTTGTCGTTTGACCTTTAGTGCCAAGGTACGCATTTACCTTGAGAACCTCATCTTTGTTTCCAAACACAATCATTTCACTTTTCTCTTTGTTTAACTGAAGAAAGTTTTGGCACATCCAATTGCTCATTTCATCAATGCATTGGCAGAGGGTGTCAATGGGGCTGTAGTCATTAGGCTGTAAGGCTAGGTAGATCTGAGTGTCATCAGCATAGCTGTGGTAGGAGATTTGGTTCTTTCTCATTATTTGGCTTAGAGAGAGCATGTAAAGGTTGAACAGGAGAGGTGCCAGAATCGAGCCTTGTGGGACTCCACACGTCATGGGTGTCCACCTCGACCTATGGTCACCTATACTGACATGGTAACCTCTACCTTCTAGGTAAGATCTAAACCATTTGAGGACCGTGCCAGATAGCCCAACCCAGTTTTCCAGCCTATCCAGAAGTATGCTGTGATCGACAGTGTCAAATGCAGCACTGAGATCCAACAATACCAGCACTGTTATTTTACCTGAATTTGTATTTAGGCGTATATCATTGATTATCTTTATAAGAGCGCTCTCTGTACTGTGATGTGCTCTGAACCCCGATTGAAAATTGTCTAAACACCCCCTGAAGTTTAAGAACTTGTTAACCTGCTTAAAAACAACTTTTTCAATGATTTTGCCAATGAAAGGGAGATTTGAGATTGGCCTGTAATTGCTCAATAGGGTGTTATCCAGGTTGCTCTTCTTCAAGAGGGGTTTAACAACTGCAGTTCTGAGTGAGGTTGGAAAAATCCCTGATAGAAGTGAAGCATTTACCACTTTTAGAAGATCCATTTCTAAACAGGTAAACACCGTTTTGAAGAATGATGTGGGAAGCGTGTCAAGACTGCAGGTTGATGTTTTCATAACTTGCACAGTCTCTTCTAAGATTTTGCCGTTAATTGCCATGAAATCAGACATAATGTCTGATTTCTTAAGTTGTGGTTAAGCTTGTTTGATATCGACACAACTTGGCTGATTAGATGAGCTGATTGCCTTTCTGATATTATTGATCTTATCAGTGAAGAAATGAGCAAACTCATTACATTTGCTTTCAGAGAGGAGCTCACTTGGAATCTGACTGGGGGGGTTTGTGAGTCTCTTTATCGTTGCAAAGAGTGTACGAGCATTATTTAAGTTGCTGTTTATAAGGCTTGAAAAGAAAGACTGTCTAGCAGTGTTTAGTTCCATATTAAAGGCATGAAGACTGTCTTTATAGATATTATAAAGACTACACGTTTCGTCTTTCTCCACATACGCTCAGCTTTTCTGCACTGTCTTTTCATCATTTGTACTCTCGGCGACCTTGTCCAAGATCCCTTTTGCCTGCCAGTCATCTTCTTGACTTTAACAGGAGCGATGTCATTTATGACATTCTCAATTTTAGAATTGAACAAATCAAGGAGAGAATCAACAGAATCTGCAGATATACTTTGTGCTAGTGATATGGCCTTCATAAACTGCTCACTAGTGTTCTCATTTATGCATCTCTTTCTGACAGAGACAGATCTGTCTTTAATAGCTGGAGTGATCAATATATCAAAAAAGATACAGAAATGATCAGATAGTGCTACATCCTTAACAACAGTTGATGAAATGTGTAAACCCTTAGTTATAAGTAGATCAAGAGTGTGTCCACGATTGTGTGTGGGTCCTTGAACATGCTGAGTCAGATCAAAAGTGTTAAAAACAGTCATCAGTTCTTTTACAGCATTGATTTCTGGATTATCAATGTGAATATTAAAATCCCCAGCAATACTAAAATAATCAAATTCAGAGGTTACTATTGATAACAGCTCTGTAAAATCCTCAATAAAAGCTGGAGAATATTTTGGAGGTCTGTAGATAATGATCAGTAAGATGCGTGGAGCACCTTTTAGTGCATACTCAGATATTCAAAAGACAAATAGTCACCAGATGACACTTGTTTACATTTATACACATCTTTAAACAGGGCAGCGATGCCTCCACCTCTCCTATTAGCTCTGCAAACACTCAAAAAGTCAAAGTTTAAAGGAGCTGCTTTATTCAGAACTGCTGCGCTACAGCTGTCATCTAGCCAAGTTTCAGTTAAAAGCATAAAATCAAGGCAATTTGTGTTGATAAAATCATTGACTAAAAGAGACTTATTGTTGAGTGATCTGATGTTTAAAAGCGCTAACTTAACAGTTTTAGCTGTTTTTTCTATAGTAGTCTCAGATCTACATTTAATAGACACCAGATTTGAATGATTTGCTAAACGGCCTGATGAAGTTTGGTTTTCTGTCACTTAACACAACACATATCTGCTTAGAGAAAGCTACAGACACACTGGGTTCCTGCTTGTTCTGAAAACATTTGATAAAGACACTGTTATCTAAGCAGGTCTCCGACACGCATCACAGAGAGCTCTTGTGTTCACTAGCTGAAGATGGGGCGTTGTTGTTTGGGCCCTGGCGGTGTGATCGGAGAGCTCTTCCAGGTGGGCTCATAGGTGGTTGTGGAGCAGGCCGCTTTTTGGTTGGTAACTGGGGGCTTGCGGCAATGGAGTGTGAAAGTTTAGTTCCAGCATACACCAGTTCCTCCATCTTTTTTGAAAAACCCAAGAGTGGTGAACATTGTGACAATGAGATCGTGTCCGGTGACAGAGGCTGTGCATCTGGAGATTCTGTCTGCAGAAATATGTTTTCCTGAGGATCATTTTTGAGTGACGAGACTTGATGCTGTTCTGATGCGTCACAGTCTGCCTGTGTTGAGCAGAGGGAAACTGATAGTGTCTCTATCAACATTGGGTGTTTTGGCTGCGTGGCATTATCACTGTCCTTGGGTGATTCGTCAGCCACAAGTCCACTCAGGAGCTGATTTGAAGTCCTGTGGTCATCCGGACATTTGCTAGGTGTGTGTTTGCAGTTCAGTTCAGTGGCATACACAGCTGATGGATGATTGAGGGAGAAAAAAATATTGTCCTTTAGCACCTTTGCACCAAGTTTGTTTGGATGAAGGCCGTCTGATGTAAACATCTGTCTTTGGTTCCAGAAGAGATTGAAGTTGTCGATGAAATTTAGTCCTTTCTTGGTACATGTTTTCTGTAGCCATACATTTAGACCAAGAAGCCGTGAAAACATATTTGTCCCTCTTGCAGGGAGTGGTCCACTTATGAACGCCTGAACCTTCAATCTTTCAGCTGTTTCCAAGAGCTTACAGAAATCTTTCTTGAGCAGTTCTGACTGTTCTTTCCGAATATCATTCTTCCCCACATGGATGATAATCCGTTTTGCCGTCTTGTGCTTTTTCAGAATTTCCTCAAGTTCTTTGTTTACATCAGAAACTGTTGCATGAGGAAAGCAGTATGTCATTGTAGATCTGCTCCTGAAATTCTTGATTATTGAATCTCCTACGACTAGTGTTCTTATCTCTGTTGCGATCGGAGCAGAATGCCGCTGTCTAGTCGGCCTTGAGCCTCTTTTCCATGCAAAATTAGTTGCTGAATCATGCGATCTCTGTCTGACTGCATTTGGAGATTCTTCACCCATATTACTCAAAACTTCATATCTGTTCTGAAGCTGTATTTGAGTCCGAGCTGTATTTGGGGTAGAAGATGCTAATGCGGCAGCGTATGATCTGACCCCGCGAGTACCCTTTGGTCTCGCACCTTGTTTATGCCAATGCTCATTTTCAACAGTTCTTTTCTGTTTTTCTGTGCTCAAAACAGTAGCAGGAACAGATTTATGGGACTCACCGGCTGTGTGCTGAGAGAATCCACAATGAAGCTGAAGTTCTGGTCAGATCGCAAGCAACTTCGTTTCAAGAACTGCAATCTTTTGTAGAAGTTTGTGGCAGTTTGTACAGCAGTGAGAATCTGAATTAATCCGATCCAGAGGCATTTTCACAGCCGTGTCTTCCCGTCTCCGGAATGTAAGCAGCTGATAGCTGGTAGCGGGAGGATTGTTTAGACGGTAATTCCTCTCTTGTTAGTAAAGCTATATTCCAGAAAGTTTGTAGAATCGATGCTGATCTTCAAGCCGTGTTGTTTGAGCACTGTGCTGATAGGCTCAAGTTAAAATTAGGGTTTAAGATATAAAAGCAAGAGTGCGAAGAGCGGAGCAGTGGGCAAAGACGTCCGAACAGTAGCAAAGCAGGAAGTAGCTCCTAAGTTAAAGACAAAAAGAAATTTAAAGCAGTAATTGTTTTTTTTTTTTTAAACTCATCCAACTGGTCCAAATCTGGCCCAAAGATCTCATAGACATGGTCTCTGCAGTCATGCACAATTCTATTCACTTGCACATTGGCCATCTGCTTGACAGCAGCTTTAACCAGAATCGATCTGAGAAAAGGCACAACATGTGAACTTCTGAGTCAGGTGTATATTGTCTCTTAACTTGATGCTTATAATTCTGCTGCTTTCAATTCTTTGGTCTTTCTAGGTCATCTTACTCTTTAACCCAATCATTTTATTATTTTCTGTATTACTTTAACTCTAGTACAAATCCCTTTCCAATTCAATGGAATATTGGGGCATAATACTCCTGATCCACAGATCCAGTTATAGTGTACTATTTGTATATATTCTTGTATTAAGGGAAATTATCTTTGGAATTGTACATTGTCCAGTACAAATACCAAGTGTGCGGTTAACTGCCTTATCACTTTTTTTTTCATAATTGCAACTTCAGAAACTTGCAACATTATACTCTTTATTGTAGCTGTAGCCATTTGGAAGGTTTGCATATAAGCATTTTCTTTTTTCCTACATTTCGTCATTCAAATGCCAAATTATTGCAAAATTTTCTTTAAATTTTTCTACATTTTCTGATCCTCTCGTTTGATTATAACATTCATATTCTAATTTCTTATTTATCACATATTTTGTTGGGATCTCTCTTACTGCTTTTTGAATTCTGATGTTCATTTCTTTACAGTCTTTTTTCAACCTATCATTGTTCTCTAATGTAAATTTGAAGTGTCCTATAGTATCAAGACATCAAGCCTGGCAAAACAGTGAGTCACTGTTTGGTATATTGCAGTTATTTTCCTGAATTTTGCACAATGTCTATAATCATAAAGATTTACAACCACTATAAGCTTTATAAAGGCTATTATAAAATTATTGGGCAATTGGATATTTGCAATTTTCCAACTGTGTATTTGTCCAACGATACCAATCACTGTTATTGGTTTCTTCTAAGAGTTGATAATCTGAGATCTGGTCATAGTCAATTTCTTCATAAATCGCATATGTATCAGTTTGATTAATGCATATCCTCTGGGTCGGCATTTTTCTTTAGATGATTGATCTTTACATTCATTTTGTTTTGGGATATTTGCCTCTTTCCAAAAAATTAAGAAGACAATTGTTTGATACTCTTGTCCAACTCTGTCAGATTGAGATAATCCTTTACCTTTGGAGAAGTTACCTCTAGGCTTTTACTCATCTTTATTTGCATCATCAGCAGCAGCAACAGCAGGAACATCTTCCAAAACAGTTTCCTTCTGTCGTTCCCTGTTCTGTTCCTGTAAATAAATAACTTCATACATGGCAGTTAGTTTTTCTATATTCATTTTCTATACAGTTTTTCTACATAAATTCTTATGTGCCAATGTTTTAGACTGGACATTAGCGTTCCATACAGTGTTCCTGTTTCTGTTAGTTTACATAAAAACTCATTAAAGCATCAGTTTACACATCAGTCTAGTTTACCAATCCAAACTCAATCAGGTTTCCTATTTTTTAAGTTTTTCAAAAAAGTTATGGCCTTAATAGATCTTCTTGGTGCCTTTGACCAGTTGTTGTGATTGTGCTTGATAAACTTCACTCTAGCCTTTGATTCATTCTTTATAAACAGTACTTCTTTAACTGTTTTATTTATTTATTTGATTATTTATTTAATCACTTATTTACTTATTTAGCTATTTTTAATTTACTTTAATTACTCTAAATTTATTAATGCACAATCATTATTTGAAATTATTTCTGATGATAGTCCAAATCTAAGAATGGATGTTTTTATTCATGAGAAATAGTTAATCATCACAACCAGCTTTTAATCCCAACCTGTTAAGTAGTACAAACATGTATTTCTTGCCTTGTACTCGTTTTAATATAACCTCAAACCCTCATTACTAAATACTTAAAAGTCACTTCAGGTACTGCTCGCTGTTCCTTCCCTCACATTATATTTAGCATAGATGTCACATGGACAAAACTCACTAAACACTGCATTCGAATAAGGATACCAATCTCCTTGCTGTTTAAGTTTTCCTAATACTTCACCCTTGATCAAATTCATGTGCATCAGCAATAAGTATACTTGGAGATGCTGTTGGCGCAACAATTAGTCTTTTATGTATATAGGCTATTTCCCCCCTTTCATGCTAGATTGTTCACAGAGACCTTTTTGTTGTTTAATTTTCACAATGTTCTTCAATTGAGACTGTAGCTCTATAAGCACTATAGATGACTTGCTACCTCATATTCTGTCACTTGTTTAACTTTTAAATCTGTATTGTTTCCTTTAATGCTAAACTAATTTTTCTTTCATAATCTCAAATGTCTTTATTGAATCTGTGTTTCCTGTTAATTTGGTGCCTTATTTTTGCAGTCTTTCCTGTTTCATAAATTTTCTTTTGTGCAGTTTTTTGTAAAGTTCTTTGTTCCATCAATGCTAAATTTCAGTCTTCCCTAAAAGTCATCATGTGTTTTCTGTCTTTTAATTGAGCTAGAGCTATGAGGAGCTGCAGATATTTAAATCAACTATATAGTGTAACACACTACTGTTCATCATAAGATCTTCAGACTTTGTGTATGTATAATTTTCAGCAGCAAATGAAAATACTAATAGGTACCTATCCTCTTTTGCTAATTACCTAAACTTGGCTGAAAAGAAACTAATTATCAACAATATTTGACATCAGGAGGAACATTTGTTCATAAAATGTAGGAACTTCAGTTGACAAATTTTCTCTCGTTTATTTTTCTTATATCTTCTGCTTTTTTAACTGCTTTGATGCAGCACAATTAAAGTATTTATTCAATTTAAATTGAAATCTTAATAATTACATACACTGTCATACCTGAATTGAAATATAATCTAAATAGAAATATCCAACGACATATGTATTGCATATTATAATCACTATGTAATACTCCCACTCTTAATAAAACTTCAATATTGTTTTTTATACCTATTTCAGCTTTTTTCTTCTTTTCTCTGCAGATGTGCATCTGGTTTATTTTTAACCCTCACTGTACTGGTTAATTTTCTCATTCTAAATCCAAGTACTGCAATGATAATAATCCTTTAAGTATTAACTGTACTTCTTCAAATCATTTTAAACTATTTGTTCATTTGAATGTTGCATTTATTTTTTTTCTCTAAATTTCTCTTGATTAATATTTACTTTCGAAGGCAACCCATCTACTTGATTGTATTCACATCTTTCATATAATTTTTGTAAGTTAACTGAAAAATCATTTAATCTTTTTGTTCTGTTGTGCTTTACTCTTTAGTCCTCAAATCTAGTTTCCATTTTTTTTTTACTTGTATGGATATATGAAACAAAATCTATTACATTAAACTCCTTTTTTCCCCCAAATCATCTCTTACTACACTTAGAGCTTCTCACTGTTGACCTATTTTCTTGTGCTGTTCTTTTTTTCTTTAATTTCTTCCTGATAATAATTTTCTAAGTCTACATCTCTTTTAAAATTATAAATTTGCATAGACAAATTCTTCTTTTTACTAGCCCTGCTTCAGAAATGTTTTAACTGAATCTATTTTCCCATTATCAATTGTCTTAATTACATCTTCTATCTGGTTTAATTAATAGATATTATCTTTTTATTTCATAATCCTTATTTAATTCAATTTTCTTTTACTAAATGTAAAGTCCTATTTTATAAAATAACTTTCTAACTAATCAATTGACAGGAGTCTGATTTGAAACAAGAAAGGCTACACTTTTGTTTTAATTTGCAATATACTTGATTTGGATCATATGTCTACTGGGCTTTTGAGATTGAGTTTGCTAGGCCATAGCCAATCTCTCTCCCGGAGGCAACTGTTCCATAGATGGTGCAGTCTTTGCATTGTGATATTCAGGAATCCCCACATTTCCTGCTTATTTAAGGAGTTAAAGTGTTGAGCATTTCTCCTCCCTCTTGGTGCTAGCTTCTCTTTCACCCAGCTGATGTTGCTGGAAAGTTTAGCTTTTTGATCAGTTCATCAGTTTCTTGTTTCTCCTTCTTTAAGTGTCTCTTGAACATATGTCGATGGGTCAAAGTCTCAGTAGCTCTCTGTATGCAGTGCCTGGCTCACTGCTTTAGTTCATGTAATAAGAGTTCACAGTCAACAAGTTGCTTCTTGTGTTTCTCAGAACACCTTATTCTATTTCCCAGTGCCTTCTGGGATGTCCGGCAGGCGAAAAGACTAGGACCCTTCAAAGTCTATCTCCGTGCCCCTTAATTTAATATAACAATTTGCTTAGTTAATAATCTAAGCATTTTTCCACTTTCCCATTTTTCCTTCATCAAATAAAGACTCCTTTCATCTATGTTCTTGTTTTTGCTGTCCAATAGTTGATTCTTCTTAATATTTATTACTAAGTCCATTGTATCTTTTTTTTTCTGTTTCTTTAATTTTCTTTTAATTCCTTTCTTTAGCTTCAGCTTGTGTTTTTTTTCTTCCTAATCTATTTTAGTGTTTTCTCACTAGTTGGCCTTTCTTTACTTTCTTTGAATTTCTCTAACATTTTCTAAATCTGTTTCAATTCTATAGTACATTTTCTCACTCTTTTTTTATACACTCATCTCTTTAGTTTTAACCTTTCCCTACTTGCTTTTCATCCATTTTAAGTTCTTTTGCTACTTCCATAATTTCCCACTTTATTGGTCATTGACCCATTCTCTCTCTCTCGCTCTCTCTCTCTCGGTGCATGCTGGGAGTGTTTGGGGTGCGTGTGAGGGTGATAACGGGGAGAGTTTGACTGAATTGGTGTTTTTTCTTTACACCTAAACTTTTCATTTTTTCTCTTGTTTTCAATTCACATGTATGAAAACATTTGATTTGGTTTTTGCGAGTTTTGAGGCGGCGATAGGATGGCGTCTATCCCCGAGGGGGTAGCGCTAAATGTGTCGCTTCGTCATGGAGTAAGGTGTGTGCCAGCGCAGGGAGTTACTGTTGAGGATGTGTTGGTAGCGATCGGGGAAAAAGTTGGATATGAAAACATTACTTCGGCATCGCGGATGAACAAAGCTGTTGTGGTGTTCGTTGAGAAAGAAGAGCTAGTGAATTGTTTGATAAGCGACGGAATTGTGGTAAGTGGCGATTTACTTTTTATTTCACCGCTTGTTACTCCAACGACTAAAGTTACGGTGTCTAATGTGCCTCCGTTTATTCGAAATGAGGAAATTGAGAAAGCTCTGTTAAGATATGGAAAACTGGCTAGTGAGATAAAGATGATCCCGTTGGGATGTAAAAACGCTGCACTGAAACATGTGATGTCTTTTAGACGCCAGGTGTTTATGTTCTTGAATGAACCGGAGTTAGACATATCTTTCAGAGTCATGCATGAAGGGAAAGCATTTGTTATTTATGCGAATACCGGAAGCATGAAGTGCTTTGAGTGCGGGGACATAGGGCACAAAAAATATTTATGTCCTCATAAAGCCCAGATTAATGTTTTGGAAGTGAGGCCTAGTATTTCTACTGCTGGAGAAAATGGCAGTTCTAACGTTGCACCTGTTGTAGAGGTTGTGCAAACTGAAGTTGCACCTCAGATGATGAGTACCGGTAATGTTGAGATTACTGAAAGACAGATTGATAAAGTAATTGAATCTGGTGAAATTCCAAACGTTTCTGAATTAGAAAAAAATGCTGTAAGAGTTGATGGAACTTTGGTTAGTGTTGAAAAAACTTCTGATGAGGTTGGTGAAATGGACAGTATGGTTGAAATATGTACGGATGCTGGTATGGAAATGAGAGATGATGATTCATTTTCTGACATATCCGAAATTGGATCACAGTGTGGAAATGTGGATGATGTATACACACTGCAGGACATAAATGATTTTCTGGACGAAACTTTTGGTAAAGTTTTTGAAATCAATGATTTCTTTTCTGATGTTGACAAATTCATCCGCTCAGTAAAATTGTGGCAAAAAAATGTTAGTTATGATGCTTTAAGCAAACAGAAAAGATTTAGGTTGAGAAAATTGTTAACAAGGTTGAGAAAGGAAAAGGCAAATGTCTCCAAAAAGAAAAAGAGATCAAATGTTTAATGCATGCAAGGTAAATGGGACTTTTTGCTTTTTCTTTCTTTTTCTGTTCTCCATCTTTTCACTCTTTTCTATGGAGCTGTTGAGGGTGGGCTCTTTAAATATAAATGGGGGCAGAGATAGAAATAAATTGGCAATGGTATCAGAGTTATTTAAAGTTAATAAAATAAATGTAGCCTTCTTACAAGAAACTCATACTACTATAGATAATGAATTAGAGTGGACCTGTTGGTGGAAGGGGAAAAGTGTTTTAAGTCATGGAACAAATATAAGCGCTGGCATAGCAATTATTTTTTCCAAAGTTATGAATATTAAAATTCTGGTAGTAGACGAGATTGTGAAGGGGAGAATATTGCACTTAAAGATTGAATATGAAGGGTTTGTGTTTAATTTAATAAATGTTTATGCACCTAATAATGGGCCAGAGCGTGTCAAACAATTTTTAAAGTTAAAGAATGCCATTCAGAAAATTGATGATAAGGTTTGTACTATTATTGAAGGAGACTGGAATTGCACTATTGACTTTACTATTGATAGAAATGGAGAAGAACCTCACCAAGAATCAGCTGATGTTTTATCAAATATTTTAAAAAGTTTTGAATTAATAGATATTTGGAGAAGGATAAATACAGGAATTAAACAGTATACTTGGCTAAAAGTGTCTAATAATAGGGTCAGTGGAGCTAGGTTAGATCGGTTTTATATAGGTAAAGAATGGAATCATAAAATTACTGATGTCTCTATTTTACCTGTTGGATTTTCAGACCATCATTTGATATTATTTGGTTTAACCATGAAAAAAAGTTCAAAACCAAATTATTTTTGGCATTTTAATACTAAATTGCTAAATGATTCTTTATTTTGTGAAAAGTTTAAGGATTTTTGGAATGATTGGAAGTTAAAAAAGGGTTCTTTTGGAAACTTGTATATGTGGTGGGAGGTTGGTAAGGCAAATATTAGAATATTTTGTCAAAATTACAGTTCACTTTCTACTTCTAAAACAAAGGTAGCAATACAAAAACTTCAAAGAGATTTACAAGCCCTGGAAAATACTCTTGTCAACAGTAATGATGGAAGTGCACACAATGAACATTTGAATAAAAAGAAAGAACTTGGGTTATTACTTCAGGAGCAAGTGAAAGGAGCTTTAATAAGAGCGAGGATTTGTTCAATTAAGGACATGGATGCACCTACTTCATACTTTTTTAATCTTGAAAAGAAAAGTGTTCAACAAAAACAAATGATTCATCTTCGCCGTTCTGATGGAGTTATAACTTCGGATCCAGTAGAAATCAAGAAGCAGACACTCAAATTTTATACCGATTTGTATGGAACTGAGATTTGTGATCATGAATGTGCCTTGGACTTGTTGAGAGATCTACCGAAATTGTCAAATGAACAGAGAAAATCCTTGGATAATCCAATATCTTTTCAAGAGATTACAGAAGCAATGAGTACGTTATCAAATGGTCGTTCTCCAGGAATTGATGGATTGCCCGCAGAGTTTTATAAGACTTTTTGGAACCTATTAGGAAATGACTTGTATGAGGTTTTACTAGAAAGCATAAAAAACAAGCTACTTCCCATTAGTTGCAGACGAGCAGTCCTGACATTACTACCTAAGAAGGGAGACTTATGTCTTTTAAACAACTGGAGACCTGTTTCATTATTGTGTATGGACTATAAAATACTCTCGAAATGTTTAGCAAATAGGCTGAAATATGTTTTAGATTCCTTGATAAAAAATGATCAGACATATTGCATTCCAAACAGGTCTATAATAGATAATGTTTTTCTTTTAAGAGATATAGTTGATTTTAATCAATTTAATAATGTCGATCTGGGAGTGCTCTCACTAGATCAGGAAAAAGCCTTCGATAGGGTTAACCATACGTATCTTTTTGAAGTTTTGAAAAGCTTCGGGTTTGGATGTGATTTTATATCATATATTAAGTTATTATATTCTGAGGTTTTTGTAATTGTGAAAGCAGGGGGAGGATTGAGTGCACCTATACCTGTATTAAAAGGTATTAGGCAAGGTTGTCCACTTTCTGGACAATTATACAGTCTTATTATTGAGCCATTATTGTGTAGGTTAAGAAAGAATTTAAGTGGAATTCATTGTAACGATGCTATGAATGGCATTTCAATATCAGCTTATGCTGATGATGTCACTGTTTTTATTTCAAATCAGGATGATATACAAATTTTAACTGAAGCTATTGGGAAATATGAGAAGGCATCATCAGCAAGAGTGAATTGGGGCAAAAGTGAAGCTTTTATTATTGGTCAATGGAAAAATGGGCTTCCAAATTTACCTGGTGGTTTGTTGTGGAAAAGGGAAGGGTTGAAAATACTAGGTGTTTTTTTTGGGAAATGAACAATTTCAAAAAAAAAAACTGGGAAGGAATGTTGGAAAAAGTGACTGCCCGTTTGTCCAAGTGGAAATCGTTACTACCTCTGATGTCATATAGAGGTCGAGTCCTGGTCATAAATAATTTAGCCGCCTCACTTTTATGGCATAGACTCATTGTAATGGAACCACCCGAAGATTTGATTTGCAAAATACAGAGAACATTTGTGGAGCTTTTTTGGAGCGGAGAACACTGGATTCGTGCAGCAGCCCTCTATCTTCCTGTGTGTGAGGGAGGCCAAGGATTGGTGGACGTTCAAAGTAAGATCTGTGCTTTCAGGATCCAAGCAGCACAGAGATTTCTGTATCAAAAGAACTTAGCTTGGAATAAAACTGCTAAAGTGATTTTACAAAAGGCAGGCGGTCTTCAACTGGATAGACATTTGTTTTTAATGGAACTAAAGAACATAAACCTTTCTGGGATTACATCTTTTTACCGCTCAATGTTGCATTACTGGAGAACTGTTTTAAGAGTGGAAAGAGATATGGATGAACCTGGAAGATGGATTGAAGAAGAACCATTGTTTTTTAATCCTGTGATTCAGACAAGACTTTTATCATCTATGAGTGTGCGTGAATGTTTACAAAAACATGGTATTGTGAAGCTTGGGCAATTGTTGAAAAAGAATCACTGGGAATCAGCAGAAACTATGAAAGAAGTGACAGGTTTCAAATCCTCACGCTTGACTAAAAAAATAATAGAAGAAATTGTTAATATATTACCAAGCAGCTATAGAAGAAGCATTGGTCACAAGACTTTATCAGAAGAGAGGAATGAAGTGGATTTTCCAAAAATACAAGTTGCTGCAGCATGTAATGAAAGACAAGATGATGAATTCGCTGGTTCAATCCTATCATTTGAAACTCCACATCTGGATTGGTTTGAAGGTATATCAAAAAAAGCCATATACAATGTAACAATTAAAGTGTTACATCAGAAGTCTCTTAGAGAACAGAAGATATCAAAGTGGCCGGATTTGTTAAAACAAGACTTTCTGGTGAGAGATAGATGGAGACTTTTTTATAAACCACCTTTGGAGAAACGAACTGCAGATCTTCAATGGAGAATAGTACACGGGGCAATAGCGACAGATAAACACGTTGCACACCTGAACCCAGATGTAAGAGGAGAATGTAGGTTTTGTGGGGAAGAAGAAAACTTAGAACATTTGTTTTTAAAATGTAAAAGGTTGGAAAGTCTCTTTGAGGTTCTTAAAAAATTGTTTCATGATTTTGGTGAGGTTTTCTCAAATGAAGTCTTTATAGGTGGTGTAAAATATAATTATTCAGAAAGAAGAACAAAATGTCTGTTGAATTATTTGACTGGGACAGCAAAAATGGCAATGTGGATGACAAGAAAAAATCATGGTCATGGTCTCTCTGGACGTTATTGCAACCTTGATGCTGAAGTAATGTTCATGAAATTGGTAGCAAATAGACTTAAAATTGAATTTGCATACTAAAAACTTGTAAATAACGAAATGCTTTTTAGTGAATTGTGGTGTGTAAAAGATGTTTTGTGTACTGTTTATGAGGGGGTTTTGTTTTTGAAGTTGTAAGTTATATGGTTATTATGTGAGTTTTGTAAATGTAAGGAATTGTCTTTTTTATTGAATTAAAGGTTTTGTTAAACCTCTCTCTCTCTCTCTCTCTTTCTCTCTCTCTCTCTCTCTCTCTCTCTCTCTCTCTCTCTCACACACACACACACACACACACACACACACACACTGATTACATCAAATGTTCCTTCCTTTTGCCATTTGTCATTATTTTCTGTTCTGTTCTCTCTTAGATGAGTATCTTATATAAATTTATATATATATATATATATATATATATATATATATATATATATATATATATATATATATATATATATATATATATATATTTAAATTCTAATTCTATTATTTCCTATCATGTGTTATTCCCCTCTGTTCCTAAATGTTTACTTATTACTTTGTTCTTTTATATAACACATATTTTTCTTCCAAATTGTATTTACTTTATCTTATTTATCTTATACTATTTTGTAATATACACTTTTACACCTCACTAATATTAAATCAGATGATATTATTCCCTAAATTAAATTATATTCTAAGAACTTAAATTATGATCTCTTTGTATGCATGGGTCAACTTATATACTTCTCCTTAATTTAATATTTCTTTATATCTTTCTATTTGAACTAAATATATTTATTTCCTAAATATTATAATCTCTTCCTTAAACTGTATCAGTCTCTTCTATATTTTTCCAATATATATTATATACCTCTTCTATATATATATATATACCTCTTCTATATCACACAATATCTGTAGTCCATCTTTATATTATAATCTACAATGATGATTATTTTATTTCACTATTTATCACAAACACACTACTAAACACAAACACAAACCACACTCTCACATTCTAGTCCTTCACATTTAGAGGACTCATTCACTCAACATTTGTCCCTTTATATCTACAGGGCTCATTCAGTCATTCATTCCTCTCAGTGTAACACAGAGAGCGTCCGCTTCTGCCATGCTCTATTTAAGGGACGGTGCAGGAGGGCGGCTCTGCTTGTCCACTAATATGGAATTTTACACAACCATTCACACAAACACAGACACACACAACACTAAAGCGATAACTACAGGAATTTCCTTGTGCACATCTCTATAATCCAATCTGCTTTTAATCTCTTAACTGTCACCACACATTCAGAACTCACTCTTGAAATCTAAATCTGTTCTATGTATATCATCATTAAATAACTTCCCAAATCTGAGTAACAGTAACTAGTTAACGTCTGTCGCTATCAAGGCCTCTTAACAAACAGACACAGATCATTTGCATGCAAACTATCTTGAATCTAAACCTCCCTTCATATTACTTTTATTTATTTTAATTTAGGTGAACAGTTGAAGTGTCTTTACCATCACAAGCAGGTCCTGGGAGACAAACAAAACTTTTTTTTTTTTTACATGCAAAACTGCTTTTCTTTATTGTTGAAGCAAACACTTTGTTTGCTTTGTCCCTCCAGCACAGCATGTGCAATTTTTATTCATTCTCTAATCAATTCATATTTTTATCTATATTTTATTCTCTTAATTATAATACTAACTTTCTCTCACACTACACCTCAGAAATTTCTCTCTAACACTCAACATCCTTAAGCACACACCCTACTCATGCTTTAAATTCAATTCTCTCATCACATGCATCCTCATTCACAAATCTCACAGTATATGCTTTCTTATTCAATCCTCTTTTCTAGGAATTGTAAGAAAAAATTTCCCCATTCACATTGGTCCAGACCACCACATAAAAACACAACATATAGACTAACAAGACTTATACAGGTCAGTTCACTGAGATCCAGCCCTCCTTATAGGTGCTTTTGGGATCAGATTAAAGGCCTCCTCCCAATTTCCCTGCCTCTATCGGGAGAGTCTTACTCAATCCACAGGCGAGTACAGAGGCGCGGAGCGCTCCTTTGCTCTATCCACACCCACAAAAAGCGACCCCTAGTGCTGCCTCCGCGCGTTCTGCTCCCGCCTCTCACGTAGCAATTCATGCATGTACCTCTCTTTCATACGCATATAATTTACAGCCATTTGTTAGTATATAATACAAAGCCATTAGTAAGTGCATAATATACAGCCATTTGTTAGTACAAGCACATACCTTGACAACCTGGCAGACCTCTTTTTCTTATAAATAGTTCACTTCACTATACTTTCATTACTTTATCATTTACTTTATCATTCTTTTTAATAAATGTAGTCAATTCAAAGGTTCTTTTTAATGGTGAGGTATTTTTTAAAGTCAAGTTCAGGCGTCTGGTCCACCTCACAGTACACTCATCAGAGAACCAAAATAAAGCAAAAATTTGCTCACCCTTTTTTAATCTGCGCGCTTTTTGGTCTCTGCGTGAGTGTCTGCCAAGGATCGGCATTGACACCTTCTATTGACCACCCTTAATCCAGCCCCACGATGGGCGCCAAATTATGTTGTGGAAAGTTGTGCTGGATCTCGACAAACATCTTCTAAGTTTCAAAAAAGAGGCTGAGGTCTTCAAAGTTGTCAAGTTGAAGCAGTTTATTGTTACAGCAGAGTTGGTCGTTCGATCTCTCTCCTACAAATGTTCCAAAACCCACAGCTTATATACAGGCTTTTCCCATAGTCATCATGAAACAGTGGTGTAGCATGAGCATCACATTATTTCCAGGCTCCAATAGGATTCTAGCCTTTATATTGATGGCTGTATGTTTTTCTGTTTTTGCACATTTTAAAGGTCATATTTCAACACTTTTTAAATGATTCTCCCTATGCATGCTATTGCATTGCAGGTTGAGCAAAGTTGTTTTTAAGTTGTTTTTGTCATGGTCAATACATCAATACGTGTTGCATATGCTGTCTGAATGGTCTTACTTCAACGCTGTTTACTTCTGTGTGTTTTGCTCTGCATCACTTGAATGTATTTCTATATGTTTTAACAGTGTGTTTAAATAGTGGTAGATTATACAGTGATTATATAGTGATTACATAATAAAAGTTCCTCTATAATTCTCCAATAGTAGCAGTACAGTATGTTAGACTTCAAGGATATCTATACGCTAGTGTGGCACAAAACAATGACCATATTCACATTTAGAAGATGTAAAACCAATATAAACATGTAAAACTTGTTTCTCATCAAATCTTTTATGACTAATCAAATGCTCTCTAGTGTCTGTCATTGGCTGTTCATTTGTTGTGCTTGAGCTCAACCACTCTCACTAGCAGAGCTGTGAGGAAACAAAAGGCTATTGGCTGTTTTTTAAAGGGGAGGAGCTACTCTGTACCCTTCTCTTCGGGCCCTATCATACATCCGGCGCAATGCGGCGCAAGACGCGGCGCAAATGTCATTTGCTAGTTTCAGCTCGACGCAAGTGTCGTTTTGCTGTTTTGCACCATGTTGTTTAAATAAATAGCAAATGCATTTGCACTCATTTGTGCGCCCGTAGGCGTTCTAGTCTAAACAAGGAGGCGTGTTGAGGTGTAATGCTGGCACGTTGCTATTTTGAGACAACTACAATAGACCACGCAATAGATCAACTGAAAGTTGGTCTAAAGTCCAGCGCACTGATAGAGCGCAGGTTGTATCTGATTATTTAAAGAGTGCATGAGAGGCAGTTCCAATGCGCATAGACGTGGCTTATTTCACACACATAATAGGCAGCACAAGTTATGGTTAAATATGAAAAAAAGAATAAATATGTAATAATAAAAGATTATTAGCCTATTGTGTATATAAACTGCCTACATGACATAATGAATAGCGATTGCATGCATCAAATTAGCTCAACTATCTGCAGTAATGATGCATGAAATTGGCTAATGACATGACCAATCAGACCAGTACATGCATGTATTTTAACTGCCTTTTTTGTTTGAGTTTGTGTATCACCAACCATCCAAGTTTGGATCCAACGTGAGCTACTGAACAGCCGACTACTGAACAGGTAATTTGAGCAAAATATCTCTTATTGATCTCCTCAGTGTACCTATTTGATCAATAACGTATTTTATCAGTAGCCTAATGTAGTTATGCATTTATTTTGTTTAGCCAAATGCAGTACCTTATGGGCCAAAGAATTGGGAGGGTCCACCGACCAAGGTCCACATATTTGTTGCTGTCTGAGGTGGAGTGCCGCCAGAGGCTACGGTTATCTCGCCAGGCAGTAACCGAACTTTGTCATCTTCTGGCAGATGACCTAGAAACTAATGCATCTTGTCCATATGCATCCCCGTTGCCGTAAAAGTAACTGCTGCACTACAGTTTTTGCGAGCGGGTCTTTTCAACATCCCCTCAGTTCAATTGGCGGCATATCCCAACCTGCCTTAAGTTCAGCTATACATGCAGTAACATCAAGCCTGGTCCAACATGCGCACAAATTCATTAAATTCCCTGTGACACCTGCAAGCCAAAATACGCTTAAACGGGAGTTCTGGGCTAAATTTGGGTTTCCTGGTGTTGTGGGTGCAATAGATTGTACTCACGTGCAACTACGTGCCCCGTCTGAGAACGCTCTGATTTACGTTACTCGCAAAGGAACCCATTCCATCAACATCCAGGTAATTTGCGATGCAACGTGTACAGTCACGCATGTATTTGCAAATTATCCTGGATCAAGCCATGACTCCTTCATTCTAGCCAACTCTGTCATTCCTGCAGTCTTTCAGGGTGACCCACCCCTGGACGGGTGGCTGTTAGGGGACAATGGCTATCCATTAAAGACATGGCTGATTACCCCATATATCATGCCTACAACAGTGAGTTGTTTTTTAACCGAAAACACACAAAAGCATGAGCTGTCATTGAACGTACATTTGGGATGCTGAAAATGCACTTCAGGTGTTTAGACAAGTCAGGGGGAACTGCATTACAGTCCTCAAAAGGTCAGAGCACTCTTTGTGGCATTTTGTGTTTTGCATAACATTGCCATACGCCATTATGTCTCTTGGACATAAATGAGGATAGATTACAGGATTTTAGAAGACGTAAAGCTGAACTGCATGTGCCGATGCCAAATAATCCGAATTCTCAAGCATCAGCACGGGTGACGAGAGACCAGCTGGCAGAAGAGCTGCTTCGCCTGTAGACTTGCAAGTAAGCTGATTTTTTTTTTTTTTACTTTAAAGTCAGTAAATATTGCATTTGACTTAACCTCTCGATATGATGGCAACCATTTTTTAAAATATCTTCACTAAAACACACACAGCGCTGTCCTAGGTGCTGAAACGCCTTTGCTCTCGAAATGTACAAATATTAAGAGCTTTTTTCCTTTTTTTAGAGCATTTTTTTGGGCAAATTGGTAGACCTAAAGAATAAAAAAAAACTCAGTTTATGATTTTATTTATTTTTATTTAGATTGCAGTGATGCCACGATGGTGTGTGTGTGTGTGTGTGTGTGTGTTTCTTTACAATCTAAACTTAAATGTTTGGCCTTCTTCCTCCTCGTGTTCTTAGTTGCGAAACTCCACAGCGTGACGGGCAACAGGAGGGTCCAGGAACAGCAGAACCCTGTGTGGCCGATCTGGTGGAGAGAAAAGGTCCGGAGGATGAAGGAGGAGTTGCAGAAGGCATTATACGCTGAGCAGCTTCAGCTAGGATCCCCAAACTATCGGCGATGCATCCGAGCGGCAGCAGCAACACCTCCAAGTGGCTAAGCAAGCTCTGGTGATGCCTACCCAGTTGCCGTTCCAGCATATTGAAGCCAGCCTGCTGGAGTGCCAGGAATGCGTGGTCCTCCTGGTCGACGTTTCTGCATCGAGCTCTGGGTCTTGCCTCTCCTCTCAACCTTAGTGGTTCCACAGTCTCTTCTCCCTCCAGAACTGCCTCCTGCTCCCGCCTACTGGGCCCAGCCGCCAAATCTTCAGCCAGCAAAGCTGCATAAAATGTTAATGCACTTTATGATTGTTTCTGAATAATTTAAATAAAATTTATTTATAAGATCATTGAATGTTTTGTACAAATTCTTTTTTTTATCTTGTTTAATAAAAAAAAAATGCATTACCTTGCACGCCCACCTCTAAACCACCAAACCCCTCAATGCTTTCAGCACTGAGAGTAGATCGATGTCCTCCGCTGGCGTAAGGTCCAAAGTGGCTGTAGGTGGTCCTCCTCCCGTGGTCACCTGCTGTTTTTTATTAGCGGCAAGCTTTGTTTTTACCCGTCTTCTGACATCATTGTCCCTTTCGGCATTGTACAGTGGTTCTTGTGATGCCAGAAGACGAGGACACAGTCGCCAATATCTCCTCCCACGCCCTTCTCACCTCAGGGAGCTTTGGTGGATTGCGAGTTTAGCCATAGATGATCTGTTCGTGCGCTTTAACCTCACGCACAAGCATATCGGTTTCCTCGCCACTGAAGCGTTCAGCCTTCCCGCAACCCGCCATGTAGGCTAAATAACTAATCTGCCATGCGCACAACTCGCTCTTAAAGGTAATGGATAATGAGACTCTGATTGGTTTATTGGAAGTTACGCCCCAAACACACCTATAACTCATTAAGAGAATAAGCGCAACCCTTTTAGATAATGCGCCACGCCGCAGAGCGTGTTTTCCCGTCCTTAAAATAGCAAAAGTGGATTCAGACACACCCTAAATGCGTTTGCGCCTTGCGCTTTGGGCTTTGCGCTTAGATTGTTAAAATAGGGACCTTGATGTTTCAGTTAGGATTATTTCAAACATCGAATAAAAATTGCACATTTCACATTTCTTGGACCCTAAAAGCATATTTTATAATGTAAGCAACACAACTACAGCAAATAAAATTGATAATGCGTGTTTTAAATAATCAAGGATTAACGATAATTTGCCATATTGTCTGCTCCAAGGGGGCCCCAAATAAAATTCTGCTTAGGGCCCACTAAAGGCTTGGGCCGGCCCTGCTGTAGCCTATTGAATAATTTGCAGTTTCGCGGCTCACTCGCTGTGAACAAAGCTGTGTCTCATTTAAGAGTTCCTTCAGTTCTCTAAGTTGCCATGGTAGCACACAACATAATCGATGCATCTATGCTCGACTTTTAAGGTTTCACGACAGAAACGTGCACGAGCAGTTATCTAGATTATTTAAACTGAAATCAGACTAGTTAGATCAAATGATCTTCAACTTGCTGTTATGGAACCAATTTAAGCGTGGACGTTTAATTCGACTCATTGAAGTCAGACTTTTGACTTGAGGCTTTTGAAGTGGTTAAGAAAATCATTTTACAATCGTTTTACCATCGTTTTACCATCGTTTTACAATCGTTTTACCCTTGTTTTACCCTCGTTTTACAATAGATTTACCACTGTTTTACCATCATTTTACACTCGATTTTACTAGTTTACTCTAGTTTACTATAGATTAAACTAGTTTAACTATGGTTTTAGTAAACTTTAACTATAGGTAAACTGTAGTAAAACAAGGGTAAAACGATTGTAAAACAATGGTAAAACGATGGTAAAATGATGGTAAAACGATTGTTTTACCATCATTTTACCATCGTTTTACCATCGTTTTACAATGGTAAAACGATCGTTTTACCATCATTTTACAATCATTTTACAATGGTAAAACGATCGTTTTACAGTCGTTTTACCATCGTTTTACAATCGTTTTACAATGGTTAATCGATCGTTTTACCATCGTTTTACAATCGTTTAAAAATCGTTTTACCACTGTTTTACCATCGATTTACACTCATTTTTACTAGTTTACTCTAGTTTACTAAAGAGTAAACTAGTTTAACTATGATTTTAGTAAGCTTTTACTATAGGTAAACTGTAGTAAAACAAGGGTAAAACGATTGTAAAACAATGGTAAAACAATGGTAAAACGATCGTTTTACCATCCTTTTACCATTGTTTTACCATCGTTTTTACTAGTTTACAATAGAGTAATCTGTAACTGTAAACTTTGTAACTGTGTCTTATCTTAAGTTGTCCCTGTACTAGGCAGGCGCCTTGACGTTGCGCCTTGACATTCTTGAGCACTGGATAAAATTGTTCTGCTTAACTGAGCTGAATATTTGCACATATTCATAGCCCATGTACCCTTGAGTATGATGTATAAAAGCTGGGAATACCCCAGTCTTCTTTAGAAGAAAGCAATAAACTGTTGAATTCACATCTCAGTTGTTGTTGCCTTCCTGGAGCTCCAGCTTACTGAGGAAACGCACAGACGGTCTGCAAT
Organism: Danio rerio; assembly: GCF_052040795.2. Classification (NCBI taxonomy): domain Eukaryota; kingdom Metazoa; phylum Chordata; class Actinopteri; order Cypriniformes; family Danionidae; genus Danio; species Danio rerio. The sequence goes on along the minus strand of NC_141034.1, from coordinate 18,439,474 downwards.
TTATCCCAACAACTTGGTGACCCCGACGTGATGAGGCAGATCAGGTAAGACATGAATTTGGTTTTGACTACCTGATTAGTTTCATCACTGAACCGAGTGTTCAGGAAGCTGGCAAGACATGAATTTGGTTTTGACTGCCTGATAAGCTTCATTACTGAACTGAGTAATCCTTGGCTGGGATTTTCCCTGAAAAGCCAAGAAGAGCGCGCTATACAAAAGTAGAATGATTATTCTGTGTGTTTTCTAGTAAGTATTTACTAACATGGGTGGTTCATACCCCAAGCCTGAGATAGGGGAAGGCCCTAAAGATTGGATGTATCGATGTGGGTGGGGATATTACACTAATCCATGGTTAGATAATCTAGACCAGGGGTCTCAAACTCAATTTACCTGGGGGCCGCAGGAGGCAAAGTCTGGGTGAGGCTGGGCCGCATAAGGGATTTCACAAAAAAAAAGTCCTCAAATGTCATTATTAACAGTTTTAATTATTTCTTCTAAACATGAAGTGTCCTGAACATTAATAGAACATTGAGTGAAGATTATGTACAGTTCTTCTGAACATGGCATCTTTTGCCTACTCCTTGCTGCCAGAGACTTGAAAGCGCTTCTTCTCACAAATCTGAACCACATTTGGCTTTAGAGCGGAAGCAGTTGAGACCCTCAGTATGGCTTGAAGATGATCATCATTAAGTCTAGACCTGTACTTTGACTTATTGAAGTTCAAGGTGGAGAATAACTTCTCACACAGAAAAAAGTGGGGGAACTCACTCAAAACTTCCATTCCCTCACCTAAAAAAAGGCGTATATATGTATAAATAAAACACCCCCACCCCACTCCAGTCACATCAGTCTGCACCAGTCTGTATCTACCTATAATATATATAAGATCCAGGCTGTAGCTAGGTAGGTGGCAGGCTGCAGCTAGGTAGCTAAGTGGCAGGCAGGGGCGGGAACAGCTTACCTTGGTTCTGTCCGGTGCAAGTTTCCTCCTAACACTTCCCGCCCGTCACAGCGTCTAACAAAGGGGCGGGGTGCGTGGTAACGTCACCGGCATCCCCACCCCTTTGTTTACACGGCGGGCGGGGAATGCCAGTGACCGCTGTGTACGGATAGAATCAGCGGAGCGGGGAGCGCTTTCTCTCCCCGCTCCGCTGATTCTGTCAGTGTACAGCGGTCGGCGCGGGCCACAAAATATTGCACTGAGGGCCGCAAATGGCCCGTGGGCTGCGAGTTTGAGACCCCTGATCTAGACTGAGGCACAAGCAATGTGTCCCTACCCTAGAGACGGGTCATTTGACCCCCATGTGCTAAAACGGGCTCACAAATTAATTTATGAAAGTGAAGGAGATCCTGAATGGGACCATGATTATATGAGAAAGGGTTATGAAATCTGGATAAAGATGATGAGTGTGTGGATTGATAAACAAAATATTAACCTACCAAAAGAGGTAAAGAAATTAATTCCGAATCCTCTTAAAGGCTCAGCATCAAAGATTGAGGTAAAAAGAAAGGAGAAACCCAAAGTGCCTCCAGCCCCCATTGTTACTATTCCCTCAGTTAAAGTTACTGTTCCTACCCTCTCCTCCCCCCTCCTTATGAGGCGCAAGGAAAGGCACAGCAGAGGATACCTCTGTACCCTTGTACAAGAATTAGAGGCGCTTCGCACAGAGAAACTAGACCAAGAGGAGCACAACAGCCTTTGCCTGAGGACTCTATGCACGTTTCCTTGTTGTCTACGACCTCGGCTTCGAGCATGCTCCCTGACATTGATTTGGCTATGTTACAAGCATCAGCCACTGACGAGGATAAGTCCTTCTGGGATGGCTTTTCTTCCACGTTTAATGAAAAGATGGGTCTATGACATGACAAGACAGGTCGCCTATGTCTTCCACATGTGGCACTGTCATTCCTCGTCCACGAATTTCATGGTGTCACTCATCGTGGACGAAGAGGGGTACATGAAACGTTGCGATCTTTGTTTTGTGTCCCAAAACTAGAAACCACCATTAATAACATACTTGACAAATGCCTTATATGCGCTCAATATAATGTATCAAAGCCTGTGGCACAGAACCAACATTTAGCAAGACCAATCACACCTTTTTCTGAATCGCAAGTAGATTTCACGCATATGCCCAAGAGGGGACTGTTTAAGTATCTACTGGTTTGCGTGGATAAATTTTCAAAATGGGAAGAAGCTTTTCCTTGCTCAAGGACAAATGCAAAGGTGGTAACACAGAAATTGATCTCTGAAATTATACCTACATATGGGATCCCACAAAGTATCGATTCAGATAAAGGAACACCTTTTACATCAAAGGTAACGCAACAATTGGCAACTGAATTACATATAAATTGGCGTTTCCACATACCCTATTATCCACAATTATCTGGATTTGTGGAGCGAACTAACAGAACCTTGAAAGGAAAGATAAAGAAGGCCTTAAGACATTACGGTCATAAAGATTGGGTAAAAATTTTACCAATAGTATTAATAGATTTGAGAATGACACCACAAGCAAATTTGGATTCTTTATCACCATATGAGGTGGTCATGGGAAGACCTTTCCCTATCTCATGGCAAGGGGAAAATTATGGGAGTGGGTATTGAGCTTTCTAACCACATGTCAGAATTTTCAGCGGCCCTAATTCAGAAACTCAATCAGTATTGGGAAAGGGTAACAAAGAAACACCCTAAAATTCCACTTGAGGCAGCACACCCTTTCCAAATAGGGGATAAGGTGCTAATAAAAGATATAAAACCCCAGAAAGATTTAACTGACCACAAATACGAAGGGCCAGCTGAGGTTCTGGCTGTTACATGCACTGTTGTATTAACTGATCTTTTTCCACAGTGGATCCATGGCACCAGAGTGAAACCATTGAAGTAAATGTCTATGATATGATATTAATAGTTTTTGTTTTGCAGACTACTTCTACTGATAACCCTACTGGGACTGACACAGGCCCACACTAAAGTACACAACTTAATCTGGCTGTATGCTAACTGGACTGCACGACAGACAACCAATAAGTCATGTGTTGTCTGCCAAGAAGTGTTCTCCTCCGCTGTGACTATATCCTTGAAACCTTTGTCTTTTACATGTACTAAACTTGCTTTTTGTACAAATGCTTTGGGAGATATTTATGAGTGGCGCCCCACATGTGTTTCTAACAAGAAAACATGGGAGCCTCTTTGCAGATCAACTAGCAGAAAGAATCATTTTGTTGTAATACCTATACCTAGAACTATGGGTTTGAATATTTTGTTGACAAAACCCTAGGGGTTCACTTTTTCTTTTTGCTTTAATGGGACAAATGGAGGTAATGTATCCACCTTAAGAGCTAAAGATTGTAATATAGTAATTGGCGAAAGGGATCGATTTTCGGGGGTATATTTACCGTGGCGAAAGAATAAAAAATATAGTTCTCTACTAAGTGTTTGTCCACATTACATCCCAGGCACCTGTGAACTGAACAAACTAAGATGAGTTAATATCACAAATGAGACAGCTGTCACGGCATGTTACAGCCTGAACAATACATACTGTCAACGCAGCAATGTAACTTGTGTCCCCACTTGGCCGAGACAGGATGCGGTCCTGGCCGATGACTGGTACTGGTATTGTGGGGGAGAAAACATTTTCAACACTTACCCCACCAATTGGACTGGTCTTTGTACTGTGATCCAATTACAACACATGGTCACTGTCATGCATCTTGCCAGACAATCCAAAAGGGTAACGGAGGTCAGTTCCCCAGGACGACGTACCCGACGAACACCGTATGAGATCACATTGGACTAGATTCTGGGAGGCTATGATTCTCAGTTTTGGCATGGCAGATGCCTTAAAACAGCAAGAGATTATGCATTATAGACTGGCCTCTTTAATTAACAGTACCACGGATGCCATTTTTGCACTAAGAGAGGAGAGCTCTGAGACTAATGACTATGCAAAACAGACTGGCTCTGGACATGCTCTTAGCTGAAAGGGGCGGGGTCTGCTCCCTGGTCGGAGAGAGCCAATGCTGCACTTACGTTCCCGCGGATGATGAGGATCTTGGACGAGTAGGACAAGCTGTAAGGGAGATGAAAAGGATATCATCACAGGTGTATGAGGATGAGATGAAGGAAAGACATTATAATTGGGGATGGGGATTTTTAGAAAGCCTGTTTGGATCATTGGCTCCATATGTCTCAATGGTAGTACCGGTACTTATTATTTTCTTATGTGTATGTATTTTTGGTCCATGTCTTCTGAGATGTTTTATGGAACGAATGTATAGGATGGTTAATGCCTTAGGTAAAGGTTTATGAACATTTAGCTATGAATGGAACTGAGGGTAACCATTTAACAAATAGGGTTTATGAGAATATGGTATGATCCAGGCTCTTGTAAAAACAGAGCCTGGAAGAGGGGATTGAAAAAAATATCCATGTAGTCACTCTCCAAATATTCTGTTTTTGTAACTGTGTCTTATCTTAAGTTGTCCCTGTACTAGGCAGGCGCCTTGACGTTGCGCCTTGACATTCTTGAGCACTGGAAAAAATTGTTCTGCTTAACTGAGCTGAATATTTGCACGTATTCATAGCCCATGTACCCTTGAGTATGATGTATAAAAGCTGGGAATACCCCAGTCTTCTTTAGAAGAGAGCAATAAACTGTTGAATTCACATCTCAGTTGTTGTTGCCTTCCTGGAGCTCCAGCTTACTGAGGAAACACACAGACGGTCTGCAATTTATCCCAACACTAGTTTAACTATGGTTTTAGTATGCATTTACAATAGGTAAACTGTAGTAAAACGATGGTAAAACGATTGTAAAATGATGGTAAAACGATTGTAAAACGATGGTAAAACGACTATAAAACGATGGTAAAACGATTGTAAAACAATTGTAAAATGATGGTAAAACCATTGTAAAACCATTGTTGAACCATTGTAAAACGATGGTAAAACGATTGTAAAACGATGGTAAAACCATAGTAAAACTATTGTAAAACGATGGTAAAACCATTGTAAAACGATTGTAAAACCATTGTAAAACGATTGTAAAACAATGGTAAAACCATTGTAAAACCATTGTAAAACGATGGTAAAACGATTGTAAAACCATTGTAAAACGATGGTAAAACGATTGTAAAACCATTGTAAAACAATTGTAAAACCATTGTAAAACGATGGTAAAACGATTATAAAACGATGGAAAACCATTGTAAAACGATAGTAAAACCATTGTAAAACGATGGTAAAACGATTGTAAAACGATGGAAAACCATTGTAAAACCATTGTAAAACGATGGTAAAACGATTGTAAAACGATTGTAAAACAATTGTAAAACGATGGTAAAACCATTGTAAAACGATGGTAAAACGATTGTAAATTTACTAGTAATTTTTCCTTCAGATTTCCTTTTTAACTCCTGTTACAGAGGGTTATAATATAGAAACATTATATACTCTACCTTTAAATGCTTTGCAGATCAGCATGCTCCTAATGACCTTTTTATTTGGTCAGAGAACCTTCTAGCAGTTTCTGGGTTAGTGGGGTGTCAGCAAAGTATCGTACATCTGCTCTGCATCTCTGGGACAGCTCTGTGTAATCCAAACGTAAACATATCTGTTACAGTCGTTGTAACCCTCGTCTTAAACCTAAAGTGTATTTATACAAACAAAAGTGATATTAATATAATTTTTAACAACTTGAATACAAAAATATAACATTTACAGAGGATTTCAGCGTTGTGGAGCCTTTTAGTTAACTTTGCAGTTATCATATAACACACCCGGGCCCCTAACTGCCGTTTTGATACAAAGTCAGCAAACAGATAAAACCTTCGCTACTAATTAACTCTTTAACTGCACGTTACCTCACTAAACTTGTAAACACACTTGAGTAACATGTTATCTTAACATTTCATCGATTTTGTGATAGGATTTACCCACCTAAAAGATGAGACGGCAGCGTTGTTGTTAAAAATCAAGGCGCTCTAGTATGACACTCTTGCGGTTCACCGTTACCATAGCACAACTGTAAACAAACCATTCCGGTCCCACCCACTCTCCACTCATGATATTTCATATAAATACAGCTTTAGATGAATCATAAAGTTAACAAAGAGAAGCAGATTTTATCATATATCCTTATAAGAAAAAACATACATATAGTAACCATTCAGGGTGTCACACTCTCCCCAAGAAAATAATTGCTCCAGTCATGATTTTTATTTATTTTTTTCACACTCAAGGACACTTTTTAAAACACTTTTAGTGTCAAAATTGTCTAAAAAAGTGGTCAATAAACATAAATATATTTCATGTTTATTGGGCTCAGTTTATTAGGCTACCCCACATCGGAACCACATGGGTTTTTCTGTGGGATTGTCCTGCCCACACTTTCCCACAGTAGACCCACACTTACCCACAGTGGGCCCACACTGTCATGTTTACTGGGTTGTAAAACCATTGTAAAACCATTGTAAAACCATTGAAAAACGATGGTAAAACCATTGTAAAACGATGGTAAAACGATTGTAAAACCATTGTAAAACGATGGTAAAACGATCGTTTTATTATTGTAAAACCATTGTAAAACGATGGTAAAACGATCGTTTTACCATTGTAAAACCATTGTAAAACGATGGTAAAACGATCGTTTTATCATTGTAGAACCATTGTAAAACCATTGTAAAACGATTGTAAAACCATTGTAAAACGATGGTAAAATGATCGTTTTACCATTGTAAAACCATTGTAACACCATTGTAAAACGATCATTTTACCATTGTAAAACTATTGTAAAACAATTGTAAAACCATTGTAAAACGATTGTAAAACCATTGTAAAACGATCGTTTTGCCATTGTAAAACCATTGTAAAACCATTGTAAAACGATCGTTTTACCATTGTTAAACCATTGTAAAACGATGGTAAAACTATTGTAAAACGATCGTTTTACCATTGTAAAACCATTGTAAAACGATGGTAAAACGATCGTTTTATCATTGTAAAACCATTGTAAAACGATGGTAAAAAGATTGTTTTATCATTGTAAAACCATTGTAAAACGATGGTAAAACGATTGTTTTATCATTGTAAAACCATTGTAAAACCATTGTAAAACGATTGTAAAACCATTGTAAAACGATCGTTTTACCATTGTAAAACCATTGTAAAACCATTGTAAAACGATCGTTTTACCATTGTAAAACCATTGTAAAACGATGGTAAAACTATTGTAAAACGATCGTTTTACCATTGTAAAAATATTGTAAAACGATGGTAAAACGATTGTTTTATCATTGTAAAACCATTGTAAAACCATTGTAAAACGATCGTTTTACCATTTTAAAACCTTTGAAAAACGATGGTAAAACGATCGTTTTACCATTGTCAAACCATTGTAAAACCATTGTAAAACTATTGTAAAATGATCGTTTTACCATTGTAAAACGATGGTAAAACGATCGTTTTATCATTGTAAAACCATTGTAAAACCATTGTAAAACCATTGTAAAACGATGGTAAAACGATCGTTTTACCATTGTAAAACCATTGTAAAACGAAGGTAAAACGATCGTTTTATCATTGTAAAACCATTGTAAAACCATTGTAAAACCATTGTAAAACGATGGTAAAACGATCGTTTTATCATTGTAAAACCATTGTAAAACGATGGTAAAACGATCGTTTTATCATTGTAAAACCATTGTAAAACCATTGTAAAACGATGGTAAAACGATCGTTTTATCATTGTAAAACCATTGTAAAACGATGGTAAAACGATCGTTTTACCATTGTAAAACCATTGTAAAACCATTGTAAAACGATCGTTTTACCATTGTAAAACCATTGTAAAACCATTGTAAAACCATTGTAAAACCATTGTAAAACGATCGTTTTACCATTGTAAAACCATTGTAAAACCATTGTAAAACGATCGTTTTACCATTGTAAAACCATTGTAAAACGATCGTTTTACCATTGTAAAACCATTGTAAAACCATTGTAAAACGATCGTTTTACCATTGTAAAACCATTGTAAAACCATTGTAAAACGATCGTTTTACCATTGTAAAACCATTGTTAAACCATTGTAAAACGATCGTTTTACTATTGTAAAACCATTGTAAAACCATTGTAAAACGATCGTTTTACCATTGTAAAACCATTGTAAAACCATTGTAAAACGATCGTTTTACCATTGTAAAACCATTGTTAAACCATTGTAAAACGATCGTTTTACTATTGTAAAACCATTGTAAAACCATTGTAAAACGATGGTAAAACGATCGTTTTACCATTGTAAAACCTTTGTAAAACCATTGTAAAACCATTGTAAAACGATGGTAAAACGATCGTTTTATCATTGTAAAACCATTGTAAAACGATGGTAAAACGATCGTTTTACCATTGTAAAACCATTGTAAAACAATGGTAAAACGATCGTTTTATCATTGTAAAACCATTGTAAAACAATCGTTTTACCATTGTAAAACCATTGTAAAACGATGGTAAAACGATCGTTTTATCATTGTAAAACCATTGTAAAACCATTGTAAAACGATGGTAAAACGATCGTTTTATCATTGTAAAATGATTTTAAAACCATTGTAAAACGATCGTTTTACCATTGTAAAACCATTGTAAAACCATTGTAAAACGATCGTTTTACCATTGTAAAACCATTGTAAAACGATGGTAAAACGATCGTTTTACCATTGTAAAACCATTGTAAAACCATTGTAAAACGATGGTAAAACGATCGTTTTACCATTGTAAAACCATTGTAAAACGATGGTAAAACGATGGTTTTATCATTGTAAAACCATTGTAAAACGATGGTAAAACCATTGTAAAACGATCGTTTTACCATTAAAAAACCATTGTAAAACCATTGTAAAACGATGGTAAAACGATCATTTTACCATTGTAAAACCATTGTAAAACCATTGTAAAACCATTGTAAAACGATCGTTTTACCATTGTAAAACCATTGTAAAACCATTGTAAAACGATTGTAAAACCATTGTAAAACGATCGTTTTACCATTGAAAAACCATTGTAAAACGATGGTAAAACGATCGTTTTATCATTGTAAAACCATTGTAAAACGATTGTAAAACCATTGTAAAACGATCGTTTTACCATTGTAAAACCATTGTAAAACGATCGTTTTACCATTGTAAAACCATTGTAAAACGATGGTAAAACGATGGTTTTATCATTGTAAAACCATTGTAAAATGATGGTAAAACCATTGTAAAACGATCGTTTTACCATTGTAAAACCCTTGTAAAACGATGGTAAAACGATCGTTTTATCATTGTAAAACCATTGTAAAACGATGGTAAAACGATCGTTTTACCATTGTAAAACCATTGTAAAACGAAGGTAAAACGATCGTTTTATCATTGTAAAACCATTGTAAAACAATCGTTTTACCATTGTAAAACGATGGTAAAACGATCGTTTTATCATTGTAAAACCATTGTAAAACCATTGTAAAACCATTGTAAAACGATGGTAAAACGATCGTTTTATCATTGTAAAACCATTGTAAAACCATTGTAAAACCTTTGTAAAACGATGGTAAAACGATCGTTTTATCATTGTAAAACCATTGTAAAACGATGGTAAAACGATCGTTTTACCATTGTAAAACCATTGTAAAACCATTGTAAAACGATTGTAAAACCATTGTAAAACGATCGTTTTACCATTGTAAAACCATTGTTAAACCATTGTAAAACGATCGTTTTACCATTGTAAAACCATTGTAAAACGATTGTAAAACCATTGTAAAACAATGGTAAAACGATCGTTTTACCATTGTAAAACCATTGTAAAACGATGGTAAAACGATCGTTTTACCATTGTAAAACCATTGTAAAACGATGGTAAAACAATCGTTTTATCATTGTAAAACCATTGTAAAACGATCGTTTTACCATTGTAAAACCATTGTAAAACGATGGTAAAACGATCGTTTTATCATTGTAAAACCATTGTAAAACCATTGTAAAACGATGGTAAAACGATCGTTTTATCATTGTAAAACCATTGTAAAACGATGGTAAAACGATCGTTTTACCATTGTAAAACCATTGTAAAACGATGGTAAAACGATCGTTTTACCATTGTAAAACCATTGTAAAACAATGGTAAAACGATCGTTTTATCATTGTAAAACCATTGTAAAACAATCGTTTTACCATTGTAAAACCATTGTAAAACGATGGTAAAACGATCGTTTTATCATTGTAAAACCATTGTAAAACCATTGTAAAACGATGGTAAAACGATCGTTTTATCATTGTAAAATGATTTTAAAACCATTGTAAAACGATCGTTTTACCATTGTAAAACCATTGTAAAACCATTGTAAAACGATCGTTTTATCATTGTAAAACCATTGTAAAACCATTGTAAAACGATCGTTTTACCATTGTAAAACCATTGTAAAACCATTGTAAAACGATGGTAAAACGATGGTTTTATCATTGTAAAACCATTGTAAAACGATGGTAAAACCATTGTAAAACGATCGTTTTACCATTAAAAAACCATTGTAAAACCATTGTAAAACGATGGTAAAACGATCATTTTACCATTGTAAAACCATTGTAAAACCATTGTAAAACCATTGTAAAACGATCGTTTTACCATTGTAAAACCATTGTAAAACCATTGTAAAACGATTGTAAAACCATTGTAAAACGATCGTTTTACCATTGAAAAACCATTGTAAAACGATGGTAAAACGATCGTTTTATCATTGTAAAACCATTGTAAAACGATTGTAAAACCATTGTAAAACGATCGTTTTACCATTGTAAAACCATTGTAAAACCATTGTAAAACGATCGTTTTACCATTGTAAAACCATTGTAAAACCATTGTAAAACTATTGTAAAATGATCGTTTTACCATTGTAAAACGATGGTAAAACGATCGTTTTATCATTGTAAAACCATTGTAAAACCATTGTAAAACGATGGTAAAACGATCGTTTTACCATTGTAAAACCATTGTAAAACGAAGGTAAAACGATCGTTTTATCATTGTAAAACCATTGTAAAACCATTGTAAAACGATGGTAAAACGATCGTTTTATCATTGTAAAACCATTGTAAAACGATGGTAAAACGATCGTTTTATCATTGTAAAACCATTGTAAAACCATTGTAAAACGATGGTAAAACGATCGTTTTATCATTGTAAAATGATTTTAAAACCATTGTAAAACGATCGTTTTACCATTGTAAAACCATTGTAAAACGATCGTTTTACCATTGTAAAACCATTGTAAAACGATCGTTTTACCATTGTAAAACCATTGTAAAACCATTGTAAAACGATGGTAAAACGATCGTTTTACCATTGTAAAACCATTGTAAAACGATGGTAAAACGATCGTTTTATCATTGTAAAACCATTGTAAAACCATTGTAAAACCATTGTAAAACCATTGTAAAACGATGGTAAAACGATCGTTTTATCATTGTAAAACCATTGTAAAACGATGGTAAAACGATCGTTTTATCATTGTAAAACCATTGTAAAACCATTGTAAAACGATGGTAAAACGATCGTTTTATCATTGTAAAACCATTGTAAAACGATGGTAAAACGATCGTTTTACCATTGTAAAACCATTGTAAAACCATTGTAAAACGATCGTTTTACCATTGTAAAACCATTGTAAAACCATTGTAAAACCATTGTAAAACCATTGTAAAACGATCGTTTTACCATTGTAAAACCATTGTAAAACCATTGTAAAACGATCGTTTTACCATTGTAAAACCATTGTAAAACGATCGTTTTACCATTGTAAAACCATTGTAAAACCATTGTAAAACGATCGTTTTACCATTGTAAAACCATTGTAAAACCATTGTAAAACGATCGTTTTACCATTGTAAAACCATTGTTAAACCATTGTAAAACGATCGTTTTACTATTGTAAAACCATTGTAAAACCATTGTAAAACGATGGTAAAACGATCGTTTTACCATTGTAAAACCTTTGTAAAACCATTGTAAAACCATTGTAAAACGATGGTAAAACGATCGTTTTATCATTGTAAAACCATTGTAAAACGATGGTAAAACGATCGTTTTACCATTGTAAATCCATTGTAAAACAATGGTAAAACGATCGTTTTATCATTGTAAAACCATTGTAAAACAATCGTTTTACCATTGTAAAACCATTGTAAAACGATGGTAAAACGATCGTTTTATCATTGTAAAACCATTGTAAAACCATTGTAAAACGATGGTAAAACGATCGTTTTATCATTGTAAAATGATTTTAAAACCATTGTAAAACGATCGTTTTACCATTGTAAAACCATTGTAAAACGATCGTTTTACCATTGTAAAACCATTGTAAAACGATCGTTTTACCATTGTAAAACCATTGTAAAACCATTGTAAAACGATGGTAAAACGATCGTTTTACCATTGTAAAACCATTGTAAAACGATGGTAAAACGATGGTTTTATCATTGTAAAACCATTGTAAAACGATGGTAAAACCATTGTAAAACGATCGTTTTACCATTAAAAAACCATTGTAAAACCATTGTAAAACGATGGTAAAACGATCATTTTACCATTGTAAAACCATTGTAAAACCATTGTAAAACCATTGTAAAACGATCGTTTTACCATTGTAAAACCATTGTAAAACCATTGTAAAACGATTGTAAAACCATTGTAAAACGATCGTTTTACCATTGAAAAACCATTGTAAAACGATGGTAAAACGATCGTTTTATCATTGTAAAACCATTGTAAAACGATTGTAAAACCATTGTAAAACGATCGTTTTACCATTGTAAAACCATTGTAAAACCATTGTAAAACGATCGTTTTACCATTGTAAAACCATTGTAAAACGATGGTAAAACGATGGTTTTATCATTGTAAAACCATTGTAAAATGATGGTAAAACCATTGTAAAACGATCGTTTTACCATTGTAAAACCATTGTAAAACCATTGTAAAACGATGGTAAAACGATCGTTTTATCATTGTAAAACCATTGTAAAACGATGGTAAAACGATCGTTTTACCATTGTAAAACCATTGTAAAACGAAGGTAAAACGATCGTTTTATCATTGTAAAACCATTGTAAAACAATCGTTTTACCATTGTAAAACGATGGTAAAACGATCGTTTTATCATTGTAAAACCATTGTAAAACCATTGTAAAACCATTGTAAAACGATGGTAAAACGATCGTTTTATCATTGTAAAACCATTGTAAAACCATTGTAAAACCTTTGTAAAACGATGGTAAAACGATCGTTTTACCATTGAAAAACCATTGTAAAACGATGGTAAAACGATCGTTTTATCATTGTAAAACCATTGTAAAACGATTGTAAAACCATTGTAAAACGATCGTTTTACCATTGTAAAACCATTGTAAAACCATTGTAAAACGATCGTTTTACCATTGTCAAACCATTGTAAAACCATTGTAAAACTATTGTAAAATGATCGTTTTACCATTGTAAAACGATGGTAAAACGATCGTTTTATCATTGTAAAACCATTGTAAAACCATTGTAAAACCATTGTAAAACGATGGTAAAACGATCGTTTTATCATTGTAAAACCATTGTAAAACGATTGTAAAACCATTGTAAAACGATCGTTTTACCATTGTAAAACCATTGTAAAACCATTGTAAAACGATCGTTTTACCATTGTAAAACCATTGTAAAACGATGGTAAAACGATGGTTTTATCATTGTAAAACCATTGTAAAATGATGGTAAAACCATTGTAAAACGATCGTTTTACCATTGTAAAACCATTGTAAAACCATTGTAAAACGATGGTAAAACGATCGTTTTATCATTGTAAAACCATTGTAAAACGATGGTAAAACGATCGTTTTACCATTGTAAAACCATTGTAAAACGAAGGTAAAACGATCGTTTTATCATTGTAAAACCATTGTAAAACAATCGTTTTACCATTGTAAAACGATGGTAAAACGATCGTTTTATCATTGTAAAACCATTGTAAAACCATTGTAAAACCATTGTAAAACGATGGTAAAACGATCGTTTTATCATTGTAAAACCATTGTAAAACCATTGTAAAACCTTTGTAAAACGATGGTAAAACGATCGTTTTATCATTGTAAAACCATTGTAAAACGATGGTAAAACGATCGTTTTACCATTGTAAAACCATTGTAAAACCATTGTAAAACGATTGTAAAACCATTGTAAAACGATCGTTTTACCATTGTAAAACCATTGTTAAACCATTGTAAAACGATCGTTTTACCATTGTAAAACCATTGTAAAACGATTGTAAAACCATTGTAAAACAATGGTAAAACGATCGTTTTACCATTGTAAAACCATTGTAAAACGATGGTAAAACGATCGTTTTACCATTGTAAAACCATTGTAAAACGATGGTAAAACAATCGTTTTATCATTGTTAAACCATTGTAAAACGATCGTTTTACCATTGTAAAACCATTGTAAAACGATGGTAAAACGATCGTTTTATCATTGTAAAACCATTGTAAAACCATTGTAAAACGATGGTAAAACGATCGTTTTATCATTGTAAAACCATTGTAAAACGATGGTAAAACGATCGTTTTACCATTGTAAAACCATTGTAAAACGATGGTAAAACGATCGTTTTACCATTGTAAAACCATTGTAAAACAATGGTAAAACGATCGTTTTATCATTGTAAAACCATTGTAAAACAATCGTTTTACCATTGTAAAACCATTGTAAAACGATGGTAAAACGATCGTTTTATCATTGTAAAACCATTGTAAAACCATTGTAAAACGATGGTAAAACGATCGTTTTACCATTGTAAAACCATTGTAAAACCATTGTAAAACGATTGTAAAACCATTGTAAAACGATCGTTTTACCATTGTAAAACCATTGTAAAACCATTGTAAAACGATCGTTTTACCATTGTCAAACCATTGTAAAACCATTGTAAAACTATTGTAAAATGATCGTTTTACCATTGTAAAACGATGGTAAAACGATCGTTTTATCATTGTAAAACCATTGTAAAACCATTGTAAAACCATTGTAAAACGATGGTAAAACGATCGTTTTACCATTGTAAAACCATTGTAAAACGAAGGTAAAACGATCGTTTTATCATTGTAAAACCATTGTAAAACCATTGTAAAACCATTGTAAAACGATGGTAAAACGATCGTTTTATCATTGTAAAACCATTGTAAAACGATGGTAAAACGATCGTTTTATCATTGTAAAACCATTGTAAAACCATTGTAAAACGATCGTTATACCATTGTAAAACCATTGTAAAACCATTGTAAAACGATCGTTTTACCATTGTAAAACCATTGTTAAACCATTGTAAAACGATCGTTTTACTATTGTAAAACCATTGTAAAACCATTGTAAAACGATGGTAAAACGATCGTTTTACCATTGTAAAACCTTTGTAAAACCATTGTAAAACCATTGTAAAACGATGGTAAAACGATCGTTTTATCATTGTAAAACCATTGTAAAACGATGGTAAAACGATCGTTTTACCATTGTAAAACCATTGTAAAACAATGGTAAAACGATCGTTTTATCATTGTAAAACCATTGTAAAACAATCGTTTTACCATTGTAAAACCATTGTAAAACGATGGTAAAACGATCGTTTTATCATTGTAAAACCATTGTAAAACCATTGTAAAACGATGGTAAAACGATCGTTTTATCATTGTAAAATGATTTTAAAACCATTGTAAAACGATCGTTTTACCATTGTAAAACCATTGTAAAACCATTGTAAAACGATCGTTTTACCATTGTAAAACCATTGTAAAACGATCGTTTTACCATTGTAAAACCATTGTAAAACCATTGTAAAACGATGGTAAAACGATCGTTTTACCATTGTAAAACCATTGTAAAACGATGGTAAAACGATCGTTTTATCATTGTAAAACCATTGTAAAACGATTGTAAAACCATTGTAAAACGATCGTTTTACCATTGTAAAACCATTGTAAAACCATTGTAAAACGATCGTTTTACCATTGTAAAACCATTGTAAAACGATGGTAAAACGATGGTTTTATCATTGTAAAACCATTGTAAAATGATGGTAAAACCATTGTAAAACGATCGTTTTACCATTGTAAAACCATTGTAAAACCATTGTAAAACGATGGTAAAACGATCGTTTTATCATTGTAAAACCATTGTAAAACGATGGTAAAACGATCGTTTTACCATTGTAAAACCATTGTAAAACGAAGGTAAAACGATCGTTTTATCATTGTAAAACCATTGTAAAACAATCGTTTTACCATTGTAAAACGATGGTAAAACGATCGTTTTATCATTGTAAAACCATTGTAAAACCATTGTAAAACCATTGTAAAACGATGGTAAAACGATCGTTTTATCATTGTAAAACCATTGTAAAACCTTTGTAAAACGATGGTAAAACGATCGTTTTATCATTGTAAAACCATTGTAAAACGATGGTAAAACGATCGTTTTACCATTGTAAAACCATTGTAAAACCATTGTAAAACGATTGTAAAACCATTGTAAAACGATCGTTTTACCATTGTAAAACCATTGTTAAACCATTGTAAAACGATCGTTTTACCATTGTAAAACCATTGTAAAACGATTGTAAAACCATTGTAAAACAATGGTAAAACGATCGTTTTACCATTGTAAAACCATTGTAAAACGATGGTAAAACGATCGTTTTACCATTGTAAAACCATTGTAAAACGATGGTAAAACAATCGTTTTATCATTGTAAAACCATTGTAAAACGATCGTTTTACCATTGTAAAACCATTGTAAAACGATGGTAAAACGATCGTTTTATCATTGTAAAACCATTGTAAAACCATTGTAAAACGATGGTAAAACGATCGTTTTATCATTGTAAAACCATTGTAAAACGATGGTAAAACGATCGTTTTACCATTGTAAAACCATTGTAAAACGATGGTAAAACGATCGTTTTACCATTGTAAAACCATTGTAAAACAATGGTAAAACGATCGTTTTATCATTGTAAAACCATTGTAAAACAATCGTTTTACCATTGTAAAACCATTGTAAAACAATGGTAAAACGATCGTTTTATCATTGTAAAACCATTGTAAAACCATTGTAAAACGATGGTAAAACGATCGTTTTACCATTGTAAAACCATTGTAAAACCATTGTAAAACGATTGTAAAACCATTGTAAAACGATGGTAAAACGATCGTTTTATCATTGTAAAACCATTGTAAAACGATTGTAAAACCATTGTAAAACGATCGTTTTACCATTGTAAAACCATTGTAAAACCATTGTAAAACGATCGTTTTACCATTGTCAAACCATTGTAAAACCATTGTAAAACTATTGTAAAATGATCGTTTTACCATTGTAAAACGATGGTAAAACGATCGTTTTATCATTGTAAAACCATTGTAAAACCATTGTAAAACCATTGTAAAACGATGGTAAAACGATCGTTTTACCATTGTAAAACCATTGTAAAACGAAGGTAAAACGATCGTTTTATCATTGTAAAACCATTGTAAAACCATTGTAAAACCATTGTAAAACGATGGTAAAACGATCGTTTTATCATTGTAAAACCATTGTAAAACGATGGTAAAACGATCGTTTTATCATTGTAAAACCATTGTAAAACCATTGTAAAACGATCGTTATACCATTGTAAAACCATTGTAAAACCATTGTAAAACGATCGTTTTACCATTGTAAAACCATTGTTAAACCATTGTAAAACGATCGTTTTACTATTGTAAAACCATTGTAAAACCATTGTAAAACGATGGTAAAACGATCGTTTTACCATTGTAAAACCTTTGTAAAACCATTGTAAAACCATTGTAAAACGATGGTAAAACGATCGTTTTATCATTGTAAAACCATTGTAAAACGATGGTAAAACGATCGTTTTACCATTGTAAAACCATTGTAAAACAATGGTAAAACGATCGTTTTATCATTGTAAAACCATTGTAAAACAATCGTTTTACCATTGTAAAACCATTGTAAAACGATGGTAAAACGATCGTTTTATCATTGTAAAACCATTGTAAAACCATTGTAAAACGATGGTAAAACGATCGTTTTATCATTGTAAAATGATTTTAAAACCATTGTAAAACGATCGTTTTACCATTGTAAAACCATTGTAAAACCATTGTAAAACGATCGTTTTACCATTGTAAAACCATTGTAAAACGATCGTTTTACCATTGTAAAACCATTGTAAAACCATTGTAAAACGATGGTAAAACGATCGTTTTACCATTGTAAAACCATTGTAAAACGATGGTAAAACGATCGTTTTACCATTGTAAAACCATTGTAAAACAATGGTAAAACGATCGTTTTATCATTGTAAAACCATTGTAAAACAATCGTTTTACCATTGTAAAACCATTGTAAAACGATGGTAAAACGATCGTTTTATCATTGTAAAACCATTGTAAAACCATTGTAAAACGATGGTAAAACGATCGTTTTATCATTGTAAAATGATTTTAAAACCATTGTAAAACGATCGTTTTACCATTGTAAAACCATTGTAAAACCATTGTAAAACGATCGTTTTACCATTGTAAAACCATTGTAAAACGATCGTTTTACCATTGTAAAACCATTGTAAAACCATTGTAAAACGATGGTAAAACGATCGTTTTACCATTGTAAAACCATTGTAAAACGATGGTAAAACGATGGTTTTATCATTGTAAAACCATTGTAAAACGATGGTAAAACCATTGTAAAACGATCGTTTTACCATTAAAAAACCATTGTAAAACCATTGTAAAACGATGGTAAAATGATCATTTTACCATTGTAAAACCATTGTAAAACCATTGTAAAACCATTGTAAAACGATCGTTTTACCATTGTAAAACCATTGTAAAACCATTGTAAAACCATTGTAAAACCATTGTAAAACGATCGTTTTACCATTGAAAAACCATTGTAAAACGATGGTAAAACGATCGTTTTATCATTGTAAAACCATTGTAAAACCATTGTAAAACCATTGTAAAACGATCGTTTTACCATTGTAAAACCATTGTAAAACGATCGTTTTACCATTGTAAAACCATTGTAAAACCATTGTAAAACGATCGTTTTACCATTGTAAAACCATTGTAAAACCTTTGTAAAACGATCGTTTTACCATTGTAAAACCATTGTAAAACCATTGTAAAACGATCATTTTACCATTGTAAAACCATTGTAAAACCATTGTAAAACGATTGTAAAACCATTGTAAAACGATCGTTTTACCATTGTAAAACCATTGTAAAACCATTGTAAAACAATCGTTTTACCATTGTAAAACGATGGTAAAACGATTGTTTTATCATTGTAAAACCATTGTAAAACCATTGTAAAACGATCGTTTTATCATTGTAAAACCATTGTAAAACGATCGTTTTACCATTGTAAAACCATTGTAAAACGATGGTAAAACGATCGTTTTATCATTGTAAAACCATTGTAAAACCATTGTAAAACGATCGTTTTACCATTGTAAAACCATTGTAAAACCATTGTAAAACGATGGTAAAACGATCGTTTTACCATTGTAAAACCATTGTAAAACCATTGTAAAACGATCGTTTTACCATTGTAAAACCATTGTAAAACGATTGTTTTACCATTGTAAAACCATTGTAAAACCATTGTAAAACGATCGTTTTACCATTGTAAAACCATTGTAAAACGATCGTTTTACCAGTGAAAAACCATTGTAAAACGATCGTTTTACCATTGTAAAACCATTGTAAAATGATGGTAAAACGATCGTTTTATCATTGTAAAACCATTGTAAAACGATGGTAAAACGATCGTTTTATCATTGTAAAACCATTGTAAAACCATTGTAAAACGATGGTAAAACGATCGTTTTATCATTGTAAAACCATTGTAAAACAATGGTAAAACGATCGTTTTACCATTGTAAAACCATTGTAAAACGATCGTTTTACCATTGTAAAACCATTGTAAAACCATTGTAAAACGATCGTTTTACCATTGTAAAACCATTGTAAAACCTTTGTAAAACGATCGTTTTACCATTGTAAAACCATTGTAAAACCATTGTAAAACGATCATTTTACCATTGTAAAACCATTGTAAAACCATTGTAAAACGATTGTAAAACCATTGTAAAACGATCGTTTTACCATTGTAAAACCATTGTAAAACCATTGTAAAACAATCGTTTTACCATTGTAAAACGATGGTAAAACGATTGTTTTATCATTGTAAAACCATTGTAAAACCATTGTAAAACGATCGTTTTATCACTGTAAAACCATTGTAAAACGATCGTTTTACCATTGTAAAACCATTGTAAAACGATGGTAAAACGATCGTTTTACCATTGTAAAACCATTGTAAAACCATTGTAAAACGATTGTAAAACCATTGTAAAACGATCGTTTTACCATTGTAAAACCATTGTTAAACCATTGTAAAACGATCGTTTTACCATTGTAAAACCATTGTAAAACGATTGTAAAACCATTGTAAAACAATGGTAAAACGATCGTTTTACCATTGTAAAACCATTGTAAAACCATTGTAAAACCATTGTAAAACGATCGTTTTACCATTGTAAAACCATTGTAAAACCATTGTAAAACGATCGTTTTACCATTGTAAAACCATTGTAAAACGATTGTAAAACCATTGTAAAATGATCGTTTTACCATTGTAAAACCATTGTAAAACCATTGTAAAACGATGGTAAAACTATTGTAAAACGATCGTTTTATCATTGTAAAACCATTGTAAAACGATGGTAAAACGATTGTTTTATCATTGTAAAACCATTGTAAAACCATTGTAAAACGATCGTTTTATCATTGTAAAACCATTGTAAAACCATTGTAAAACGATCGTTTTACCATTGTAAAACCATTGTAAAACCATTGTAAAACGATGGTAAAACGATCGTTTTATCATTGTAAAACCATTGTAAAACCATTATAAAACTGTTGTAAAACGATCGTTTTACCATTGTAAAACCATTGTAAAACCATTGTAAAACGATCGTTTTACCATTGTAAAACCATTGTAAAACGATGGTAAAACGATCGTTTTATCATTGTAAAACCATTGTAAAACCATTGTAAAACGATGGTAAAATGATCGTTTTACCATTGTAAAACCATTGTAAAACCATTGTAAAACCATTGTAAAACGATCGTTTTACCATTGTAAAACCATTGTAAAACCATTGTAAAACGATCGTTTTACCATTGTAAAACCATTGTAAAACCATTGTAAAACCATTGTAAAACGATGGTAAAACGATCGTTTTACCATTGTAAAACCATTGTAAAACCATTGTAAAACGATCGTTTTACCATTGTAAAACCATTGTAAAACGATCGTTTTACCATTGAAAAACCATTGTAAAACGATCGTTTTACCATTGTAAAACCATTGTAAAATGATGGTAAAACGATCGTTTTATCATTGTAAAACCATTGTAAAACCATTGTAAAACCATTGTAAAACGATGGTAAAACGATCGTTTTATCATTGTAAAACCATTGTAAAACCATTGTAAAACCTTTGTAAAACGATGGTAAAACGATCGTTTTATCATTGTAAAACCATTGTAAAACGATGGTAAAACGATCGTTTTACCATTGTAAAACCATTGTAAAACCATTGTAAAACGATTGTAAAACCATTGTAAAACGATCGTTTTACCATTGTAAAACCATTGTTAAACCATTGTAAAACGATCGTTTTACCATTGTAAAACCATTGTAAAACGATTGTAAAACCATTGTAAAACAATGGTAAAACGATCGTTTTACCATTGTAAAACCATTGTAAAACCATTGTAAAACCATTGTAAAACGATCGTTTTACCATTGTAAAACCATTGTAAAACCATTGTAAAACGATCGTTTTACCATTGTAAAACCATTGTAAAACGATTGTAAAACCATTGTAAAACGATGGTAAAACTATTGTAAAACGATCGTTTTATCATTGTAAAACCATTGTAAAACGATGGTAAAACGATTGTTTTATCATTGTAAAACCATTGTAAAACCATTGTAAAACGATCGTTTTATCATTGTAAAACCATTGTAAAACCATTGTAAAACGATCGTTTTACCATTGTAAAACCATTGTAAAACCATTGTAAAACGATGGTAAAACGATCGTTTTATCATTGTAAAACCATTGTAAAACCATTATAAAACGATGGTAAAACGATCGTTTTACCATTGTAAAACCATTGTAAAACCATTGTAAAACGATCGTTTTACCATTGTAAAACCATTGTAAAACCATTGTAAAACCATTGTAAAACGATCGTTTTACCATTGTAAAACCATTGTAAAACCATTGTAAAACGATCGTTTTACCATTGTAAAACCATTGTAAAACCATTGTAAAACGATGGTAAAACGATCGTTTTACCATTGTAAAACCATTGTAAAACCATTGTAAAACGATCGTTTTACCATTGTAAAACCATTGTAAAACGATCGTTTTACCATTGAAAAACCATTGTAAAACGATCGTTTTACCCTTGTAAAACCATTGTAAAATGATGGTAAAACGATCGTTTTATCATTGTAAAACCATTGTAAAACGATGGTAAAACGATCGTTTTATCATTGTAAAACCATTGTAAAACCATTGTAAAACGATGGTAAAACGATCGTTTTATCATTGTAAAACCATTGTAAAACGATCGTTTTACCATTGTAAAACCATTGTAAAACGATCGTTTTACCATTGTAAAACCATTGTAAAACCATTGTAAAACGATCGTTTTACCATTGTAAAACCATTGTAAAACAATCGTTTTACCATTGTAAAACGATGGTAAAACGATTGTTTTATCATTGTAAAACCATTGTAAAACCATTGTAAAACGATCGTTTTATCATTGTAAAACCATTGTAAAACGATCGTTTTACCATTGTAAAACCATTGTAAAACGATGGTAAAACGATCGTTTTATCATTGTAAAACCATTGTAAAACCATTGTAAAACGATGGTAAAATGATCGTTTTACCATTGTAAAACCATTGTAAAACCATTGTAAAACCATTGTAAAACCATTGTAAAACGATCGTTTTACCATTGTAAAACCATTGTAAAACCATTGTAAAACGATCGTTTTACCATTGTAAAACCATTGTAAAACCATTGTAAAACCATTGTAAAACGATGGTAAAACGATCGTTTTACCATTGTAAAACCATTGTAAAACCATTGTAAAACGATCGTTTTACCATTGTAAAACCATTGTAAAACGATCGTTTTACCATTGAAAAACCATTGTAAAACGATCGTTTTACCATTGTAAAACCACTGTAAAATGATGGTAAAACGATCGTTTTATCATTGTAAAACCATTGTAAAACGATGGTAAAACGATCGTTTTATCATTGTAAAACCATTGTAAAACCATTGTAAAACGATGGTAAAACGATCGTTTTATCATTGTAAAACCATTGTAAAACGATGGTAAAACGATCGTTTTACCATTGTAAAACCATTGTAAAACGATCGTTTTACCATTGTAAAACCATTGTAAAACGATCGTTTTACCATTGTAAAACCATTGTAAAACCTTTGTAAAACGATCGTTTTACCATTGTAAAACCATTGTAAAACCATTGTAAAACCATTGTAAAACGATCATTTTACCATTGTAAAACCATTGTAAAACCATTGTAAAACGATTGTAAAACCATTGTAAAACGATCGTTTTACCATTGTAAAACCATTGTAAAACCATTGTAAAACAATCGTTTTACCATTGTAAAACGATGGTAAAATGATTGTTTTATCATTGTAAAACCATTGTAAAACCATTGTAAAACGATCGTTTTATCATTGTAAAACCATTGTAAAACCATTGTAAAACGATGGTAAAATGATCGTTTTATCATTGTAAAACCATTGTAAAACGATGGTTTTACCATTGTAAAACCATTGTAAAACAATGGTAAAACGATCGTTTTACCATTGTAAAACCATTGTAAAACCATTGTAAAACGATCGTTTTACCATTGTAAAACCATTGTAAAACGATGGTAAAACTATTGTAAAACGATCGTTTTACCATTGTAAAACCATTGTAAAACCATTGTAAAACGATCGTTTTACCATTGTAAAACCATTGTAAAACCTTTGTAAAACGATCGTTTTACCATTGTAAAACCATTGTAAAACCATTGTAAAACGATCATTTTACCATTGTAAAACCATTGTAAAACCATTGTAAAACGATTGTAAAACCATTGTAAAACGATCGTTTTACCATTGTAAAACCATTGTAAAACCATTGTAAAACAATCGTTTTACCATTGTAAAACGATGGTAAAACGATTGTTTTATCATTGTAAAACCATTGTAAAACCATTGTAAAACGATCGTTTTATCATTGTAAAACCATTGTAAAACGATCGTTTTATCATTGTAAAACCATTGTAAAACGATCGTTTTACCATTGTAAAACCATTGTAAAACGATGGTAAAACGATCGTTTTATCATTGTAAAACCATTGTAAAACCATTGTAAAACGATGGTAAAATGATCGTTTTACCATTGTAAAACCATTGTAAAACCATTGTAAAACCATTGTAAAACGATCGTTTTACCATTGTAAAACCATTGTAAAACCATTGTAAAACGATCGTTTTACCATTGTAAAACCATTGTAAAACCATTGTAAAACGATCGTTTTACCATTGTAAAACCATTGTAAAACCATTGTAAATGATCGTTTTACCACTGTAAAACCATTGTAAAACCATTGTAAAACGATCATTTTACAATAGTTTTACCATCATTTTACAATGGTTTTACAATGGTAAAACGATCGTTTTACAATGGTTTTACAATGATAAAACGTTCGAGGTTACTAAAGTAACCCTTCGTTCCCCGAGGAGGGGAACGGAAGCACTATAAGTGGATTTGATTGTAAAATCCACGCATTGGGAGGATTCGGATCAGAAGCCGCTTGTCTGGAGAGTATTGAACGGGCCAATGAATGAAATTAATTGGCAGCGTAAGCTTGCGCAGGTGTGCGACATCTGCAATTATCTCAGCATATAAGCACACCTGAAGCCAGCAGACGCCATCCTTTTAAGCTGAAGAGACTTTCAAACAGCTAAGGGACAGTCATTATGGCGACGGAGTATAGTGCTTCCGTTCCCCTCCTCGGGGAACGAAGGGTTACTTTAGTAACCTCGAACGTTCCCCTTCGGGGGGAACTTCAGCACTATAAGTGGATTTGATTGTAAAATCCACGCATTGGGAGCCCATTGAAAGCGCCACAATGACTGCACCTTACCAACACCCCCGATGAGGAGATAGTCAAGCAAGCGTGACGCACCCACATCATGGGGGGCGCGGTCCTCCAACGTGTCCCTGGCCCTAATTTATCCTACTTCAACAGAAGTTTTACGGATTTAGATATATTTTTTGGGAAGTCGTGAGCATCTAGACAATTCTAGGAAATACGACAGTACGTTGGGAAGCGTGCAATCCCGATAGGGAGGACGCTGCGGAGGCCATCCGTTACCCAAGGGGGGGATAGATGGCAGAATTTACATATGGACTAGCCCTAAAAAGGGGGAGTACGCATAGCAAAAGAGTGGTTAGCGGAGAGGGAAGACACGGGTCCGCCCAGGGGGGGGACTTAACCGTGGCGGAATAAGCATATGGGATCGCCTACTGGGGATCACGCATAGCAGGCACCTATACCCAAAACGCGGGCTGACCAGCGGGCAGACCTACAACGTAGTGGGCCAGCAAGTGACTCCTCCGCTGAGTCAGTGCTGGGGGCCACGGAGAAATCTGCAGGGCTCACCTGACGGGGAACTTTACTGACAGATAAAAAAGGCGCACGTACCTCCGTGTTAGGGAGAATGGCGCAGCAAGCGTGTTTCAACACCCTACCGAGTTGTCTCCTCAATCACCAAAGGGTTACCTAATACCCTTGAGGAAACCGGCTCCACTCGCAGATTGTAAAACCTTGCAAATGTGTTGGGTGTCGCCCAGCCCGCAGCTCTACAGATGTCTGTTAGAGAGGTGCCGCGTGCACGCGCCCAAGAGGATGCAACGCTCCGAGTGGAGTGTGCACGAACTCCCGGGGGACACGGCTGACCTCGACTCGAATAAGCGAGTGAAATGGCATCCACAATCCAGTGGGATAATCTTTGTTTCGATACCGCACTTCCCTGCTGCCGACCGCCATAACAGACAAAGAGCTGCTCAGATGATCTAAAATTCTGAGTACGGTCCACATAAATGCGCAGAGCGCGAACTGGACAAAGTAAAGAAAGGGCTGGGTCTGCCTCCTCCGGGGGCAGCGCTTGCAGGTTCACTACCTGATCTCTAAAGGGGGTGGTAGGAACCTTGGGCACATAACCGGGGCGGGGTCTCAGGATGACGTGAGAGTAATCCGGCCCGAATTCCAGGCACGAGTCACTGACCGAAAATGCCTCCAGGTCCCCGACCCTCTTGATGGAGGCCAACGCAACCAGCAGAGCTGTCTTCAGGGACAGAAATCTTAGAGATACTGATTCGAGTGGCTCAAAGGGATCGGATCGCAGACTCGTGAGAACGAGGGCGAGATCCCAAGAGGGCATGAGAGGGGGGCGAGATGGATTAATTCGCCTAGCACCCCTAAGGAACTGGATGACCAGGTTATGCTTTCCCACGGTGCCGCCAGCTACCGCGCTATGATAAGCGGAGATGGCGGCCACGTAAACCTTGAGAGTGGAGGGCGACAGCCTGCTGTCCAACTTCTCTTGAAGGAAAGAGAGCACAACACTAATCTGGCAATTTCGGGGGTCTTCTCTGCGAGAGACGCACCATTCAGTGAATAGACTCCACTTCAGGGCATAGGCGCGCCTCGTGGAGGGGGCTCTAGCCTGAGTGATGGTATTAACCACCGCAGTCGGTAGGTTACCTAAGTCTTCCTCGCGTCTAGGGACCACACGTGGAGGTTCCAAAGATCGAGGCTGGTGCCCTGTCCCTGAGAGAGTAGGTCCTCTCTCAAAGGG
The DNA here is from genome assembly GCF_052040795.2 of Danio rerio. Lineage (NCBI taxonomy): Eukaryota > Metazoa > Chordata > Actinopteri > Cypriniformes > Danionidae > Danio > Danio rerio. Next base: position 18,412,349 of record NC_141034.1, on the reverse strand, counting down.
ATCCGCCAGGGGAGGGCCGTCGCGAGGAGTGAGAGCTCTGATATCTAGGTCCGGTTGGGCCAAAGGGGCGCAACTAGCAGAACCTGTTCCTCGTCCTCCCTGACCTTGCACAGAAACTGCGCGAGCAGGCTCACTGGGGGAAACGCATACTTGCGCATGCCCCGAGGCCAGCTGTGGGCCAGTGCATCCGTGCCGAGAGAGCCCTCAATCAGGGAAAAAAACAACTGGCAGTGAGCGCTCTCGGGGGAAGCAAACAGATCGATCTGGGCCTCCCCGAATCGCGCCCATATCAGCTGAACAGACTCGGGGTGGAGTCTCCATTCTCCAGGGCGTAACAGCTGTCGTGAGAGCGCATCGGCTGCACGATTGAGCGTGCCTGGGACGTGAATGGCGCGCAGCGATTTCAGCCGCGGGTGACTCCAGAGGAGCAGACGGCGGGCGAGCTGAGACATGCGGCGAGAGCGCACACCCCCCATGCGGTTGATATACGCCGCCGCCGCCATACTGTCCGTCCTGACCAGCACGTGTTGCCGCTCCAGCACCGGTAAAAAGCGGTGGAGAGCGAGGAACACTGCCAACAGCTCTAGGCGATTGATATGCCAATGCAGCTGGGCACCCTTCCAGAGGCCTGCAGCCGCATGCCCGCGACACAAACACTTGTTGGAAGCGTCTGTTGAAACAACAACATGGCTGGACGCCTGTCCTAGAGGCACACCGGCCTGTAGGAACGAGGGGTCGTTCCAAGGGCTGAGGGCGCGGCGACACGGCGCAGTAACCGAGACCCGGTGTGTGCCCGCGTGCCATGCGCGTCTGGGGACCCGATCGTGAAGCCAGTGCTGAAGTGGTCTCATATGGAGAAACCCGAGCGGCGTGACGGCGGCTGCGGATGCCATATGCCCCAGGAGCCTCTGAAAGAACTTCAGTGGGACCACTAGTTTGCTGTCGAGCTCCCTCAGACAGTTCAGCAACAGGCGAGCGCGTTCCTCGGAGAGGTGCGCTACCATGGTGATCGAGTCCAGCTCCATCCCGAGAAAAGAAATCCTCTGCACGGGGGCGAGTTTGCTCTTTTCTCGGTTGACCTGAAGCCCCAGTAGGTGGAGATGCCGAAGCACCTTGTCCCTGTGCATAATCAATTGCTCCCGCGAGTGGGCTAAAATCAGCCAGTCGTCGAGATAATTGAGTATGCGAATGCCCGCGAGCCGAAGGGGCGCTAGGGCACCCTCCGCGAGTTTGGTGAAGACCCGCGGAGACAGAGAGAGCCCGAAGGGGAGGACCTTGTACTGCCACGCTCGACCCTCGAACGCAAACCGCAGAAATTGGCGGTGGCGTGGAAGAATGGAGACATGGAAATACGCGTCCTTCAGGTCTATGGCTGCAAACCAATCCCGAGGACGAACGCATTGGAGAATGCGCCTCTGCGTGAGCATTCTGAACGGCAGCCTGTGCAGACAGCGGTTCAAAACGCGCAGATCTAGGATTGGCCGTGACCCACCGCTCTTTTTGGGTACGATGAAGTATGGGCTGTAAAACCCACTCTCCATCTCGGCTGGAGGAACCGGCTCGATTGCACCCTTCGCCAGGAGGGCAGCAATCTCCTCTCGCAAGACAGGGGCGGACAGGGGGTTGACCCTGGAGAAATACACGCCCGTAAACTTGGGGGGCCGTTTCGCGAACTGAATCGCGTAACCGAGTCTGATTGTGCGTATGAGCCACCGCGAGGGGCTGGCCCGCGCTAACCAGGCAGGCAGAGCCCTCGCTAATGGAGTCATCGCTACAATCGCTGACGTACCAGCGGTGGGGCAGCGCGGAGTGGGTGTGCTGATCCGGGAAGCACGAGGGTCCCGCGGAAGAGCTGGAGGAGAGCGATTCGCTCTGGCTCCGCACCCTGACTCCGGAGGGGGGGCTGGAGGGCTGAGGGAAGGGAGATCGTCCCCCCAGCGCTCGTGAGCCACTGGCGAAGCACGTAGAGTCTGTGAGCCGGAAGGCAGCGCGTCCCGGACTGGCAGAACTCGTGCAGTCACATCCGGGGAAGGGAAAAAGTGCTCTTTTACTGATGTTTTGGTGGCACCTCCAGCGGGGAAAGAGCAAGTTTCCTCTTCTCCGGATGGCCTGTCTCAGGGAAGCTTCGCGGTCCGTTTACCGGACTTAACGGCGCCCTGGACAGGAGGGGCTACCTGCTTTCGAGGTGAACGCCGCGCCCGCTTGGCCGGAGGCGCAGGCGGGGCAGCACTCGTTGGCGGGCGCCCTCGGCGAGGAACAGCGGAGGTGGATGGCTCGGCGGGCGGAGCGGGCTTACGGCCACGCCGATAGATGACATTGCCCATCGCATCCGACTGCTCTTTCACCGCCTTGAATTCCTGGGTGAATTCACCGACGGTGTCGCCGAACAGGCCAGCCTGGGATATGGGCGAGTCAAGAAAGCGAACTTTGTCAACGTCGCGCATATCGGCCAGGTTTAGCCAGAGGTGGCGTTCCTGAACCACAAGTGTGGACATCGTCCTCCCCAGCGCACACGCGGCGGACTTAGTAGTCCGAAGAGCATAGTCGGTCGCGGTGCGCAGCTCATGTAATAAGCTTGGGTTGGACCCGCCCTCGTGCAGCTCGGCCAGCGCCTGCGCTTGGTAGCGCTGGTAGGTGGCCATCGCGTGCAAAGCAGAAGCAGCCTGGCCCGCAGCCTTATAAGCTCTGGCTCCGAGGGAGGCAGACAACCTACAGGCTTTGGACGGGAGGCGGGGCAAACCCCGCCACGTAGAGGCGCCGCGCGGACAAAGATTGACCGCGATAGCGGGCTTCACTGACGGGATCGCCTCATACCCCCTGGCAGCTTCGCCGTCAAGGGCGGTGAGGGCGGAGGCACACGCAGCACGGGCAGAGAAAGGTGCCCTCCAAGACTGCGTGAGCCTACTGTGCACTTCCGGGAAGAAGGGGACGAGAGGCTTCGAAGGCTTCGCCTTCTGGTCCTCTACGTAGCACCCATCTAGTCGGTCCGGCCGCGGAGCTGGGGGATAAACCATCTCCAACCCCACGGCCGAAGCAGCCCGGGAAAGCACGGCTAACATGTCCGCTTCAGGATCCGATTTGACAGCGCTCACCTGCCCGGAGGGGGCGAGCGGGTCCGGATCTTCGTCGGACAGTGAAAGCCCACCCTCCGATGCCGCGGAGGACATCTGATCTCCGGTGTCAGCGAGTGTGAGAGCTACCATCTGGTTAGACGGATCACTCTCACTACCCGAAGCTTGGATGGAGCGCCGTGAGGAGCGAGAGGTCCGCGAGCCCGTGGGCGGCGGATTATCTCCCGCTGAAACCCTCAGATCTGCCCGAGCGCCCGCTGCTTTTTTAGAACAGGAGGCAACTGGGGTGGCTCGCTCTCTTGCGAAAGTTAGCCGCGATCTTAGCTGTGCAACGGTCATGGCATTGTAATGACGACATGAACCGCCCGCGAGCACCGCATTAACATGCTGGACCCCCAAACATGCAATGCAGTGATCGTGTCCATCATCCGGAGCCAGGAAACCCCCACATCCAGAAACGCACAGTCGGAGCGCCATCCTGAAAAGGACGTGCTGCACGACTGTGTTGCTCTTTTAGGAAAGTTTGCAACTATACGCACCGCTCTGGAGGACCGGACCCAAAGAACCGCAGGCAAGGGAGTAACCCAGCTCGACCGTCTGCCACCGCGAAGACCCACTCTGGACCGGGAGACACACTCGTTCGCTCTGAAGTGCTGATCAGCAAGAGGAACCCTCATCGACTCACTCAGAAAGGATCTGAAGCGAAAAGGATGGCGTCTGCTGGCTTCAGGTGTGCTTATATGCTGAGATAATTGCAGATGTCGCACACCTGCGCAAGCTTACGCTGCCAATTAATTTCATTCATTGGCCCGTTCAATACTCTCCAGACAAGCGGCTTCTGATCCGAATCCTCCCAATGCGTGGATTTTACAATCAAATCCACTTATAGTGCTGAAGTTCCCCCCGAAGGGGAACAATGGTTTTACAATGATAAAACGATCGTTTTACCATCGTTTTACAATGGTTTTACAATGGTAAAACGATCGTTTTACAATGGTTTTACAATGGTAAAACGATCGTTTTACAATGGTATTACAATCGTTTTACAATGGTTTTACAATGGTAAAACGATCGTTTTACAATGGTTTTAAAATGGTTTTACAATGGTAAAACGATCGTTTTACCATCGTTTTACAATGGTTTTACAATGGTAAAACGATCGTTTTACAATGGTTTTACAATGGTTTTACAATGATAAAACAATCGTTTTACCATCGTTTTACAATGGTTTTACAATGATAAAACGATCGTTTTACAATAGTTTTACCATCGTTTTACAATGGTTTTACAATGGTTTTACAATGGTAAAACGATCGTTTTACCATCGTTTTACAAGGGTTTTACAATGGTTTTACAATGGTAAAACGATCGTTTTACAATGGTTTTACAATGGTTTTACAATGATAAAACAATCGTTTTACCATCGTTTTACAATGGTTTTACAATGATAAAACGATCGTTTTACAATAGTTTTACCATCGTTTTACAATGGTTTTACAATGGTAAAACGATCGTTTTACAATGGTTTTACAATGGTTTTACAATGGTAAAACGATCGTTTTACCATCGTTTTACAATGGTTTTAAAATGGTAAAACGATCGTTTTACAATGGTTTTACAATGGTTTTACAATGGTAAAACGATCGTTTTACAACAGTTTTACAATGGTTTTACAATGGTAAAACGATCGTTTTACCATCGTTTTACAATGGTTTTAAAATGGTTTTACAATGATAAAACAATCGTTTTACCATCGTTTTACAATGGTTTTACAATGGTAAAACGATCGTTTTACAATGGTTTTACAATGGTTTTACAATGGTAAAACGATCGTTTTACAATGGTTTTACAATGGTTTTACAATGGTAAAACGATCGTTTTACCATCGTTTTACAATGGTTTTACAATGGTTTTAAAATGGTAAAACGATCGTTTTACAATGGTTTTACAATGGTTTTACAATGGTAAAACGATCGTTTTACAACAGTTTTACAATGGTTTTACAATGGTAAAACGATCGTTTTACAATGGTTTTACAATGGTTTTACAATGGTAAAACGATCGTTTTACAATAGTTTTACCATCGTTTTACAATGGTTTTACAATGGTTTTACAATGGTAAAACGATCATTTTACAATGGTTTTACAATCGTTTTACAATGGTTTTACAATGGTAAAACGATCGTTTTACAATGGTTTTACAATGGTTTTACAATGGTAAAACGATCGTTTTACCATCGTTTTACAATGGTTTTACAATGGTAAAACAATCGTTTTACAATGGTTTTACAATGGTTTTACAATGGTAAAACGATCGTTTTACAATGGTTTTACAATGGTTTTACAATGGTAAAACGATCGTTTTACAACAGTTTTACAATGGTTTTACAATGGTAAAACGATCGTTTTACAATGGTTTTACAATGGTTTTACAATGATAAAACAATCGTTTTACCATCAATTTACCACCCCAAACATGCAATGCAGTGATCGTGTCCATCATCCGGAGCCAGGAAACCCCCGCATCCAGAAACGCACAGTCGGAGCGCCATCCTGAAAAGGACGTGCTGCACGACTGTGTTGCTCTTTTAGGAAAGTTTGCAACTATACGCACCGCTCTGGAGGACCGGACCCAAAGAACCGCAGGCAAGGGAGTAACCCAGCTCGACCGTCTGCCACCGCGAAGACCCACTCTGTGTGCCCGGTGTGTGCCCGCGTGCCATGCGCGTCTGGGGACCCGATCGTGAAGCCAGTGCTGAAGTGGTCTCATATGGAGAAACCCGAGCGGCGTGACGGCGGCTGCGGATGCCATATGCCCCAGGAGCCTCTGAAAGAACTTCAGTGGGACCACTAGTTTGCTGTCGAGCTCCCTCAGACAGTTCAGCAACAGGCGAGCGCGTTCCTCGGAGAGGTGCGCTACCATGGTGATCGAGTCCAGCTCCATCCCGAGAAAAGAAATCCTCTGCACGGGGGCGAGTTTGCTCTTTTCTCGGTTGACCTGAAGCCCCAGTAGGCGGAGATGCCGAAGCACCTTGTCCCTGTGCATAATCAATTGCTCCCGCGAGTGGGCTAAAATCAGCCAGTCGTCGAGATAATTGAGTATGCGAATGCCCGCGAGCCGAAGGGGCGCTAGGGCACCCTCCGCGAGTTTGGTGAAGACCCGCGGAGACAGAGAGAGCCCGAAGGGGAGGACCTTGTACTGCCACGCTCGACCCTCGAACGCAAACCGCAGAAATTGGCGGTGGCGTGGAAGAATGGAGACATGGAAATACGCGTCCTTCAGGTCTATGGCTGCAAACCAATCCCGAGGACGAACGCATTGGAGAATGCGCCTCTGCGTGAGCATTCTGAACGGCAGCCTGTGCAGACAGCGGTTCAAAACGCGCAGATCTAGGATTGGCCGTGACCCACCGCTCTTTTTGGGTACGATGAAGTATGGGCTGTAAAACCCACTCTCCATCTCGGCTGGAGGAACCGGCTCGATTGCACCCTTCGCCAGGAGGGCAGCAATCTCCTCTCGCAAGACAGGGGCGGACAGGGGGTTGACCCTGGAGAAATACACGCCCGTAAACTTGGGGGGCCGTTTCGCGAACTGAATCGCGTAACCGAGTCTGATTGTGCGTATGAGCCACCGCGAGGGGCTGGCCCGCGCTAACCAGGCAGGCAGAGCCCTCGCTAATGGAGTCATCGCTACAATCGCTGACGTACCAGCGGTGGGGCAGCGCGGAGTGGGTGTGCTGATCCGGGAAGCACGAGGGTCCCGCGGAAGAGCTGGAGGAGAGCGATTCGCTCTGGCTCCGCACCCTGACTCCGGAGGGGGGGCTGGAGGGCTGAGGGAAGGGAGATCGTCCCCCCAGCGCTCGTGAGCCACTGGCGAAGCACGTAGAGTCTGTGAGCCGGAAGGCAGCGCGTCCCGGACTGGCAGAACTCGTGCAGTCACATCCGGGGAAGGGAAAAAGTGCTCTTTTACTGATGTTTTGGTGGCACCTCCAGCGGGGAAAGAGCAAGTTTCCTCTTCTCCGGATGGCCTGTCTCAGGGAAGCTTCGCGGTCCGTTTACCGGACTTAACGGCGCCCTGGACAGGAGGGGCTACCTGCTTTCGAGGTGAACGCCGCGCCCGCTTGGCCGGAGGCGCAGGCGGGGCAGCACTCGTTGGCGGGCGCCCTCGGCGAGGAACAGCGGAGGTGGATGGCTCGGCGGGCGGAGCGGGCTTACGGCCACGCCGATAGATGACATTGCCCATCGCATCCGACTGCTCTTTCACCGCCTTGAATTCCTGGGTGAATTCACCGACGGTGTCGCCGAACAGGCCAGCCTGGGATATGGGCGAGTCAAGAAAGCGAACTTTGTCAACGTCGCGCATATCGGCCAGGTTTAGCCAGAGGTGGCGTTCCTGAACCACAAGTGTGGACATCGTCCTCCCCAGCGCACACGCGGCGGACTTAGTAGTCCGAAGAGCATAGTCGGTCGCGGTGCGCAGCTCATGTAATAAGCTTGGGTTGGACCCGCCCTCGTGCAGCTCGGCCAGCGCCTGCGCTTGGTAGCGCTGGTAGGTGGCCATCGCGTGCAAAGCAGAAGCAGCCTGGCCCGCAGCCTTATAAGCTCTGGCTCCGAGGGAGGCAGACAACCTACAGGCTTTGGACGGGAGGCGGGGCAAACCCCGCCACGTAGAGGCGCCGCGCGGACAAAGATTGACCGCGATAGCGGGCTTCACTGACGGGATCGCCTCATACCCCCTGGCAGCTTCGCCGTCAAGGGCGGTGAGGGCGGAGGCACACGCAGCACGGGCAGAGAAAGGTGCCCTCCAAGACTGCGTGAGCCTACTGTGCACTTCCGGGAAGAAGGGGACGAGAGGCTTCGAAGGCTTCGCCTTCTGGTCCTCTACGTAGCACCCATCTAGTCGGTCCGGCCGCGGAGCTGGGGGATAAACCATCTCCAACCCCACGGCCGAAGCAGCCCGGGAAAGCACGGCTAACATGTCCGCTTCAGGATCCGATTTGACAGCGCTCACCTGCCCGGAGGGGGCGAGCGGGTCCGGATCTTCGTCGGACAGTGAAAGCCCACCCTCCGATGCCGCGGAGGACATCTGATCTCCGGTGTCAGCGAGTGTGAGAGCTACCATCTGGTTAGACGGATCACTCTCACTACCCGAAGCTTGGATGGAGCGCCGTGAGGAGCGAGAGGTCCGCGAGCCCGTGGGCGGCGGATTATCTCCCGCTGAAACCCTCAGATCTGCCCGAGCGCCCGCTGCTTTTTTAGAACAGGAGGCAACTGGGGTGGCTCGCTCTCTTGCGAAAGTTAGCCGCGATCTTAGCTGTGCAACGGTCATGGCATTGTAATGACGACATGAACCGCCCGCGAGCACCGCATTAACATGCTGGACCCCCAAACATGCAATGCAGTGATCGTGTCCATCATCCGGAGCCAGGAAACCCCCGCATCCAGAAACGCACAGTCGGAGCGCCATCCTGAAAAGGACGTGCTGCACGACTGTGTTGCTCTTTTAGGAAAGTTTGCAACTATACGCACCGCTCTGGAGGACCGGACCCAAAGAACCGCAGGCAAGGGAGTAACCCAGCTCGACCGTCTGCCACCGCGAAGACCCACTCTGGACCGGGAGACACACTCGTTCGCTCTGAAGTGCTGATCAGCAAGAGGAACCCTCATCGACTCACTCAGAAAGGATCTGAAGCGAAAAGGATGGCGTCTGCTGGCTTCAGGTGTGCTTATATGCTGAGATAATTGCAGATGTCGCACACCTGCGCAAGCTTACGCTGCCAATTAATTTCATTCATTGGCCCGTTCAATACTCTCAAGACAAGCGGCTTCTGATCCGAATCCTCCCAATGCGTGGATTTTACAATCAAATCCACTTATAGTGCTGAAGTTCCCCCCGAAGGGGAACAATGGTTTTACAATGATAAAACGATCGTTTTACCATCGTTTTACAATGGTTTTACAATGGTAAAACGATCGTTTTACAATGGTTTTACAATGGTAAAACGATCGTTTTACAATGGTATTACAATCGTTTTACAATGGTTTTACAATGGTAAAACGATCGTTTTACAATGGTTTTAAAATGGTTTTACAATGGTAAAACGATCGTTTTACCATCGTTTTACAATGGTTTTACAATGGTAAAACGATCGTTTTACAATGGTTTTACAATGGTTTTACAATGATAAAACGATCGTTTTACCATCGTTTTACAATGGTTTTACAATGGTAAAACGATCGTTTTACAATGGTTTTACAATGGTTTTACAATGATAAAACAATCGTTTTACCATCGTTTTACAATGGTTTTACAATGATAAAACGATCGTTTTACAATAGTTTTACCATCGTTTTACAATGGTTTTACAATGGTTTTACAATGGTAAAACGATCGTTTTACCATCGTTTTACAAGGGTTTTACAATGGTTTTACAATGGTAAAACGATCGTTTTACAATGGTTTTACAATGGTTTTACAATGATAAAACAATCGTTTTACCATCGTTTTACAATGGTTTTACAATGATAAAACGATCGTTTTACAATAGTTTTACCATCGTTTTACAATGGTTTTACAATGGTAAAACGATCGTTTTACAATGGTTTTACAATGGTTTTACAATGGTAAAACGATCGTTTTACAACAGTTTTACAATGGTTTTACAATGGTAAAACGATCGTTTTACCATCGTTTTACAATGGTTTTAAAATGGTTTTACAATGATAAAACAATCGTTTTACCATCGTTTTACAATGGTTTTACAATGGTAAAACGATCGTTTTACAATGGTTTTACAATGGTTTTACAATGGTAAAACGATCGTTTTACAATGGTTTTACAATGGTTTTACAATGGTAAAACGATCGTTTTACCATCGTTTTACAATGGTTTTACAATGGTTTTAAAATGGTAAAACGATCGTTTTACAATGGTTTTACAATGGTTTTACAATGGTAAAACGATCGTTTTACAACAGTTTTACAATGGTTTTACAATGGTAAAACGATCGTTTTACAATGGTTTTACAATGGTTTTACAATGGTAAAACGATCGTTTTACAATAGTTTTACCATCGTTTTACAATGGTTTTACAATGGTTTTACAATGGTAAAACGATCATTTTACAATGGTTTTACAATCGTTTTACAATGGTTTTACAATGGTAAAACGATCGTTTTACAATGGTTTTACAATGGTTTTACAATGGTAAAACGATCGTTTTACCATCGTTTTACAATGGTTTTACAATGGTAAAACAATCGTTTTACAATGGTTTTACAATGGTTTTACAATGGTAAAACGATCGTTTTACAATGGTTTTACAATGGTTTTACAATGGTAAAACGATCGTTTTACAACAGTTTTACAATGGTTTTACAATGGTAAAACGATCGTTTTACAATGGTTTTACAATGGTTTTACAATGATAAAACAATCGTTTTACCATCAATTTACCACCCCAAACATGCAATGCAGTGATCGTGTCCATCATCCGGAGCCAGGAAACCCCCGCATCCAGAAACGCACAGTCGGAGCGCCATCCTGAAAAGGACGTGCTGCACGACTGTGTTGCTCTTTTAGGAAAGTTTGCAACTATACGCACCGCTCTGGAGGACCGGACCCAAAGAACCGCAGGCAAGGGAGTAACCCAGCTCGACCGTCTGCCACCGCGAAGACCCACTCTGGACCGGGAGACACACTCGTTCGCTCTGAAGTGCTGATCAGCAAGAGGAACCCTCATCGACTCACTCAGAAAGGATCTGAAGCGAAAAGGATGGCGTCTGCTGGCTTCAGGTGTGCTTATATGCTGAGATAATTGCAGATGTCGCACACCTGCGCAAGCTTACGCTGCCAATTAATTTCATTCATTGGCCCGTTCAATACTCTCCAGACAAGCGGCTTCTGATCCGAATCCTCCCAATGCGTGGATTTTACAATCAAATCCACTTATAGTGCTGAAGTTCCCCCCGAAGGGGAACAATGGTTTTACAATGATAAAACGATCGTTTTACCATCGTTTTACAATGGTTTTACAATGGTAAAACGATCGTTTTACAATGGTTTTACAATGGTAAAACGATCGTTTTACAATGGTATTACAATCGTTTTACAATGGTTTTACAATGGTAAAACGATCGTTTTACAATGGTTTTAAAATGGTTTTACAATGGTAAAACGATCGTTTTACCATCGTTTTACAATGGTTTTACAATGGTAAAACGATCGTTTTACAATGGTTTTACAATGGTTTTACAATGATAAAACAATCGTTTTACCATCGTTTTACAATGGTTTTACAATGATAAAACGATCGTTTTACAATAGTTTTACCATCGTTTTACAATGGTTTTACAATGGTTTTACAATGGTAAAACGATCGTTTTACCATCGTTTTACAAGGGTTTTACAATGGTTTTACAATGGTAAAACGATCGTTTTACAATGGTTTTACAATGGTTTTACAATGATAAAACAATCGTTTTACCATCGTTTTACAATGGTTTTACAATGATAAAACGATCGTTTTACAATAGTTTTACCATCGTTTTACAATGGTTTTACAATGGTAAAACGATCGTTTTACAATGGTTTTACAATGGTTTTACAATGGTAAAACGATCGTTTTACCATCGTTTTACAATGGTTTTAAAATGGTAAAACGATCGTTTTACAATGGTTTTACAATGGTTTTACAATGGTAAAACGATCGTTTTACAACAGTTTTACAATGGTTTTACAATGGTAAAACGATCGTTTTACCATCGTTTTACAATGGTTTTAAAATGGTTTTACAATGATAAAACAATCGTTTTACCATCGTTTTACAATGGTTTTACAATGGTAAAACGATCGTTTTACAATGGTTTTACAATGGTTTTACAATGGTAAAACGATCGTTTTACAATGGTTTTACAATGGTTTTACAATGGTAAAACGATCGTTTTACCATCGTTTTACAATGGTTTTACAATGGTTTTAAAATGGTAAAACGATCGTTTTACAATGGTTTTACAATGGTTTTACAATGGTAAAACGATCGTTTTACAATGGTTTTACAATGGTTTTACAATGGTAAAACAATCGTTTTACCATCGTTTTACAATGGTTTTACAATGATAAAACGATCGTTTTACAATAGTTTTACCATCGTTTTACAATGGTTTTACAATGGTTTTACAATGGTAAAACGATCATTTTACAATGGTTTTACAATCGTTTTACAATGGTTTTACAATGGTAAAACGATCGTTTTACAATGGTTTTACAATGGTTTTACAATGGTAAAACGATCGTTTTACCATCGTTTTACAATGGTTTTACAATGGTAAAACAATCGTTTTACAATGGTTTTACAATGGTTTTACAATGGTAAAACGATCGTTTTACAATGGTTTTACAATGGTTTTACAATGGTAAAACGATCGTTTTACAACAGTTTTACAATGGTTTTACAATGGTAAAACGATCGTTTTACAATGGTTTTACAATGGTTTTACAATGATAAAACAATCGTTTTACCATCAATTTACCACCCCAAACATGCAATGCAGTGATCGTGTCCATCATCCGGAGCCAGGAAACCCCCGCATCCAGAAACGCACAGTCGGAGCGCCATCCTGAAAAGGACGTGCTGCACGACTGTGTTGCTCTTTTAGGAAAGTTTGCAACTATACGCACCGCTCTGGAGGACCGGACCCAAAGAACCGCAGGCAAGGGAGTAACCCAGCTCGACCGTCTGCCACCGCGAAAACCCACTCTGGACCGGGAGACACACTCGTTCGCTCTGAAGTGCTGATCAGCAAGAGGAACCCTCATCGACTCACTCAGAAAGGATCTGAAGCGAAAAGGATGGCGTCTGCTGGCTTCAGGTGTGCTTATATGCTGAGATAATTGCAGATGTCGCACACCTGCGCAAGCTTACGCTGCCAATTAATTTCATTCATTGGCCCGTTCAATACTCTCCAGACAAGCGGCTTCTGATCCGAATCCTCCCAATGCGTGGATTTTACAATCAAATCCACTTATAGTGCTGAAGTTCCCCCCGAAGGGGAACAATGGTTTTACAATGATAAAACGATCATTTTACCATCGTTTTACAATGGTTTTACAATGGTAAAACGATCGTTTTACAATAGTTTTACCATCGTTTTACAATGGTTTTACAATGGTAAAACGATCGTTTTACAATGGTTTTACAATGGTTTTACAATGGTAAAACGATCGTTTTACAATGGTATTACAATCGTTTTACAATGGTTTTACAATGGTAAAACGATCGTTTTACAATGGTTTTAAAATGGTTTTACAATGGTAAAACGATCGTTTTACCATCGTTTTACAATGGTTTTACAATGGTAAAACGATCGTTTTACAATGGTTTTACAATGGTAAAACGATCGTTTTACAATGGTTTTACAATGGTTTTACAATGATAAAACAATCGTTTTACAATAGTTTTACCATCGTTTTACAAGGGTTTTACAATGGTTTTACAATCGTTTTACAATGGTTTTACAATGGTAAAACGATCGTTTTACAATGGTTTTACAATGGTTTTACAATGGTAAAACGATCGTTTTACAATGGTTTTACAATGATAAAACGATCGTTTTACAACAGTTTTACAATGGTTTTACAATGGTAAAACGATCGTTTTACCATCGTTTTACAATGGTTTTACAATGGTTTTACAATGATAAAACAATCGTTTTACCATCGTTTTACAATGGTTTTACAATGGTAAAACGATCGTTTTACAATGGTTTTACAATGGTTTTACAATGGTAAAACGATCGTTTTACAATGGTTTTACAATGGTTTTACAATGATAAAACGATCGTTTTACCATCGTTTTACAATGGTTTTACAATGGTAAAACGATCGTTTTACAATAGTTTTACCATCGTTTTACAATGGTTTTACTATGGTAAAACGATCGTTTTACAATGGTTTTACAATGGTTTTACAATGGTAAAACGATCGTTTTACAATGGTATTACAATCGTTTTACAATGGTTTTACAATGGTAAAACGATCGTTTTACAATGGTTTTAAAATGGTTTTACAATGGTAAAACGATCGTTTTACCATCGTTTTACAATGGTTTTACAATGGTAAAACGATCGTTTTACAATGGTTTTACAATGGTTTTACAATGGTAAAACGATCGTTTTACAATGGTTTTACAATGATAAAACAATCGTTTTACAATAGTTTTACCATCGTTTTACAATGGTTTTACAATGGTTTTACAATCGTTTTACAATGGTTTTACAATGGTAAAACGATCGTTTTACAATGGTTTTACAATGGTTTTACAATGGTAAAACGATCGTTTTACCATCGTTTTACAATGGTTTTACAATGGTTTTACAATGGTAAAACGATCGTTTTACAATGGTTTTACAATGGTAAAACGATCGTTTTACAATGGTTTTACAATGGTTTTACAATGGTAAAACGATCGTTTTACAACAGTTTTACAATGGTTTTACAATGGTAAAACGATCGTTTTACCATCGTTTTACAATGGTTTTACAATGGTTTTACAATGATAAAACAATCGTTTTACCATCGTTTTACAATGGTTTTACAATGGTAAAACGATCGTTTTACAATGGTTTTACAATGGTTTTACAATGGTTTTACAATGGTAAAACGATCGTTTTACAATGGTTTTACAATGGTTTTACAATGGTAAAACGATCGTTTTACCATCGTTTTACCATCGTTTTACAATGGTTTTACAATGATTAAACGATCGTTTTACCATCGTTTTACAATGGTTTTACAATGGTAAAACGATTGTTTACAATAGTTTTACCATCGTTTTACAATGGTTTTTCAATGGTAAAACGATCGTTTTACAATGGTTTTACAATCATTTTACAATGGTTTTACAATAATAAAACGATCGTTTTACCATCGTTTTACAATGGTTTTACAATGGTAAAACGATCGTTTTACAATGGTTTTTCAATGGTAAAACGATCGTTTTACAATGGTTTAACAATGGTTTTACAATGATAAAACGATTGTTTTACCATCGTTTTACAATGATAAAACGATCGTTTTACCATCGTTTTACAATGGTTTTACAATGGTAAAACGATCGTTTTACAATGGTTTTACAATGGTTTTACAATGATAAAACGATCGTTTTACCATCGTTTTACAATGGTTTTACAATGGTAAAACGATCGTTTTACAATGGTTTTACAATGGTTTTACAATGGTAAAACGATCGTTTTACCATCGTTTTACAATGGTTTTACAATGGTTTTACAATGGTAAAACGATCGTTTTACAATGGTTTTACAATGGTAAAACGATCGTTTTACCATCGTTTTACAATGATAAAACGATCGTTTTACCATCGTTTTACAATGGTTTTACAATGGTTTTACAATGATAAAACAATCGTTTTACAATGGTTTTACAATGATAAAACGATCGTTTTACCATCGTTTTACAATGGTTTTAAAATGGTAAAACGATCGTTTTACAATGGTTTTACAATGGTTTTACAATGGTAAAACGATCGTTTTACAACAGTTTTACAATGGTTTTACAATGGTAAAACGATCGTTTTACCATCGTTTTACAATGGTTTTAAAATGGTTTTACAATGATAAAACAATCGTTTTACCATCGTTTTACAATGGTTTTACAATGGTAAAACGATCGTTTTACAATGGTTTTACAATGGTTTTACAATGGTAAAACGATCGTTTTACAATGGTTTTACAATGGTTTTACAATGGTAAAACGATCGTTTTACCATCGTTTTACAATGGTTTTACAATGGTTTTAAAATGGTAAAACGATCGTTTTACAATGGTTTTACAATGGTTTTACAATGGTAAAACGATCGTTTTACAACAGTTTTACAATGGTTTTACAATGGTAAAACGATCGTTTTACAATGGTTTTACAATGGTTTTACAATGGTAAAACGATCGTTTTACCATCGTTTTACAATGGTTTTACAATGGTAAAACAATCGTTTTACAATGGTTTTACAATGGTTTTACAATGGTAAAACGATCGTTTTACAATGGTTTTACAATGGTTTTACAATGGTAAAACGATCGTTTTACAACAGTTTTACAATGGTTTTACAATGGTAAAACGATCGTTTTACAATGGTTTTACAATGGTTTTACAATGATAAAACAATCGTTTTACCATCAATTTACCACCCCAAACATGCAATGCAGTGATCGTGTCCATCATCCGGAGCCAGGAAACCCCCGCATCCAGAAACGCACAGTCGGAGCGCCATCCTGAAAAGGACGTGCTGCACGACTGTGTTGCTCTTTTAGGAAAGTTTGCAACTATACGCACCGCTCTGGAGGACCGGACCCAAAGAACCGCAGGCAAGGGAGTAACCCAGCTCGACCGTCTGCCACCGCGAAGACCCACTCTGGACCGGGAGACACACTCGTTCGCTCTGAAGTGCTGATCAGCAAGAGGAACCCTCATCGACTCACTCAGAAAGGATCTGAAGCGAAAAGGATGGCGTCTGCTGGCTTCAGGTGTGCTTATATGCTGAGATAATTGCAGATGTCGCACACCTGCGCAAGCTTACGCTGCCAATTAATTTCATTCATTGGCCCGTTCAATACTCTCCAGACAAGCGGCTTCTGATCCGAATCCTCCCAATGCGTGGATTTTACAATCAAATCCACTTATAGTGCTGAAGTTCCCCCCGAAGGGGAACAATGGTTTTACAATGATAAAACGATCGTTTTACCATCGTTTTACAATGGTTTTACAATGGTAAAACGATCGTTTTACAATGGTTTTACAATGGTAAAACGATCGTTTTACAATGGTATTACAATCGTTTTACAATGGTTTTACAATGGTAAAACGATCGTTTTACAATGGTTTTAAAATGGTTTTACAATGGTAAAACGATCGTTTTACCATCGTTTTACAATGGTTTTACAATGGTAAAACGATCGTTTTACAATGGTTTTACAATGGTTTTACAATGATAAAACAATCGTTTTACCATCGTTTTACAATGGTTTTACAATGATAAAACGATCGTTTTACAATAGTTTTACCATCGTTTTACAATGGTTTTACAATGGTTTTACAATGGTAAAACGATCGTTTTACCATCGTTTTACAAGGGTTTTACAATGGTTTTACAATGGTAAAACGATCGTTTTACAATGGTTTTACAATGGTTTTACAATGATAAAACAATCGTTTTACCATCGTTTTACAATGGTTTTACAATGATAAAACGATCGTTTTACAATAGTTTTACCATCGTTTTACAATGGTTTTACAATGGTAAAACGATCGTTTTACAATGGTTTTACAATGGTTTTACAATGGTAAAACGATCGTTTTACCATCGTTTTACAATGGTTTTAAAATGGTAAAACGATCGTTTTACAATGGTTTTACAATGGTTTTACAATGGTAAAACGATCGTTTTACAACAGTTTTACAATGGTTTTACAATGGTAAAACGATCGTTTTACCATCGTTTTACAATGGTTTTAAAATGGTTTTACAATGATAAAACAATCGTTTTACCATCGTTTTACAATGGTTTTACAATGGTAAAACGATCGTTTTACAATGGTTTTACAATGGTTTTACAATGGTAAAACGATCGTTTTACAATGGTTTTACAATGGTTTTACAATGGTAAAACGATCGTTTTACCATCGTTTTACAATGGTTTTACAATGGTTTTAAAATGGTAAAACGATCGTTTTACAATGGTTTTACAATGGTTTTACAATGGTAAAACGATCGTTTTACAACAGTTTTACAATGGTTTTACAATGGTAAAACGATCGTTTTACAATGGTTTTACAATGGTTTTACAATGGTAAAACAATCGTTTTACCATCGTTTTACAATGGTTTTACAATGATAAAACGATCGTTTTACAATAGTTTTACCATCGTTTTACAATGGTTTTACAATGGTTTTACAATGGTAAAACGATCATTTTACAATGGTTTTACAATCGTTTTACAATGGTTTTACAATGGTAAAACGATCGTTTTACAATGGTTTTACAATGGTTTTACAATGGTTTTACAATGGTAAAACGATCGTTTTACCATCGTTTTACAATGGTTTTACAATGGTAAAACAATCGTTTTACAATGGTTTTACAATGGTTTTACAATGGTAAAACGATCGTTTTACAATGGTTTTACAATGGTTTTACAATGGTAAAACGATCGTTTTACAACAGTTTTACAATGGTTTTACAATGGTAAAACGATCGTTTTACAATGGTTTTACAATGGTTTTACAATGATAAAACAATCGTTTTACCATCAATTTACCACCCCAAACATGCAATGCAGTGATCGTGTCCATCATCCGGAGCCAGGAAACCCCCGCATCCAGAAACGCACAGTCGGAGCGCCATCCTGAAAAGGACGTGCTGCACGACTGTGTTGCTCTTTTAGGAAAGTTTGCAACTATACGCACCGCTCTGGAGGACCGGACCCAAAGAACCGCAGGCAAGGGAGTAACCCAGCTCGACCGTCTGCCACCGCGAAAACCCACTCTGGACCGGGAGACACACTCGTTCGCTCTGAAGTGCTGATCAGCAAGAGGAACCCTCATCGACTCACTCAGAAAGGATCTGAAGCGAAAAGGATGGCGTCTGCTGGCTTCAGGTGTGCTTATATGCTGAGATAATTGCAGATGTCGCACACCTGCGCAAGCTTACGCTGCCAATTAATTTCATTCATTGGCCCGTTCAATACTCTCCAGACAAGCGGCTTCTGATCCGAATCCTCCCAATGCGTGGATTTTACAATCAAATCCACTTATAGTGCTGAAGTTCCCCCCGAAGGGGAACAATGGTTTTACAATGATAAAACGATCATTTTACCATCGTTTTACAATGGTTTTACAATGGTAAAACGATCGTTTTACAATAGTTTTACCATCGTTTTACAATGGTTTTACAATGGTAAAACGATCGTTTTACAATGGTTTTACAATGGTTTTACAATGGTAAAACGATCGTTTTACAATGGTATTACAATCGTTTTACAATGGTTTTACAATGGTAAAACGATCGTTTTACAATGGTTTTAAAATGGTTTTACAATGGTAAAACGATCGTTTTACCATCGTTTTACAATGGTTTTACAATGGTAAAACGATCGTTTTACAATGGTTTTACAATGGTAAAACGATCGTTTTACAATGGTTTTACAATGGTTTTACAATGATAAAACAATCGTTTTACAATAGTTTTACCATCGTTTTACAAGGGTTTTACAATGGTTTTACAATCGTTTTACAATGGTTTTACAATGGTAAAACGATCGTTTTACAATGGTTTTACAATGGTTTTACAATGGTAAAACGATCGTTTTACCATCGTTTTACAATGGTTTTACAATGGTTTTACAATGGTTTTACAATGGTAAAACGATCGTTTTACAATGGTTTTACAATGATAAAACGATCGTTTTACAACAGTTTTACAATGGTTTTACAATGGTAAAACGATCGTTTTACCATCGTTTTACAATGGTTTTACAATGGTTTTACAATGATAAAACAATCGTTTTACCATCGTTTTACAATGGTTTTACAATGGTAAAACGATCGTTTTACAATGGTTTTACAATGGTTTTACAATGGTAAAACGATCGTTTTACAATGGTTTTACAATGGTTTTACAATGGTAAAACGATCGTTTTACCATCGTTTTACAATGGTTTTACAATGATAAAACGATCGTTTTACCATCGTTTTACAATGGTTTTACAATGGTAAAACGATCGTTTTACAATAGTTTTACCATCGTTTTACAATGGTTTTACTATGGTAAAACGATCGTTTTACAATGGTTTTACAATGGTTTTACAATGGTAAAACGATCGTTTTACAATGGTATTACAATCGTTTTACAATGGTTTTACAATGGTAAAACGATCGTTTTACAATGGTTTTAAAATGGTTTTACAATGGTAAAACGATCGTTTTACCATCGTTTTACAATGGTTTTACAATGGTAAAACGATCGTTTTACAATGGTTTTACAATGGTTTTACAATGGTAAAACGATCGTTTTACAATGGTTTTACAATGGTTTTACAATGATAAAACAATCGTTTTACAATAGTTTTACCATCGTTTTACAATGGTTTTACAATGGTTTTACAATCGTTTTACAATGGTTTTACAATGGTAAAACGATCGTTTTACAATGGTTTTACAATGGTTTTACAATGGTAAAACGATCGTTTTACCATCGTTTTACAATGGTTTTACAATGGTTTTACAATGGTTTTACAATGGTAAAACGATCGTTTTACAATGGTTTTACAATGGTAAAACGATCGTTTTACAATGGTTTTACAATGGTTTTACAATGGTTTTACAATGGTAAAACGATCGTTTTACAACAGTTTTACAATGGTTTTACAATGGTAAAACGATCGTTTTACCATCGTTTTACAATGGTTTTACAATGGTTTTACAATGATAAAACAATCGTTTTACCATCGTTTTACAATGGTTTTACAATGGTAAAACGATCGTTTTACAATGGTTTTACAATGGTTTTACAATGGTTTTACAATGGTAAAACGATCGTTTTACAATGGTTTTACAATGGTTTTACAATGGTAAAACGATCGTTTTACCATCGTTTTACCATCGTTTTACAATGGTTTTACAATGATTAAACGATCGTTTTACCATCGTTTTACAATGGTTTTACAATGGTAAAACGATTGTTTACAATAGTTTTACCATCGTTTTACAATGGTTTTTCAATGGTAAAACGATCGTTTTACAATGGTTTTACAATCATTTTACAATGGTTTTACAATAATAAAACGATCGTTTTACCATCGTTTTACAATGGTTTTACAATGGTAAAACGATCGTTTTACAATGGTTTTTCAATGGTAAAACGATCGTTTTACAATGGTTTAACAATGGTTTTACAATGATAAAACGATTGTTTTACCATCGTTTTACAATGATAAAACGATCGTTTTACCATCGTTTTACAATGGTTTTACAATGGTAAAACGATCGTTTTACAATGGTTTTACAATGGTTTTACAATGATAAAACGATCGTTTTACCATCGTTTTACAATGGTTTTACAATGGTAAAACGATCGTTTTACAATGGTTTTACAATGGTTTTACAATGGTAAAACGATCGTTTTACCATCGTTTTACAATGGTTTTACAATGGTTTAACAATGGTAAAACGATCGTTTTACAATGGTTTTACAATGGTAAAACGATCGTTTTACCATCGTTTTACAATGATAAAACGATCGTTTTACCATCGTTTTACAATGGTTTTACAATGGTTTTACAATGATAAAACAATCGTTTTACAATGGTTTTACAATGATAAAACGATCGTTTTACCATCGTTTTACAATGGTTTTTCAATGGTAAAACGATCGTTTTACAATGGTTTTACAATGGTTTTACAATGGTAAAACGATCGTTTTACCATCGTTTTACAATGGTTTTACAATGGTTTTACAATGGTAAAACGATCGTTTTACAATGGTTTTACAATGGTAAAACGATCGTTTTACCATCGTTTTACAATGGTTTTACAATGGTAAAACGATCGTTTTACCATCGTTTTACAATGGTTTTACAATAATAAAACGATCGTTTTACCATCGTTTTACAATGGTTTTACAATGGTTTTACAATGATAAAACGATCGTTTTACCACCGTTTTAGTGCGCGCGGCACTAGCGGACATGGGGTGCTTTTCCAAAAAAAGACGTACAGTAACTTGCGGCTGAACTATGCACAGTTTGGGGAAAAAAAGGATATAGTGATGCATGTTTCCCAAAACCCCTATAGTTTCTCTGTCGCAGATCCATCATTTGAATCAGGTTAGTTATAAGTAAAACGCACATAATGATAAAGCACACCATCATCACGAGGGCAATTAAATAGACAACCTAAACATATTTTTAATTGTTTATTTATGTAATGTGAGTTTTTATAACTTTGTTCTTTAAATTATTTATAACTTAGGCTATTCTATCGAGATGACACCATAAAAGGCCTTCAATGCACTGATATAGGTAATAGGGATACAATGAAAAGCCGATTTCACTATTGACCCGGTTTTTATTCATTGACGGCTTCCCAACGCCGCATTTCTGTTGCGCGAAAAAAAGCTGCTGCAAATAAGCAAATTTATGACAAAACAATTTTAATAGTTTCATAGTAGTAGCTGGTGTGCTTCATCTGCGTGATTCTGATTTGACATTCTTCCGCTAAACTTGCACTGTGTTAATGTGTAAATGGGCTATGATCTTTGCTATTGAGGCTAAGGCATCAATGTGTAAATGAGCTACTTTCAATTTCGAGGTGGGGGAAGTGGGAAGAGGCAATTCAAATGCTACCATCTCTAAAAATAAAAAAGGCCGCTCACGCGGCATTTGTGTTTATTATTACCTTATTTTTATTTCACTATTATTAATTTATTCATTCATTCTTCATTCATTTTCTTTTCGGTTTAGTCCCTTTATTAGTCTGTGATCGCCACAGCGGAATGAACCGTCAACTTATCCAGCATATGTTTTTTAAGTGGATGGCAGGAGGGCCAGCTTGGGCTTCGGGACGGAGTGAAAGGAAAGGCGGAATTTGCCCCGAGTCTGGGAAAGATGGCTTGCCGTAATTACACTAGTTTTCCTATCGCACACATGCGCCAAACACATAAACAAATAAATAAAAAAGGAAAAGAAAACATCTAGACTTATAGGCTGAGGTCTTTTTGCCTATAATCGCCCTTATGTTTCCGTTTTAAATGTAAGGCTGATGCATAGAATAATACAATTTTAATTTATAAGTAATTTTGCTGCGTCCCCCTTGATGTTTCAATAACGCATAATAATCTACACACCATAAAGACATAGCAGAGATAAAGGTTGTGTGTGAGAGCCCGAGCAAAAGAGCGCTCTTTTCACAGCTCTGTTGATGCTGCTAGCGGCTTCTTTCTTTTTGTAATTTATTTTGCAGATAATACGAATACAACAGAAAGACATAACACTTTACAAAATACCTTTTGTAGACTCAAAACAAGTGTCATATCTTGATAAGCCTAAGCCACATTGAAATATAATTTAAAGAATTACATTATCGGATATAATAAAATCGCATTAAATAAATAAACCAATATAATACAAGCAAAAGCAAGCTATAACAGTTTAGGTAGGCCTATACAGCCTACATAAATAAAACCGTTAAAGCCAAATCAAACTTTTATTTTACAAGATATTTTCTTTTAAAAGATTTTAGATATTTTCTAAAAACAATAAACACCAGAGAAGGTTTAGAATATTATTTATAAAGTATTTGGATATGATGATAATAATCAAATCGTGCAAACAGAGCATTTTTGGGAACACGTTTCAGGTCTCTCCAGTGCATTTGGGCTGAATGTTTGACTGTGTCTAAATGAGGATGTTAAAAAATACATTTTCTACCGAGTTATTAAGGGATGCACGATGCCAACAGTCGGGGGACGTTCTGGGGGCTGGGTTTGCGTTACGCGCTGCGAGCTATAGGCCGACAGTGGAAATGCGACATGATTTCGGTCTCACTGATGCCCATTAACACCTGAAAGACAAGCTTTTGGTTATGAGATAGGGGAAGGGGTATGTCTCCACCCTCAAGTGTTTTCCACAAACATGGTTACACAAAATCCAAAACTCCCGAGGACGGATGGCGTAACCGTAGCAAAACCTATGCGTTTCAAAACCAAACCGCATTAAATATGGGGCCTTATGAAAATGAATGTTTCTATGCACAGCAACTTCTGGACTGAACTACTTGTTATTTAAAATATCTGTATTACGCTCTAGCATTCGCCAAAACGAATATATTTGTACATAAAAACACCGAACATAGCCTAGCTGAATAGGGTGTTGCCTGCTGAGCCATGACAGCAGCAGACAATTCCGCACGACCATAAAGCCTTCACCTAACAGTTATTTTCTAATATTCACAACGCGAGCCACAACAATAGACATGCCATGCCCATCATCCTTACAGACAACTTCGCTTTAAACTGTATTAAGGTCCCATTTACACTGCACAGCAGTTTTATATAAAACGTTAATGATACATATAACAGGCTACATTTTGATGGTGAAATAACCTTTTAAACGATGGCTTTTTATTTCAGTATTCAAACATTAAATAACTAATACATCAAGTAAAATAACGAATATGCAAAAACACGTATATAAATATAAAGGACTATTATAATTAGCAAAATGCTGCTCTATTTATCTTTGTATTTTTATAATTTTATTGTTGTTTTTAATATTTTGAATTAATTAAAGCTATAGACAAATACTGCTTGACATTTTAGAAAATGTTTTGCGTATACCCAGTACCGAGAACAAACAAACAAAAGCACATGGCTTGTTAATCAATTTAATCAAGCTCTAGCCACGAATAAAATAATAGACTATTTTATTATTTTAATATTTTAGACGACGGGTTAGTAATTATATTATAAATGGTTATGTTCAGATCAATGAAATAATAACTTTAATAATTCTGCTTTGCATTTTTCTATGCATTACTAACATCACTAAACCATACATTTGTTTTATAAGTTAACCAAATATTTGCAGAGATTCAGCAGTTTATTTTCTGACGCGTTTGCCAGTCATGCCAGTCAGTGAAAAAAACTGTGGCCCCGTTTGCAGGTCAGATTCGTTTTTATTAATCTGATTCAACTTTTCTTATTTACAGGACATAAAAATGCAATTAAACGTTTCAAATCAATGTGCATTGTCCTTTACCATACAAAAAAAAAAACATTGTTATACACCATAGCGTGTAGCCTATAAAATGGCCGCAAATCTTTTTAAATGCATTAAAAAGCAAGCGCATATTAGCCGTACCTTGAGTTTGTTCACATTCTGCCTGTATTAACATGCATGCTGTATTTTAATATAGCTTATTGTGATGAATTAGCTCTAACTGACAGCTTTTTCTTCTTTTTCAGCGGTTATGCTCGCATTATATTTCACACGCATATGCAAGGTGACTGAAATTGAAATTCAAATACAAAACATACTGAGCCATTAAGTAAAAAAAACAAAAAAAAAAAAACAGTTATAGCTACTTTAAAGGAGAACATTGACGTTTTGAAAAAAAAAAAAACTGAACTGAAACTAAATTATTAAAAAATAAACCTGCTATATGTCCTGCGGCAAAAATATTTTTATTATGATCTGCTTAAAATAGGTCAATTTATTATTATTTTTTTTTGCTTTTGATGAAGCTGCATTCAACTTAAGCTCAATGTCGGCAATGTCTTTAAATAAATAATATATCTAGGCCTGTTTTCATTTTTCATTAATTTTCATTATTCGTTTATTATTATCTACAATTGTTGAGACATAAAATGAGATAGTAAACTATAATCAACAACGAAAATGTCAGTAAAAACAGAAATAAAAAAATAAATGAAAATGTCTTGGCTTAGTCCTGTCAAAATAGCAAACACTGAACATCTCTCTATATTTAGGTTAAAAGACTGCTTTATTTATTTATTTATTTATTTATTTATTTATTTAAGACTACTTATTTGTACTGAATGTTTATGCTTTCATTGTAGTTGCAAAAAGATCAGAAATTGATCTCGCACGCGCAGGGAAAAAAGGCAATTATGCCACACATGACTTGCATCGCTCTCATGCCAAGTTTTGAGGATAAACTCGCATTTAGATGCTGCATGAAATAAAATAAAACTATCAAAAAGCACATTAAAGACTTTAATAAAAAATTAAAACATTCATAAAGGAGTATCTTATGGAAAAACACCACGGGCTCTGCTTTCGGTTTTAAAAGAATCAAGCAGCTTTAAAAAATATATAATTTGCTGAAGAGAAATGACACGAAAAAAAAATAAAAAGATTAAACATATCGGGACTGTTAAAAGAAAATTCCTCTTTGATATATTCTTTCGACTCCGATAAATCAGCTAAGATTATGAATGACGGAGTGTCTCTCCTGCTTCAGCAGCGTGTCCCGCTGGTTATAAACGATGAGGCGGAGAGAATGCGCTGCTTAGTGAACCTAACGCGCCATTATTTTAATTCTATATTCGTGAAGAATGAGCCAACCGCATATGCTTAGTCCTGTTGGTCGGGACTCTGCTTTATAACTTAGTTTATTACAATAATCACACTTCCTTTGCCATCTTTCTTCACATGTTGCCACTCGGCACATCTTGCGCTCCATCTTTAAACAAATGTTTACATTATTGAGGTGCTCTCTGGCGGCGAAGTTTCTGGCAGAGTAGCGAGTGAAAAAATGTGCTTGCAGAAATTGGAATCAAAATTTAAATCATATAACAAGCATCGTATTCTTTCTAATCCTCGCCCAGTTTTAATACAAGTTGTGTTTTTTATATTTGTGGCTGTGAAGTTTATTAAGAATATATATATATATATATATATATATATATATATATATATATATATATATATATATATATATATATATATATACTTTTTTTTATACTTTAAGTGATCTGCTTGAGGTAGGTCACGTTTATCAATGGTAAGTTTTAGCCTAAGTTTACATCAATAACATAATGTGCATTGTCCTTTACCATACAAAAAAAAAAAAGAAAAAAAAAAAACATTATTATACACCATGGTTGCCTGTAGCCTATAAAAGGCCGCAAATGCATTAAAAGGCAAGCGCACTTCTTAGCCTTGAGTTTGTTCACACTCTGCCTGTAATAACATAAATGCTGTATTTTAATATAGCTTATTTGATAAATTAGCCCTAACCTTTGACAGCTTTTTCTTCTTTTTCCGCGGTTATGCGGCATTATATTTCACACACATATGCAAGGTGACTGAATATGAAGTTAAAATACAAAACATACTGAGCCATTAAGTAAAAAAAACAACAAAAAAACAAAAAAAAACAACAGTTATAGCTACTTTAAAGGAGAACATTGAAAAAAAAACTGAACAGAACTGAAACTAAATTATTAAAAATAAACCTGCAAGACTTAATTTATGTCCTGCGGCAAAAATATTTTTATTATACTTTTAGTGATCTGCTTAAGGTAGGTCAATTTATTTTTCTCAGTGTTTCACGTACTGTACGGCAATGTCTTTAAATAAATAATTTATTTAGGCCTATTTTCATTATTCATTTATTTTCATTATTCGTTTATTATTTGTTTATGTACAATTGTTGAGACATAAATGAGATAGTAAAATATAATCAACAACGAAAATGGAAATAAAAACAGAAATAAAACCTAAATGAAAATGTCTTGTCTTAGTCCTATCAAAATAGCAAACACTGAACATCTTTCTATATTTAGGCTGTTTTATTTATTTATTTATTTATTTATTTATTTAAGACTACTTATTTGTACTAAATGTTTGTGCTTTCATTTTAGTTGTCT
This sequence comes from Danio rerio, assembly GCF_052040795.2. Classification (NCBI taxonomy): domain Eukaryota; kingdom Metazoa; phylum Chordata; class Actinopteri; order Cypriniformes; family Danionidae; genus Danio; species Danio rerio. The sequence goes on along the minus strand of NC_141034.1, from coordinate 18,384,818 downwards.
TTTACTTCTTCAATTCTATTTTCCAAAACGAATCCTCTTTGCACTTAAAAAGTTTACAATAAAGCGTGTTAACAAATTTTAAATGATTAATGAAGGAATTATAATGCTTTGACTTATTGTTTAACATCATTTACAAGCACAGTAGCTGTATGGGCTATTTCTGTCCGTTCGCATCCCGTCCCTTTGCGCCCCCTGGCGGCTCATTCACAAACTGCGGTCATACACTAAAAACAGAGCGGCACCTATTTCAAACGGCGGCGGTACAAGCCGCAGCGTTAATAGCCACTTTGAACTCTCACCTACTGTACAATGGTTTTACAATAGTAAAACGATCGTTTTACAATGGTTTTTCAATGGTAAAACGATCGTTTTACAATGGTTTTACAATCGTTTTACAATGGTTTAACAGGGGTTTTACAATGGTAAAACGATCGTTTTACAATGGTTTTACAATGGTTTTACAATGGTAAAACGATCGTTTTACAATGGTTTTACAATGGTTTTACAATGGTAAAACGATCGTTTTACCATCGTTTTACAATGGTTTTACAATGATAAAACGATCGTTTTACCATCGTTTTACAATGGTTTTACAATGGTTTTACAATGGTTTTACAATGATAAAACGATCGTTTTACCATCGTTTTACAATGGTTTTACAATGGTAAAACGATCGTTTTACAGTGGTTTTACAATCGTTTTACAATGGTTTTACAATGGTTTTACAATGGTAAAACGATCGTTTTACAATGGTTTTACAGTGGTTTTACAATGGTTTTACAATGGTTTAACAATGATAAAACAATCGTTTTACCATCGTTTTACAATGGTTTTACAATGGTTTTACAATGGTTTTACAATGGTTTAACAATGATAAAACAATCGTTTTACCATCGTTTTACAATGGTTTTACAATGGTTTAACAATGATAAAACAATCGTTTTACCATCGTTTTACAATGGTTTTACAATGGTTTTACAATGATAAAACGATCGTTTTACAATGGTTTTACAATGGTAAAACGATCGTTTTACAATGGTTTTACAATGGTTTTACAATGGTAAAACGATCGTTTTACAATGGTTTTACAATCGTTTTACAATGGTTTTACAATGGTTTTACAATGGTCAAACGATCGTTTTACAATGGTTTTACAATGGTTTTACAATGGTAAAACGATCGTTTTACAATGGTTTTACAATGGTTTTACAATGGTAAAACGATCGTTTTACAATGGTTTTACAATGGTTTTACAATGGTAAAACGATCGTTTTACCATCGTTTTACAATGGTTTTACAATGATAAAACGATCGTTTTACCATCGTTTTACAATGGTTTTACAATGGTTTTACAATGGTTTTACAATGATAAAACGATCGTTTTACCATCGTTTTACAATGGTTTTACAATGGTAAAACGATCGTTTTACAGTGGTTTTACAATCGTTTTACAATGGTTTTACAATGGTTTTACAATGGTAAAACGATCGTTTTACAATGGTTTTACAGTGAGTGGTTTTACAATGGTTTTACAATGGTTTAACAATGATAAAACAATCGTTTTACCATCGTTTTACAATGGTTTTACAATGGTTTTACAATGGTTTTACAATGGTTTAACAATGATAAAACAATCGTTTTACCATCGTTTTACAATGGTTTTACAATGGTTTAACAATGATAAAACAATCGTTTTACCATCGTTTTACAATGGTTTTACAATGGTTTTACAATGATAAAACGATCGTTTTACAATGGTTTTACAATGGTAAAACGATCGTTTTACAATGGTTTTACAATGGTTTTACAATGGTAAAACGATCGTTTTACAATGGTTTTACAATCGTTTTACAATGGTTTTACAATGGTTTTACAATGGTCAAACGATCGTTTTACAATGGTTTTACAATGGTTTTACAATGGTAAAACGATCGTTTTACAATGGTTTTACAATGGTTTTACAATGGTAAAACGATCGTTTTACAATGGTTTTACAATGGTTTTACAATGGTAAAACGATCGTTTTACCATCGTTTTACAATGGTTTTACAATGATAAAACGATCGTTTTACCATCGTTTTACAATGGTTTTACAATGGTTTTACAATGATAAAACGATGGTTTTACCATCGTTTTACAATGGTTTTACAATGATAAAACGATCGTTTTACCATCGTTTTACAATGGTTTTACAATGGTTTTACAATGGTAAAACGATCGTTTTACAATGGTTTTACAATGATTTTACAATGATAAAACGATCGTTTTACCATCGTTTTACAATGGTTTTACAATGGTAAAACGATCGTTTTACAATAGTTTTACCATCGTTTTACAATGGTTTTACAATGGTAAAACGATCGTTTTACAATGGTTTTACAATGGTTTTACAATGGTAAAACGATCGTTTTACCATTGTTTTACAATGGTTTTACAATGGTAAAACCATCGTTTTACAATGGTTTTACAATGATAAAACGATCATTTTACCATCGTTTTACAATGGTTTTACAATGGTTTTACAATGATAAAACGATCGTTTTACCATCGTTTTACAATGGTTTTACAATAGTAAAACGATCGTTTTACAATGGTTTTACAATGATAAAACGATCGTTTTACAATGGTTTTACAATGGTTTTACAATGATAAAACAATCATTTTACCATCGTTTTACAATGGTAAAACGATTGTTTTACAATGGTTTTACAATGGTTTTACAATGGTAAAACGATCGTTTTACAATGGTTTTACAATGGTTTTACAATGGTTTTACAATGGTTTTACAATGGTAAAATGATCGTTTTACAATGGTTTTACAATGGTTTTACAATGGTTTTACAATGGTAAAACGATCGTTTTACAAAGGTTTTACAATGGTTTTACAATGGTAAAACGATCGTTTTACAATGGTTTTACAATGGTAAAACGATCGTTTTACAATGGTTTTACAATGATAAAACGATCGTTTTACCATCATTTTACAATGGTTTTACAATGGTTTTACAATGATAAAACGATCGTTTTACCATCGTTTTACAATGGTTTTACAATGATAAAACGATCGTTTTACCATCATTTTACAATGGTTTTACAATGGTAAAACGATCGTTTTACAATGGTTTTTCAATGGTAAAACGATCGTTTTACAATGGTTTTACAATGGTAAAACGATCGTTTTACAATGGTTTTACAATGGTTTTACAATGGTAAAACGATCGTTTTACCATCGTTTTACAATGGTTTTACAATGGTTTTACAATGGTAAAACGATCGTTTTACAATGGTTTTACAATGGTAAAACGATCGTTTTACAATGGTTTTACAATGGTTTTACAATGGTTTTACAATGGTAAAACGATCATTTTACCATCGTTTTACAATGGTTTTACAATGGTTTTACAATGGTAAAACGATCGTTTTACAATGGTTTTACAATGGTTTTACAATGGTAAAACGATCGTTTTACCATTGTTTTACAATGGTTTTACAATCGTTTTACAATGGTTTTACAATGGTAAAACGATCGTTTTACAATGGTTTAACAATGGTTTTACAATGGTAAAACGATCGTTTTACAATGGTTTTACAATCGTTTTACAATGGTTTTACAATGGTTTTACAATGATAAAACGATCGTTTTACCATCGTTTTACAATGGTTTTACAATGGTTTTACAATGGTAAAACGATCGTTTTACAAAGGTTTTACAATGGTTTTACAATGGTAAAACGATCGTTTTACAATGGTTTTACAATGGTTTTACAATGGTAAAACGATCGTTTTACAATAGTTTTACCATCGTTTTACAATGGTTTTACAATGGTAAAACGATCGTTTTACAATGGTTTTACAATGGTTTTACAATGGTAAAACGATCGTTTTACCATTGTTTTACAATGGTTTTACAATGGTAAAACCATCGTTTTACAATGGTTTTACAATGATAAAACGATCGTTTTACCATCGTTTTACAAAGGTTTTACAATGGTTTTACAATGGTTTTACAATGATAAAACGATCGTTTTACCATCGTTTTACAATGGTTTTACAATGGTTTTACAATGGTTTTACAATGATAAAACGATCGTTTTACCATCGTTTTACAATGGTTTTACAATGGTAAAACGATCGTTTTACAATGGTTTTACAATGATAAAACGATCGTTTTACAATGGTTTTACAATGGTTTTACAATGATAAAACAATCGTTTTACCATCGTTTTACAATGGTAAAACGATTGTTTTACAATGGTTTTACAATGGTTTTACAATGGTAAAACGATCGTTTTACAATGGTTTTACAATCGTTTTACAATGGTTTTACAATGGTTTTACAATGGTAAAATGATCGTTTTACAATGGTTTTACAATGGTTTTACAATGGTTTTACAATGGTAAAACGATCGTTTTACAAAGGTTTTACAATGGTTTTACAATGGTAAAACGATTGTTTTACCATCGTTTTACAAGGGTTTTACAATGGTTTTACAATGATAAAACAATCGTTTTACCATCGTTTTAGAATGGTTTTACAATGATAAAACAATGGTTTTACAATGATAAAACGATCGTTTTACCATCGTTTTACAATGGTTTTACAATGGTAAAATGATCGTTTTACCATTGTTTTACAATGGTTTTACAATGATAAAACGATCGTTTTACCATCGTTTTACAATGGTTTTACAATGGTAAAACGATCTTTTTACAATGGTTTTACAATGGTTTTACAATGGTAAAACGATCGTTTTACAATGGTTTTACAATGGTGTTACAATGGTTTTACAATGGTTTTACCATCGTTTTACAATGGTTTTACAATGATAAAACAATCATTTTACCATCGTTTTACAATGGTTTTACAATGGTAAAACAATCGTTTTACAATGGTTTTACAATAGTTTTACAATGGTAAAACGATCGTTTTACTATCGTTTTACAATGGTTTCACAATCGTTTTACAATGGTTTTACAATGGTTTTACAATGGTAAAACGATTGTTTTACAATGGTTTTACAATGGTTTTACAATGGTAAAACGATCGTTTTACCATCGTTTTACAATGGTTTTACAATGGTTTTACAATAGTTTTACAATGATAAAACGATAGTTATACCATCGTTTTACAATGGTTTTACCATCGTTTTACAATGGTTTTACAATGATAAAACGATCGTTTTACAATGGTTTAACAATGGTTTTACAATGGTTTTACAATGGTAAAACGATCGTTTTACCATCGTTTTACAATGGTTTTACAATGATAAAACGATTGTTTTACCATCGTTTTACAATGGTTTTACAATGGTTTTACAATGATAAAACAACCGTTTTACCATCGTTTTACAATGGTTTTACAATGATAAAACAATGGTTTTACAATAATAAAAAGATCGTTTTACCATCGTTTTACAATGGTTTTACAATGGTAAAATGATCGTTTTACCATTGTTTTACAATGGTTTTACAATGATAAAACGATCGTTTTACCATCGTTTTACAATAGTTTTACAATGGTAAAACGATCGTTTTACTATCGTTTTACAATGGTTTTACAATCGTTTTACAATGGTTTTACAATGGTAAAACGATTGTTTTACAATGGTTTTACAATGGTTTTACAATGGTAAAACGATCTTTTTACCATCGTTTTACAATGGTATTACAATGGTAAAACGATCGTTTTACAAGGGTTTCACAATGCTTTTACAATGGTAAAACGATCGTTTTACAATGGTTTTACAATGGTTTTACAATGGTAAAACGATCATTTTACAATGGTTTTACAATGGTAAAACGATCGTTTTTCCATCGTTTTACAATGGTTTTACAATGGTTTTACATTGTTAAACGATCGTTTTACCATCTTTTTAAAATGGTTTTACAATGATAAAACGATCGTTTTACCATCATTTTACAATGGTTTTACAATGGTTTTACAATGGTAAAACGATCGTTTTACCATCGTTTTACAATGGTTTTACAATGGTTTTACCATCGTTTTACAATGGTTTTACAATGATAAAATGATCGTTTTACAATGGTTTTACAATGGTTTTACAATGGTAAAACGGTCGTTTTACAATGGTTTTACAATGGTAAAACGATCGTTTTACAATGGTTTTACAATGGTTTTACAATGGTAAAACGATCGTTTTACAATGGTTTTACAATGGTTTTACAATGGTAAAACGATCGTTTTACAATGGTTTTACAATGGTTTTACCATCGTTTTACAATGGTAAAACGATCGTTTTACCATCGTTTTACAATGGTTTTACAATGGTTTTACAATAGTTTTACAATGATAAAACGATAGTTATACCATCGTTTTACAATGGTTTTACCATCGTTTTACAATGGTTTTACAATGATAAAACGATCGTTTTACAATGGTTTTACAATGGTAAAACGATCGTTTTACAATGGTTTCACAATGCTTTTACAATGAGAAAACGATCGTTTTACAATGGTTTTGCAATGGTTTTACAATGGTAAAACGATCATTTTACAATGGTTTTACAATGGTAAAACGATCGTTTTTCCATCGTTTTACAATGGTTTTACAATGGTTTTACAATGTTTAAACGATCGTTTTACCATCTTTTTAAAACCATTGTAAAACCATTGTAAAACGATGGTAAAAAGATCGTTTTACCATTGTAAAACCATTGTAAAACCATTGTAAAACGATGGTAAAACCATCGTTTTATCATTGTAAAACCATTGTAAAACGATGGTAAAACCATTGTAAAACCATAGTAAAACCATTGTAAAACAATGGTAAAACCATTGCAAAACCATTGTAAAACCATTGTAAAATGATGGTAAAACGATTGTTTTATCATTGTAAAACCATTGTAAAACCATTGTAAGACGATTGTAAAACCATTGTAAAACCATTGTAAAACCATTGTAAAACGATGGTAAAACCATTGTAAAATCATTGTAAATCGACGGTAAAACGATCATTTTATTATTGTAAAACCATTGTAAAACGATTGTAAAACCATTGTAAAACGATGGTAAAACGATTGTAAAACCATTGTAAAACGATGGTAAAAGGATCGTTTTACCACTGTAAAACCATTGTAAAACCATTGTAAAATGATCATTCTATCATTGTAAAACCATGGTAAAACGATTGTAAAACCATTGTAAAACGATGGTAAAACGATCGTTTTATAGTTGTAAGACCATTGTAAAACCATTGTAAAACGATTGTAAAACCATTGTAAAACCATTGTAAAACCATTGTAAAACGATGGTAAATCCATTGTAAAACGATGGTAAAATGATCGTTTTATCATTGTAAAACGATGGTAGAACCATTGTAAAACGATTGTAAAACCATTGTAAAACCATTATAAAACAATGGTAAAATGATCGTTTTATCATTGTAAAACCATTGTAAAACCATTGTAAAACGATGGTAAAACCATTGTAAAACCATTGTAAAACCATTGTAAAACGATGGTAAAACGATTGTTTTATCATTGTAAAACCATTGTAAAACCATTGTAAAACGATGGTAAAACCATTGTAAAACCATTGTAAAACGATGGTAAAACGATCGTTTTACCATTGTAAAACCATTGTAAAACAATGGTAAAACCATTGTAAAACCATTGTAAAACGATTGTAAAACCATTGTAAAACGATGGTAAAACCATTGTAAAATGATGGTGAAACAATCGTTTTATCATTGTAAACCCATTGTAAAACCATTGTAAAACGATTGTAAAACCATTGTAAAACCATTGTAAAACGATGGTAAAACGATTGTAGAACCATTATAAAACCGTGGTAAAATGATCGTTTTACCATTGTAAAACCATTGTAAAACGATTCAATTCAATTCAATTCAGCTTTATTTGTATAGCACTTTTACAATGTAGATTGTGTCAAAGCAGCTTCACATAAATGGTCATAGTAACTGGAACAGTGTGGTTCAGGTTTTAGTGTTTAAAACCATTGTAAAACGATGGTAAAACGATTGTAAAACAATTATAAAACCATTGTAAAACCATTGTAAAACATTGTAAAACCATTGTAAAACCATTGTAAAACGATGGTAAAACGATTGTAAAACCATTGTAAAACCATTGTAAAACGATGGTAAAACCATTGTAAAACCATTGTAAAACGATGGTAAAACGATTGTAAAACCATTGTAAGACCATTGTAAAACGATGGTAAAACTATTGTAAAGCCATTGTAAAACGATTGTTAAACGATGGTAAAACCATTTTAAAACGATTGTAAAACCATTGTAAAACCATTGTAAAACGATTGTAAAACGATGGTAAAACCATTGTAAAACCATTGTAAAACAATTGTAAAACGATGGTAAAACCATTGTAAAACCATTGTAAAACGATGGTAAAACCTTTGTAAAACGATCGTTTTTACTATAGTAAAACCATTGTAAAACGATGGTAAAACGATGGTAAAACGATGGTAAAATGATTGTAAAACCATTGTAAAACGATGGTAAAACCATTGTAAAACGATCGTTTACTATTGTAAAACGATTGTAAAATGATTGTAAAACGATGGTAAAACGATTGTAAAACCATTGTAAAACCATTGTAAAACCATTGTAAAACGGTGGTAAAACCCTTGTAAAACCATTGTAAAATGATTGTAAAACGATGGTAAAACCATTGTAAAACGATTGTAAAACGATTGTAAAACGATGGTAGAACAATTGTAAAGTGATGGTAAAACCATTGTAAAACCATTGTAAAACGATGATAAAACGATTGTAAAACGATGGTAAAACGATTGTAAAACAATTATAAAACCATTGTAAAACCATTGTAAAACATTGTAAAACCATTGTAAAACCATTGTAAAACGATGGTAAAACGATTGTAAAACCATTGTAAAACCATTGTAAAACGATGGTAAAACCATTGTAAAACCATTGTAAAACGATGGTAAAACGATTGTAAAACCATTGTAAGACCATTGTAAAACGATGGTAAAACTATTGTAAAGCCATTGTAAAACGATTGTTAAACGATGGTAAAACCATTTTAAAACGATTGTAAAACCATTGTAAAACCATTGTAAAACGATTGTAAAACGATGGTAAAACCATTGTAAAACCATTGTAAAACAATTGTAAAACGATGGTAAAACCATTGTAAAACCATTGTAAAACGATGGTAAAACCATTGTAAAACGATCGTTTTTACTATAGTAAAACCATTGTAAAACGATGGTAAAACGATGGTAAAACGATGGTAAAATGATTGTAAAACCATTGTAAAACGATGGTAAAACCATTGTAAAACGATCGTTTACTATTGTAAAACGATTGTAAAATGATTGTAAAACGATGGTAAAACGATTGTAAAACCATTGTAAAACCATTGTAAAACCATTGTAAAACGGTGGTAAAACCCTTGTAAAACCATTGTAAAATGATTGTAAAACGATGGTAAAACCATTGTAAAACGATTGTAAAACGATTGTAAAACGATGGTAGAACAATTGTAAAGTGATGGTAAAACCATTGTAAAACCATTGTAAAACGATGATAAAACGATTGTAAAACAATTGTAAAACGATCGTTTTACCATTGTAAAACGATGGTAAAACCATTGTAAAACCATTGTAAAACGATTGTAAAACGATTGTAAAACGATGGTAAAACGATTATAAATAGATGGTAAAACGATGGTAAAACGATTGTAAAACTATTGTAAAACGGTGGTAAAACGGTTGTAAAACGAAGGTAAAACGATGGTAAAACCCTTGTAAAACCATTGTAAAATGATTGTAAAACGATGGTAAAACCATTGTAAAACGATTGTAAAACGATTGTAAAACGATGGTAGAACAATTGTAAAGTGATGGTAAAACCATTGTAAAACCATTGTAAAACCATTGTAAAACGATGATAAAACGATTGTAAAACGATGGTAAAACGATTGTAAAACAATTATAAAACCATTGTAAAACCATTGTAAAACATTGTAAAACCATTGTAAAACCATTGTAAAACGATGGTAAAACGATTGTAAAACCATTGTAAAACCATTGTAAAACGATGGTAAAACCATTGTAAAACCATTGTAAAACGATGGTAAAACGATTGTAAAACCATTGTAAGACCATTGTAAAACGATGGTAAAACTATTGTAAAGCCATTGTAAAACGATTGTTAAACGATGGTAAAACCATTTTAAAACGATTGTAAAACCATTGTAAAACCATTGTAAAACGATTGTAAAACGATGGTAAAACCATTGTAAAACCATTGTAAAACAATTGTAAAACGATGGTAAAACCATTGTAAAACCATTGTAAAACGATGGTAAAACCATTGTAAAACGATCGTTTTTACTATAGTAAAACCATTGTAAAACGATGGTAAAACGATGGTAAAACGATGGTAAAATGATTGTAAAACCATTGTAAAACGATGGTAAAACCATTGTAAAACGATCGTTTACTATTGTAAAACGATTGTAAAATGATAGTAAAACGATGGTAAAACGATTGTAAAACCATTGTAAAACCATTGTAAAACCATTGTAAAACGGTGGTAAAACCCTTGTAAAACCATTGTAAAATGATTGTAAAACGATGGTAAAACCATTGTAAAACGATTGTAAAACGATTGTAAAACGATGGTAGAACAATTGTAAAGTGATGGTAAAACCATTGTAAAACCATTGTAAAACGATGATAAAACGATTGTAAAACAATTGTAAAACGATCGTTTTACCATTGTAAAACGATGGTAAAACCATTGTAAAACCATTGTAAAACGATTGTAAAACGATTGTAAAACGATGGTAAAACGATTATAAATAGATGGTAAAACGATGGTAAAACGATTGTAAAACTATTGTAAAACGGTGGTAAAACGGTTGTAAAACGAAGGTAAAACGATGGTAAAACCATTGTACAACGATTGTAAAACCATTGTAAAACGATGGTAAAACGATGGTAAAACCATTGTAAAATGATTGTAAAACGATTGTAAAACGATCGTTTTACCATCATTAGATAGCAGGTAGTAATTGGCCCAAGCTCGGCTGCCCTCCGGCGGCTCCGGCTCCGACTCGGCATCGGCGAGTGTTATCTGGGCCGAGTGCGGCCCGCAGCTCGCTCCCGCACATGCGGTTGTGATGCGGTAGTAAAGCACTGGCCCGATTCCTGTCAACCATATCCGGGCCGCTTCTGGCAAGGACTCGGCTGATGGCAACTGATTAAGTTCTTATTTTATCTAGTAATCTGTTAGCTCCACGTTTAATGATAATTTAAGAAAATATTCATGGTACGACAGCAACAAAATAATAAGAATATTTAGTGTGGATGGTCGCAGTGTTTAGACGTAAACAAAACAATATTATTTATAAATAGATTATACATGTCATCTAGAGAAAAACGATGTAAAATGCTTATTTTTGAGATAGCACGCTCCTGAGGCCTTTTTCAGTAAGGAGGTTCAAACAACTCGGAGTTTAAACTTGAACTCTGAGTTGATTTACCGAGAGATTAAAAACTCTTAAGTTTTCGGTTTCAGAACAGCTGATCTGCCTTAGATCAATCAACTTTGATCTAAGCGAGCAAACGAGAGCATTCTCCCGGTCCAGAATGTATACACGCAGCGGCAGACGGTCGAGCTAGGTTTCTCCCTTGCCTGGCGTTCTTTGGGTCCGGTCCTCCAGAGCGGTGCGTATAAAGTTGCAACTTCACAAAGAGAGCAACACAGTCGTGCAGCACGTCCTTTTAAGGACGGCGCTCCGACTGCGTTTCTGGATGCGGTGGTTTCCTGTCCTGGGATGATGGGCACGGGCACTGCGTTGCATGCCTGGGGGGTCCAGCATGTTAATGCGCTGCTCGCGGGCAGTTCATGTCTTCATTGCGATGCCATGACTGTTGCGCAGTAAAGATCGCGGTTAGCCTTTGCAAAAGGGCAAACCACCCCAGTTGTCCCCTGCTCTGCAGCGGGCACTCGGGCAGATCTGAGGGTTTCATTCAGAGATCATCCGTCGCTCACGGGCCTGCGGACCTCCCGTTGGACCTCAGGTTGAGTGCGCGATGCTGGTTAATCCGCCTGTCGCCTCTTCTTGGCAGGGTCCGCCTCGTCTTACATCCAAAGCCTGTAAGTTATCTGCCTCTCTCGGAGCTAGAGCTTACAAGGCTGCGGGCCAGGCTGCTTCCGCCTTGCATGCGATAGCCACCTACCAGCACTACCAAGCGCAGGCGCTGGCCGAGCTGCACGAGGGTGGGTCCAACCCAGGCTTATGAATTCGCACCGCCGCCGACTAAGCTCTTCAGACTACTAAGTCCGCTGCGTGTGCGTTGGGGAGGACGAGGTCCACACTAGTGATCCAGGAGCGCCATCCTCAGCTGATATGCGCGAAGTCATCAAAGTCAGAAAACATCATGAAAGAGCACTTTTCCACTTCCCCGGATGTGACAGTCGAAATCTGCCAGTCTGGGACGCTATGCTTTCTAGCTTGCAGATTTGGTGCGTTTCGCCAGTGGCTCACGAGCGCTTGGAGGACGGTCTCCTTTCTCCCACCCCTCGAGCCTCCCCTCCGGAGCTCGGGTGCGGAGTGAGAGCAAATCTCTCACCTCCAGTTCTTCCTCGGGACCCTCGCGCTTCCCGGATCAGCACACCCACTCCACGCTGCCCCACTGCTGGTACGTCAGTGATTGTAGCGATGAGTCCATTAGCGAGAGCTCTGCCTGCCTGGTTAGCACGGGCCAGCTCTTCGCGGTGGCTCTTATGCACAATCTGACTCGGCTATGCGATCCAGTTCGCGAAACGGCCCCCCAAGTCAGGGGTGTGTATTCACCAGGGTCAGCCCCTGTCCGCCCCTGTCTTGCGAGAGGAGATTGCTGTCCTCCTGGCAAAGGATGCAATCGAGCAGCTCCCTCCAGCCGAGATGGAGAGCGGGTTTTACAGCCTACACTTCATCGTGCCCAAAAGAGCGGTGGGTCACAGCCAATCCTAGATTTGCGCGTTTTGAACCGATGTCTGCACAAGCTGCCTTTCAGAATGCTCACGCAGAAGCGAATCCTCCGGTGCGTTCGTCCTCTGGGTTGGTCTGCAGCATTAGACCTGATGGATGCGTATTTCCATGTCTCCACTCTTCCTCGCCACCGTCAGTTTCTGCGGTTTGCGTTTGAAGGTCGAGCTTGGCAATACAAAGTCCTCTCCTTCGGCCTCTCTCTGTCTCTGCGGGTCCTCACCAAGCCCGCGGAGGGTGCCTTAGTGCCCCTTCGGCTCGCGGCATCCGCATACTCAATTTTCTTGATGACTGGCTAATTTTTGCCCACTCTCGGAGCAATTGATTATGCACAGAGACAAAGTGCTCCGGCACTTCCACCTGTTGGGGTTTCAGGTCAACCGAGAAAAGAGCAAACTCGCCCCCGTGCAGAGGATCTCTTCTCTCGGGCTGGAGCTGGACTCGGTCACCATGGCAGCACGCCTCTGCAGAGAGCGCGCTCAGCTGATGCTGTACTGTCTGAGAGAGCTCGACAGTAAAATAGTTGTCCCACTGAAATACTTTCAGAGGCTCCTGGGGCATATGGCATCCGCAGCCGCTTCACGCCGCTCTGATTACTCTATATGAGACCACATCAGCACTGACTTCATGATCGAGTCCCCAGACGCGCATGGCACGTGCGCGCACACTGAGTCTCTGTTACTGCGCTGTGTCGCCGCGCCCTTAGCCCTTGGAGCGACCCCTCGTTCCTACAGGCCTGAGTGCCTCTAGGACAGGCATCCAGTCTTGTTGTCGTTTCAACAGACGCTTCCAACACGGGCTGGGGGGCTGTGCGTTGCGGGCATGCGGCTGTGGACCTGGAAAGGTACCCAGTTGCATTGGCATATCGCCTGGAGCTGTTGGCAGTACGTCTGCGGCGTATATCAACCGTATGGGGGCTATGCGCTCTCGCCGCATGTCTCAGCTCGCCCGCCATCTGCTCCTCAGGAGTCTTCCGCGGCTGAAATCGCTGCACGCTATTCATATTCAGGCAGCGGAGGAGTCTCTTGCTGGCCCACTACGTTGTTGCAGTCATTATGGCGTTTTCGATAGTTCTCCCATACGTGGATTTTCCAAGATCAAATCCACTTTATAGCACTGAAGTTCCCCAACCGAAGGGGAACGTTTGAGGTTACAGAAGTAACCCTTCGTTCCCCGAGGAGGGGAACGGAAGTGCTATGTCGCCATAATGACTGTCCCTTAGCTCAGTGGTTCCCAACCTTTTTCTTTGGGGCCCCCCCCATAAACATATACAAACATTGGAGCCCCCCCACCATATAAATACACACGCACGCACACACATATGTACTGTGTGTATATATATATATATATATATATATATATATATATATATGTGTGTGTGTGTGTGTGTGTGTGTGTGTGTGTTTGTGTAATATTAATATATAGTAATATGTATAGAAAATATTAATTAATCAGTTTTAACTTGGCCTTCAATAAAACCAAAATTTAGGTAGGCTTTGTCATACTGTCTAATCTTTTTCTTCGCCTCTGAAGAACACAGCATTTACGTTTGTCTGCCATTTTTGTTTTGATTTTGCCTTTACGACACGTTGACAAGCAGATTGCCCGAGTGAGCAAAATTTAAATAATTATTTAAAGTTATTTATTTTAATTATTTTCACTATTATGTTGGAATTTTAAGCATGTGTTTAGATTATTTTTTATTTTTTGGGCTGCTTGATTTTGGGAAAAATCATAATCACGATTATTTTGGTCATAATTGTAATCACGATTATTCAAAACCATTGCCAGTTAAAGTCAAAATTATTAGCGCTCCTGAGATTTTTTTTTTTATAAATATTTCCCAAATTATGTTTAACAGAGCAAGGAATTTTAACAGTATTTCCTATAATATTTTTTCTTCTATTTGTTTTATTTTAGCTAGAATAAAGACAGGTTTAAATATTTTGAAACCAATTTAAGGTCAATATTATTAGCCCCCTTAAGCAATAAATATTTTTGATTGTCTGCAGAATAAACTACCGTTATAATGACTTGCCTTATTACTCTAATTAAGCCTTTGAACTGCACTTTAATCTGAATGCTTGTATTTTGAAAAATATCTAGTAAAATATTATGTGCTGTCATTATAGCAAAGACAAAAAGAAATCAGTAATTAGAAATGAGATATCAAAACTATTATGTTCAGAAATAAGTTAATAAAATATTCTTTCCATGAAACAGAAATTGGGCAGGAAAAGGTTTGCTAATTTTCAAGAGGGCTAATAATTCTGACTTCAACTGTATACATACAGTTATTTTTCACCCTGCAATGGAAAGAGAAATAAATACAATAGAATAAAAATATGAAACAAACTGTGCTTTAAGCATCTTTACTGTAAGAAAAACACTTTAGCTACAGCATTCCTTCAGTCAAGAGCAGCAAAGGTTTTCTCGTTATGTTTGTTTAATAATAATAAAAACAGGCGGCAGAAGGATTATAGCGCTGTATCTTTAATGGTTTCTCTTTGACGTTTTTTGATCCTCAACTCGTTTGTTTATTACACAAATGAGGGTTAATGTAAATAATCACTAAACACCGCGTTTTGACACCTATTTGACCATTAAAGCGTTCACGTTAAGATGCCTTTAGATGTCTGCGCTCCTCTGCTCGTCTCAGTGTGCGAATGAGAGTGAATGCTGACCGGCCGCATGCTTCTGACTGCGTGATCGTGCTGCACACACACATAAGCTCTTTCGCGCTTTTAAGAGCAACACGTGTACAACTGTGGCGAAATATGATGCAATAATCATTTATCTCGATTAATGCTTTTTTATAATCGTTTGAAACCGAAATCTAAATCGGATTTTCGATTAATTGCAAAGCCCTTTATATTAGTGGACCATTTTTATGCCTTTTTCTACCTCAATACTTATCCTCTCCCGCGCCCCCCCTGTGAACTCTGGCGCTCCCCTTAGGGGGGGCGCGGACCCCAGGTTGGGAACCACTGCCTTAGCTGTTAGAAAGTCTCTTCAGCTTAAAAGGATGGCGTTTGCTCGCTCCAGGTGTGCTTATATGCAGGGATAATTAGCAATGAAGCACATCTGCGCAAGCTTACGCTGCCAATTCATTGCATTCATTGGCCCGTTCAATACTCTTTCAGACAAGCGGCTTCTGAACCGAAACCTCCCATACGTGGATTTTCCAAGATCAAATCCACTTTATAGCACTTCCGTTCCCCTCCTCGGGGAACGAAGCGTTACTTCTGTAACCTCAAACGTTAAGCGCGCACACGGTGACTATAAAAAGACATTATCAATGGAGCGCAGATATAACGAGTGACTATGGCAACATCTTAAAAAAAAGAGATCAGCATTTCCTTGTCCGGCTGAATTTGATCTGCTCATGCAAAGTTATAGCAAATATGAGTGTATATATTTAAAAAGAAGCAATCATCAGTGAAACAGACAGTTAGCGTGAGAAAACAGCTGCTCAAGTTAATGCATAATTTTTTAATTTAAAGTATTTAAATATTTAAGTATAATAAAATAAGTAATGTAATGTGGGACGTTTATAAAATGTTTCTAAACTTTTATACATGTTTAGTAGTTTTAATAGATTTAGCAGTGCACTTGTGTGTCTGCCTTTTTATTGATCAAGTGATAGAGGTTGATATAACATTTAGAAGGTAAGCAGTGCTAAAAATACTTTTTAGAAAGAATAGTAATCCCATTAATCTAGTAACAGTACATGTCAAAGGTTAAGCTAATTATTTATGAGAAAAGGACAAGACATTCTCGTACGTGACTTTGTTCTGTGTGTGACAAAAATGTAGGCAATATCTATGTTTCCATCCAAATATATTACATAAATTTGTGCAAAACTGGAATAACGCCTAAAAGATGCGAATAAAGCAGCCTTTCCATCCAATGAGTCAAAGAGAACAAAATCATGACTTTCTGATTAACTTGCGCCAAATATCAACAGTAAAAACAGAATTTACTGCGGTTGAAGAAGCTGCGCCAATTATTTTTTATTTAATAAATGTACTTGCGCCTCAGAAGACAATGCTCCCAGCTAGAAATTTTAGTTCTACACATGTTCTGAGAATATTACCAAGCAATGTTGCATTACTGTTTTCGGCGGCTAGTTTTCTTTAAGTTCCCAGAATGTTCTCTTTAATGGTTGGAAAAAATTTTAACCACATTCGCTGGTAACAATTTTAGGACATTATATTCAAACATTCGTATAACATTATTTGCAGCTAGTTTTCTTTAAGTTCCCAGAATGTTCTCTTTAATGGTTGGAAAACATTTTCTAGAAACATTCTAACCACATTCGCTGGTAACAATTTTAGAACATTATATTCTAACATTCTTATAACATTATTAGCGGCTAGTTTTCTTTAAGTTCCCAGAATGTTCTCTTTAATGGTAGGTAAACATTCTCTAGAAACATTCTAAAAACAATCGCTGGTAACAATTTTAGAACATTATATTCTAACATTTGTATAACATTATTAATGGGTTTTCTTCAAGTTTCCAAAATGTTCTCTTTAATGGTTGGAAAACATTCTCTAAATACATTCTAAATACGTTTCTAAGTAACATTCTTACAACATTATACTTTAACGTTATTACAATGTTTAATCATTGTTTTATTTCACTTCCCAGAACATTCTCTTAAAAGATAGGAAAACATTCTCTAAAATATTGTAACCACATTTGGGGGTAACATTGTCAGAACCTAATTAGGGCTAGTTGTAGTTTAGTTCACAGAATGTTCTTTTAAAAGATAGGTAAACATTCTTTAAAACATTTTAAACCTGTTTAGTGGTAACTGTAACCAAGGGATGTGACACTGACAACAGAGTTAGGATCCAAATGCAGGTTTATTAAGGAGGTCAGGCAAGCAATGGTCAAAACAGGGGCAAACAGATGTATAAAGGCAATCCAGAGTCATAGTCAATAGGCAGGCAGAGATAAGCAGAATAACAAGGTGAGGGTAATAAAAAATAAATAAAAAACTGCAAAACGAGACAAAGGAAACACGTTGTGATGTAAAGACTCAGTGACGGGAGTATGTGCTGCTTAAATACTGTGTGTAATCAGTCCTTGACAATCCTCCGGTGGTGTGTGTGTAATCAGTCAGGATGAGGAACATGTTTGTATTTGTAGTTGTAAGCTATTGTGTGTGAATTCCAGTCATCCATAGAGTTACGATCGCTGGTGACATTGTTGAAGCATTATACTTTAACATAATTATAAAATATTTTTTTAATAATTAATTAAAAATTTTTTGGATTTGCTTTTTAAACAAAGTGATGCAAAACGGGAAAATTATGGTTGCGCTGGTCTGAAAATAGCAACACATTGTTGCAAACACGTCTTGCGCCTTATTGCGCCAGGTGTATGTTAGGGCCCTCAGTGTCACTTGATCGAGACCTGCTTGAAGAGGTGGTCTCAGTACGGTTTCAAACAAACCCTGCAGCGGTTCGTTTGTGGTGAGAATATGATCTGTACTAAAACAGGCCCAACGCAAAAAGGACAGCGTCTTTTGGACTAATCCAGCTGCCGTAGGCCGATGCGCTGTGCGTTATTTGATATGGAGGAAAATATTAAATATTTGTTGACAGCGCTTTACCAACAGAGAGAGAGAGAGGGGGGGGGGGGCTAAAAAACATGTATAGTTTGTCTAAAGTAGGCATACAATCAGCCAGCATAGTCGTCCCTTCATAGTAAAAAGTGGCATTTTGTGTCTGCCGGTTTGTTTACTTGCGTGAGTTCATTGGCATTTTTCCACATGTGAATTCTGACCAATCGAAAAGCAGTTTAGGAAATATGTTCAACAACATCTGGCCAATGAGAGATGTGGATTTTGTCAGATGACTGCATTTCGGTTCTTTTTAACTGGTTCGGACTAAAGCCAACAATGTGGTAAGAAAACGACCCAAAGACGGCAGAAAATGCAACAATGTATCATTTATTGCCCTTGGTCCGGACCAAATGAAGCGAACTACAGATAAAGCACCCTAAATCTCTTCTATTCTGTTGTGGGGGTAATTGTGTCAGTCCTGAAATCACAAAGCACTTTTTAAAATTAATATTTAACTTTACTGTGAAAGTATGTTCTAACGTTCCTGCTGGAAAAACAGCTTAAAACAGTCTAAGTTTGGTTAACTGGTTTAAGCTGTTTTTTCACAAGGGGTTTTTATATTATTTTTGACAGTACAGTGGATATTTTAGGCTAAATATACTAGACTACCTCCAATTAAACATTGACAAAAAACTTTCATCTACACATAAAGATGTAATTAAAAGCCAAAACTTTTATAAACACGAGCTCACTACGTTAGCCTAACGCTAGCGTTACCTATGCTAAGGTGCTAACCATCTGTATAAAATAAATATTTGACAGAAATATGTTAGTTACCAGTAAGAAAAGAGTTGGGAACATTTGCATGTAATATTTCAGTGCTTTTAGGGACTAAACTTACCTGAAATTGGTGAAAACAGCCACATGACCAGTTTTGTTGACAGCCAGATTGAGTGCAGTTGCTTAGGGATAGGGAGTCGACTCCAAAAGAGACGATTCCTTGATTCTCAATGGACCTATGCAGGAATCGACTCGAAGACAGGAATCGACTCCCAGAGACGAGTCTGTTTTTTCAAACCCTCTAGAATGAAGCAGTTACACGCTACACTACAGCTATAATGCTCATTCTCGAGCACGGTGAACATTGATGACACATTTTACCCATTTGCTTTTGAATTTTGAGACCATGAGCACTGGGTATTAGTAGTGTTGGGCAAAGCGAGGCTTCATGAAACACTGAAGCAGTCAAAGCAAATGTGTTTAAGCTTCTAAAAGTTTCGAAACCCAATCTACGGTGACACCTAGTGGTCATTTTTTCGTGTATTGCTCTGGAACAGCTTCAGCGAAGAACAGTTGAGCAAATTGTGCTATTAAACCCTACTTTATAGCCTCAACCCTTCAATTGATTTAGTGGAGCGGTTAGGGTTCTTGACTACCATGCGGGGATATTGGGTTAGAATTCGTCCTGTTAGAGCAATTTTGAAATGTTTAATATCAGTTTCAAATGCTTTGTTCTTGTATCGTTTTGTTTTTATATTGGTCTGACACTGAATAAACACTGTGTGAATAAATGTCTTGTTTTGGTCATAAAACAGGGTTGTTGCTAGATAAGACACAGTTGTATTTTATTAACGTCTACCCAAACCCTAAACCCATCACTGTACTGTAAAAATATTAATCATTGTTTTACAGTGATACAAAAATTATGGTAAATTGATGGCATATCAGCAGCTGTATCCTATCTAGACTACACCATAAAACAGTAACATTATTAAAACACCTAAATCATGATTTTGGAGTATTTGTACAAGTCGGGATTCGAACCAAAAAGTGATTTGAACCATAGTATCAACGTGAACTCGCACAGTCCACTAGGCCATATAAGATTGTTTACAGACCCTGTCAGTCAAATGCAGATTCTCCAGGGGCCTGTTTCAGTAAGGAGGTTCAAACAACTCAGAGTTTAAACTTGAACTCTGAGTTGATTTACCAAGAGATTAAAAACTCAGAATTTTCGGTTTCAGAATAGCTGATCTGAGCTGGGTCAATCAACTTTGAGTAGACCAACTCAGAGTTAAGCGCGCACACCGTGACTATAAAAGGCATTATCAATGGAGCGCAGATATTACGAGTGACTATGGCAACATCTTAAAAAAAAGATCACCATTTCTTTCTCCGGCTGAACTTGATTTGCTCATGCAAAGTTATAGCAAATATGAGTGTATATATTTAAAAGAAGCAACCATCAGTGAAACAGAGACAGTTAGCGTGGGAAAACAGCTGCTCAAGTCAATGCGTAATTTTTAATTTTAAGTATTTAAACATTTAAGTATAATAAAATAAGTAATGTAATGTGTGACGTTTATACTTTTTTCTAAACTTTTATACACTTTTATCAGTTTTAATAGATTTAACAGCGCACTTGTCGTGTGTCTGCCTTTTTATTGATCAAGTGATAGAAGTTTAGAACATTAAGAAGGTAAGCAGTAATAAAATAATTTTTAGACAGAATAATAATCCCATTAATCTAGTAACAGTGCATGTCGAAGGTTAAGCTAATTATTTATGAAAAAAAGGACAAGCCTCGTACATGACTTTGTTCTGTGTGTGACAAAAATGTAGGCAATAGCTGTTGTGTTTCCATCAAAATATAGGCTATTACATAAATTTGTGCAAAACTGGAATAACGCCTAAAAATAAAGCAGCGTTTTTATCCAAACAGTCGAAGAGAACACAATCGTCACTTCCTGATTAACTTGCGCCAAATATCAACAGTAAAAACAGAATTTACTGCGGTAGAAGAAGCTGCGTCAATGATTTTTTTATGTACTTGCGCCTCAGAAGGCAACTGACACACAATGAACACGTGGGGGCGTTTGAAGCCAGACGCGGAGATCTTGACACGCTCCAGACGCTCGGAGGTAATTAATAATATACACTAATAATGAAACAGTTAAGGCATTTTAGAATGACTAAAACAACATTTAAGATGTTCTACAGTGTGCTCAGTCTGCTGTTTTGTGCATTCACACACATTTTCATCATCATCTCTAACAAACCTTTTTTTAATGTACATACTGTAATTTGTTAAGTGCACTTCGTAGTTTATGTACATCTTATCAAATAAAAGTTTAACCTACTCAGTTATACACATGTTTAATTATGCGTATTTTCAAAAGTTATGTTAATCACGACGTATCCATCAATCGTTTTTATGGGCATCTCCAAAATGAGCTCTAAAATAGGTGTGTGGAAACGTAAGGCTAAGGCGAGAAATACGCTTCATCTTTAAAAAAGGGGAGGAGACCGACAGAAACTCAGAGTTTAGGGAATAAAACCTGCTCCGGACCAGGTTAGATTCACAGAGTAAGTTACCACAGTAACTGACTCTGAGTTAAAGTTACCTTTCTTTCAGAAACAGGCTTGACTTACCCTGATTTATTGAGTTTGACAAACCTGCCATTTTGAAATGGAAAACCCAGAGTTTCTCTCATTTCAGGGTTAAAATACTCTGAGTTTTCACTTAACCTCCTTTCTGAAACAGGCCCCAGGTCTCAAAATGCTTCTGAACTGATCAATGCTTTGAATCACTTTAGTCACGTGACCAGGTGTTTCGAAACACTTTGGTCACGTGACCTGGATGTTTCGGATCATGCTTCGGTGCAGTGTTTAGAAACACTTGCGCTTTGAGATTTCGACACTGTGTAGAAACGTCAGCTTCACGTCAGCCATCCCTAGCTATTAGAATACTCTTATTTCACGCGGCTGCCATTTTAAAAAAACCAAAGCGAGGCTTTGGTGGGAAGAAACCCGGAAGCATAGGACCAGCACTGTAAACACTGCAGTAACATGCTGTACATTACAAACCTCCGGCTGTTGCCGAGATTTCAAAATGCAGAAATGGTGTAAACATCACTTTAATATTATTCAGTAAGTTTATTATAAACAATTAAAAGCAATTTAGCATCAAACAACATCACAATCTCTGTAAGAGTAATACGCTTAAGTGTCCTCCTAGGTTTCAGTTCATGGCACGAGTTAATGTCGTAAATTCGACGTCTAATCAATTAGAAATTATCAGACCAGAGGTTTTGAATATCAGAAAATAGACTTTATTCTCCATAATAAAGCCGAGAAAGAGCAGAGCAGACCCCAGAGCATTCTGAAGTCTCTCCTGGACACCTTCTGAAGTCTCTCCTGCACCTTCTAAAGTTTCAGTGTGTTTGTTACAATTTTTATACAGGATTATTTGACACACCCCTAAGTCTCTTTTTAACTTTTGACCATTTTTGAATAGGTTTCTAGTCTAAAGGGTCCTGCTATTCTTGGCTCTCAGCCCACTAGCTCATGTCAACAGAGATGTTACAGGTCTATGTCAGCAAAGTATAGATGCAACTTATGCAAAAGAACTAAGTGTTTACATACATTGTTATGATAGGATAATAACTTGATAATATGTTACTCATTCTAACTTCTGACAAATATAGCTTCATACAAGTATTTAACATATATAATCAGTGCTTTACATATTCAGTTATTCTACACAATCAGTCACTCAGCCTTCTCCTAGTGTTGCTCCTGTGCAGGCACTCTCATCTTACACAGACATATTACTGTATTTTTAACACAGGCTGGCATGTTTGCTGCAAACACTACATACATTTTGTGAAGAGAAAATTAACTGCTTTACACTTAGAAAATACTTCACACTAAGAGAATAGAAATCTTCTTCAATCCCTCCTCTTAAGACTTTAGTCTTAATATTATTGTCTTTTAACCCCAAAGTGCAATTTCATAATCCAGTTCTCTTAATTACCTCTATCTAGTGACTGATATTAGCCACATAGCAGTTATCAATTGACTAGATTATGCCACTGTACTTTGACAGAAGTCCAGCCAAACATCTTCCCTCTTGATTTGAAGGAAGTAAAAGACTGTACTCTGTTTTCCCTTAACACATCAAAGACAATAAAGTTTTAAGCATAAGTATTCAGTTGGTTCAGTGCTAGCTGCTAGTTTTCACACTCATGTAGAATATACTAAAGTGATATTATATATAGGTACCCTGAAAGCAATATGCAAACAAAATCAATATGCAAACGTAAAAAGCATCAAATGTTGATCTTGATCTTTGCTCATCCTTGTTTCTCTTCTTCTAAGCTATCAGCATCTTCATTAAACTTTGAAAAGATGTTGATGGAGATGTGTGGTTGAGAGTCTGAGTTCTGAAATATGCAGTTGTGCATTCATCATCCCTTGACTTGTGGCACTGCTGTATGTGGTACTCAGGCATATTATCAGAATCACTCTTTTCTTTGCTCTGATAAACTCTTGCTTCCACACGTTGCACTTAGTAGTTTAGAGCTTTGGAATATTTAGGCTTCCTGTTTCCGGTCAGCTTTCCCTTGCTGGAGTTGTTCCCTTTCGCTCCTTTGAGGCATTGGTACCTCATCAATGGCATCCCCTTTGGCAGCTGTTGGATTTGCCCACATCCAGATATGGTCCTTTCCTCCTGAGCTCTCCAGAGCATCCTCAGATAGACTCAATCACCTAGACCAGTTGGACCTTGTATCACTGCTCTCTCACATGGCTCCTTTCTGGTTTCCTGCACAGATATCGCTTTGCACATGGCAATTATTTGTTTCTTTATTAAAGTCCCTACTGCATTTGACATCTTTGCAAACCATTCCAAGAGGTTATGTGCAAGGTTATAGGTGAGATTATATGCCAGGTTTTATGCAAAGTTTCATGCGGTTTCTTGCAAGGTTTCTTTCAAGGGTCGACCCAATAGCAGTTCATGCGATGCAGTGTTAGATGCCTGTTTCTGTCAGTTCCCATGCCATCACTCACCAATGCACTTTGTTAGCAAATTAATCCCATTAAGTTTATTATTTTCACATATTTCATTGAGCGTTGGTCTTGATGGATCATCTTCATCTCTTTCAGCCATTTCTGGTAATTGAGCATAATACAATTATTCTCTTTTTTGCTTTATTCATAATTTTTCATACCCCTTTAGATGTTTTTATTTATTGTTCACTTATTAACTATAATTTTAATTACTTTATGAATGCAAACCCTTTATTAACTTATTTCTGAAGGCATTTCAAAATTTAGGAAATACTTCTTTTGTCACAAATGTAATAACTGTTCCAGCTTCATAATTTGCTTTTGCTACCATCTCCAATCATCTACTCATCATAGTTTCTCAACTGTGCTTGTTTACAGAATAATTCTCTATCCAGTCAACATCAAAAACAGTCATTATCTCACTGTTTGGAGCAATGGTCTCCAGTCAAGTCTTTTAATTGAACTAGAGCTCTGTGAAGTTGCAGTTGATTCAATCATCCACATATTGTGACAGTGTTCATCCTAAGATCTTCTCCCTAAATATTAACTTTTTATGCCATCTGGTGTATACAGCGTTTGCTATTCATCAAGCTACACAAGTACAAACAAGTTTCTACCCTCCTCTGGTAGTTACCTAAAATTAACTCAATAGAAACCAAACCACTTGAAATATTTATCATCCAAAAGAACATATCTTTACATACAATATGAACTTCAGCTGGAAAATCTTTTCCTATTGATTGCTCTTAAATCATATTAACAACATTAAGCCTCTTTTATCTGTCTTGATTAACCATTTATTTTAATTATCAAATTAACTTCAATTAAATATTATTAGTTACTTATAATTTATTACTACTTTAAGTTTAAACTTAAATAGAAATGTCTAGGACATCTTGCATATTACAGTATCTAGATGTTTCTATTAGTGCTCTTATATTTTTACACTTTTCAATAGAGTTTTATACCTATTTCAGCATTTAGTGGTTTTCTTTCTGGACAGATCTGCATCTAATCCATTTTAATCCTCACTGTGCTGGCTGATTTTATCTGCATCTCAGTCCTGTAATGACAATCATTTAGTTGGAATTTGACACTTCTTTCTTTGCTAATTTATTTTCTGATCTATATATTAATTCCTTTTTTGTCTTTGAGTTATTTTCTTTTGGCTCATAATTATTTCCTAAGGCACTCCCATTAAACTAGTTGTTTATACAATTTTGATGCACTTTTTTATCAGCTGACTAAAACTTACTGTATGTTTTGTAAATTTCTCTTTGCTCTGTTTTAACTATTATTCCTTAATATTTTCTTCTAATTATTTTTCACATATGTTTTCATGTAAAACAATATTTTTTTCTTAAACACTTTTCTCTTTCAATTTGTTTTATAGTAATTTAGAAGTATTATTTTTTGACCTTACCATATCTTATGAATTTATTTCAATTGTTATTTCAATCTTCCCTTTAACTGTAAATCATTTTTCTAAATTTGAATCTCTTTCCAGTTTTCAATATCCAATCTTGATTTAGGCCATTCACAATACAATTATGTTAAGATTTTCCTTTACTTAATTTGAACTTAAATACTTAGTTATATTCTTATTTATTCTCCAAATTATTTATTGCCTTATCAAAAGCTTTTTCTCTTTTTCTTTAGTCAATCTGCTGCATTGTAATTTATCCTTCAATGTTTAAGGACTTTTATTAAGCCTACTGAAACTTAAACTCAAATTATTTACCATTCATCATAATATATAATTTCATCATTTAAAGTTTCACCTTAAAATTACCTTATAACACTTTTTTTTTTTTCTTACAAATTTGCATGATAATAATTTCTCTAAAATTGACAGGAGTCTGATTTGATACAAGAATGGGTAGCTACACTTTTGTTCTTAATTTTCCTTCTGTAATGCTTGAACTTAATTTGGACTTTAGGAGCTACTTTGAGATGGACTGTCAGACTATCCCCCCTCGCAACCTGAGACAACTAGCTCCAGATTGGCGCAACAGTCTTCATATGTTGTCCTGAAATTCCTTCATATCAGGGCACAGTGTTTCCCCCTCTCTCTTTGGGCTGGCTTCTTACTTTGACTCAGCTGATGTAAAGTTCTGGTGGAGCGTTTTTTCTCTTTGATCAGTTCATCAGTCTCTTGTTAGTGTCTCTTTTGAATGTCTCTGAACACATGTAGCTTTTTCAGTCCTCAGTAAATCCTGAGTCCCGGGTTCAAATCCCGGACGAGCCCCACGTTGGGCGCCATTTGTCGTAAATTCGACGTCTAATCAATTAGAAATTATCAGACCAGAGGTTTTGAATATCAGAAAATAGACTTTATTCTCCATAATAAAGCCGAGAAAGAGCAGAGCAGACCCCAGAGCATTCTGAAGTCTCTCCTGGACACCTTCTGAAGTCTCTCCTGCACCTTCTAAAGTTTCAGTGTGTTTGTTACAATTTTTATACAGGATTATTTGACACACCCCTAAGTCTCTTTTTAACTTTTGACCATTTTTGAATAGGTTTCTAGTCTAAAGGGTCCTGCTATTCTTGGCTCTCAGCCCACTAGCTCATGTCAACAGAGATGTTACAGGTCTATGTCAGCAAAGTATAGATGCAACTTATGCAAAAGAACTAAGTGTTTACATACATTGTTATGATAGGATAATAACTTGATAATATGTTACTCATTCTAACTTCTGACAAATATAGCTTCATACAAGTATTTAACATATATAATCAGTGCTTTACATATTCAGTTATTCTACACAATCAGTCACTCAGCCTTCTCCTAGTGTTGCTCCTGTGCAGGCACTCTCATCTTACACAGACATATCACTGTATTTTTAACACAGGCTGGCATGTTTGCTGCAAACACTACATACATTTTGTGAAGAGAAAATTAACTGCTTTACACTTAGAAAATACTTCACACTAAGAGAATAGAAATCTTCTTCATTAAACACCGTGGGGATGCTTTTGACGGTTTTTCTTTAAATTCAGTATCGTGACAAGTCTAATATAGTGAAAGAATCAGTTCATTAACTTGAGTTTGATAAATGGCATCTAAAACGTGTGTTTGGAAAAGAAAACGTTAGCTAACTAATGCCATTTCCCTTAACTTAGCTGAAAATTAGCTCTGATATCCCTTTTTTATTTTTACCATTCATTCAGAATGGACCTTTGGGTCCCTCGGAAGGCGATAAAATGATAAATTTGTGTCACTTTCTCTTCGCTGATAAGATATACAGCCAGGTACACAATGTTAATATGTAACTCCCAACGATACTTCCGGGTTTCTTCCCACCGCAACCTCGATTTTGCTTTTAATAATGGCGGCCGCGTCTATTAGTGCTGCGGGACGAAGTTTGCTTTCATTTTCAAATGGCCTTAATAACACACCTTTTTTGCATTTTAGTCTGTGATGTCAGAAAGGTTGTCTTTGTAACATTATTATGTGACCATAGAATGACCAAAATAGAACATCCTCTTAAAGTCATATTCAAAATGTTATATGACTAAAGGAGAACCATGTGAAAACGTTCTGTTAATGTTAGAAAAGTTCTCTTTGTAATGTTATTATGTGACCATAGAATGACCAAAACAGAACATCCTTTTAAAGTCATATTCAAAACATTATTCTATGACTAAAGGAGAACCATGTTAAAACGTTCTGTTAATGTTAAAGAAGGTTCTCTTTGTAACGTTATTATGTGACCATAGAATGACCAAAACAGAACATCCTAAAGTCACATTTAAAACGTTGTTTTAGGATTAAAAGAGAACGTTTTAAGAACATATCCCTAATGTTTTGTAAAAGTTCTGGACTTTTGTTACCTTTAGGGAACTTTTAGGGAACGTTGCGCAAGGTCGCGACTACGCCTACTACCTGGGATATTCTCTAAATATTCTACATGTTTGTTAATGACATTGTTTGTTTTCTTTTTTGTTTCCAAAAATAAAACACTCTCTATAACCATTTAACATATTTAATTTTACAGTAGCAATGTGGAAAAAAAGTTTAAAGCACTGCATTTTCTTATATTCTAGTGCTCATTGTATAACGTGTAACAAATTAAACTAATAAAAAGAAAACAATTTTAAAAATCTGGTATATTAAACAAGAATAATTTGCTGACACATAATACTTATATTCATAATTGTATGAAATGCTAATTAATTGTCATTTATTTTTTAAACCATTAGGTTTTACTTATTTGCATGCAATAAGTATTTGAACATAGCATTTTGTATATTTTAATAAGTACAGGTTAAAATTAGTACGTTAATTGTCTTTCTGTCTTGATATTGAAACGAAATCATGTTCTTATAACATTTCTCTAATGTGACTGTGAGAATGTTCTTACTTTGGTTTTATGAAACATTGTGAAAATGTTTTCTAAGAGAACATTGTTTAATCTGATGCCATTTCAATACTCTTAAAATGTTTTTAAAATGTTTCAGATAAAATGTGCTAGCTTTGTGCAGATGTTTTATTGCTATAATATTCTTTAAAGAACATTCCACATCTCACATCTCAATGATGTTCTTAAGCAGTGGCGTAGCGGACGGGCCCGCAGGGCACGCACCGCGGGGGGGCCCCGCGTGATTAGGGGGCCCCACGTCGTCGCGATTTTTAATAATTGAAAATCCAGGAATCGCAATAATAAAACTCTTGGGAACAACTGTGGTCGGAACCAAAGTTTACAGGTCTGTGTTCTCTGAACTCCGCTCAAGCAGTGGACTACTTCATTCTGATTGCTTGCCGCCGAACCGCGTCATGGCCAATGAAGACGCGCCGCTGTTTCTCGCCGCCGGTTCTCGTTAAAAAATGAATGACTTCTGGCTACTTTGACGCTCTCGCCACTTTCGGTTTGTGATCGCTCCTCAGTTTGTGAAGGATTCCCCGCGTTGTCACGCCACTCCGCCTCCTTTCCCCGCTCCTCAATTTGTGACATAGACATATACACTAGATATCGCATAGGGACCCTGAGCATGCGTCTATAGCGCCGCCACATTGGTACAGTGCTCCCAGGACAAATGTCATTCAACCGCACTAGTCAAGACAGTGTTATTACGTGAAGATGCTGGGCTTAAGCGCTGTCTACGAGTGTAGTAACGAGCAAACAAAGAAAACAAAGCACAAAGGCAGAACATTTCATAGGATTAAGTTTTTTTACGTTTTTGTATGTTTTGAAATTTGTGCTAAACAGGTCACGTTATTGATAATAATAGCTATAGTCACTTACTGCATTCACCATAAGGCAAAGTAGCACCAACTTGCACTAAACACTCGGTTTATGCTAGGTTTGTTAAATAAAATCAGCAAACAATGCAAAAGAAATATGACAACGAGATGCTGCGCTGCCAGAAAATTGTATTATTGTCGGCTAGCGAACGAGTCGTTCATAATGGAGATTCATTCACAAACGAATCGCTCCGTCAGTATGAGCAGTGAAAGCAGGAGAGGAGGTGTATTTCAGCACATGATTAGATCAAATTTAACAGGGAGAGTGAATAGTACATTTTCATACACACAAACACAAGCTTTTTGTCAGGAATGCCCGTGCGATAAGTGATCCATCAATGTAGAAAAGTGATGTCAAATAAAAATTTTCATTTTAAAAAAAATGCATACTAACATCCAGGAAAACTCCCGAACATAGATATATGTGTATATCTATGTGTGTATGTGTATATTTTACCTACTAAGTTATGCACATGTTTTATTATGCGTATTTTCAAAAGTTATGTGAATCATGACGTCTCCATCAATCGTTTTTATGCACATGTCCAAAATGAGCTCTAAAATAGGTGTGCGGAGACGTAAGGCTAAGGTGAGAAATACGCTTCATCTTTAAAAAAGGGGACTAGACCAACAAAAACTCTGAGTTTAGAGAATAAAACCTGCTCTGGACCAGGTTAGATTCACAGAGTAAGTTACCATGGTAACTGACTTTGAGTTAAAGTTACCTCTCGTTCAGAAACAGGCTTGACTTACCCTGCTTTCTCCAGTTTAACAAACCTGTCTTTTTGAAACGGAAAACCCAGAGTTTCTCTCATTTCAGGGTTAAAATACTCTGAGTTTTCACTTAACCTCCTTTCTGAAACAGGCCCCAGTGCTGACTGTTTTTTTTAAAGCAGAAGTTGGTTTCATAATAAACACATGCGTGAGTAAGCTCCTGATCCAAACTCCAATCCAGATGGTGGCGGTAATGCTCCAAAAAGCTGGTTGTCAACCACCATGGCATGAAGATCACAAGAAGAAAAAAGTTTGTTTTTTCAAAATTTTCCTGTGTATTCCGGTCAGAAAGGTAAGCTTTTTACTGCTTGTGTACTGTATACTTAGCGAATTTAGAGCTTAAATTATTTCCACGGTGTTTAGTTGTAACAGCGTTTAGTAATTTAAAACAGTTTGATACGAAATGTAACTTGCTTTAAGAAACACGACTGGAGCTAATGTATGCTAATGCTAACAGTTACAAACGTCTGAAAGTTCCTGTTCCTTTTACACAATGTTAGATTGTAACGTGTGTAGTAACTGAAAACTATTTTAATTATTTCTGTAGACGAATCCATTAACACGAGTAGGGGGTAACTGCAGCCTGGAGAAATGGGCGTGGCAAAAGGTAGGGGCGTGGCAAAAGGTTTTTCATTGGTCGAAAGTTTTTTCCGGTAGGGGCGGGGTAAAAGGTTTTTCATTGGTCAAAGGTTTTATTTCCGGTCAAATGCGTTGGCCAATTAGAATAATATATTACTTAAGCTGCTTGTTTGGATCATTCTACTTTATGCTACTGGTGTTAAGAATAAAGAATGAATTAAATGTAATCACAAGTTTCATTAAAATAGTTGGTAAATCAGCATTCTTAAGGATACAAATGCTTAAATATCATTAGACAAATTATATGTTTTGGTTCTTTTTACTGGCTATGTATAAATGCACTACTTAGAAAAGTGTTCTATTCTATACCATTTTAAACTGTGACTTAGTTGTTTCCCAGTGTCACTGAAATTATTGCCTAAAATAATTTAAATTAAAAAGACTTTGAAAATACATTTTATGTCGGGTAAATATATATTGTTCAAATATCACAGATTTATAACAAAGTTAACTCATTAATAAACTTATGTTAAGTGATATTAATCAATTTAATTAGAACACAGACACAAGTTCATTAAACATTTCAGTTTAATTATCAAAAAACAAATAAAACAATCTCTTAAAAAACATGCCTTCCACTGACTAAAAATCCATACATCCCTCAGTTCATGACAATCCATTAAGTACAAATCCATCCATTCATCGTGTAGTAGCAGTGCATAGAGCAGAAGCCATTAAACTCTTGTCTGAATGCTCTGTACATCCCTTTTTCTCCAATTGCCACAGTATCCAATGGTGTTTTTGTAGAGCCAACCACAGGATTAACATCTGGAGAGCTTGAACTCCACTCTATATTTGACCAAGTAACAGTGAGGAATGCTCCATCCCCTTCATCATAAACATCTAAAAGAACCTTTCAGAACAGGTCTGATGGTAGCTGAATTAAAGACGAAACACACACACACACACACACACACACACACACACACACACACACACACACAAAATAATAAATGACGAATGTAAAAATGAAAACTAAAAAAAAAAAAAAAAACTATAAAATAAATTGAAAAAATAAAATAAATTTAAACATACATCACTAAGACCTTCTCTGGGATCCATAGCTGAAGGGAAATGCATGTATACATATTTTGTAAAATGAAATGTGTATGTATATACACATACACACATATATTTGATAATTACAAACACAAGCTGATTGGCAGGTTTTAAGCATTGAAGAGCCTTTATGACACTTGTGCTATTTAAGTCCCATCATTTAGGATGACACTAAAGCACAACTATGATGGAATGTAATAACTGGGAAAGTATAATGTGTAAATTAATTAGGTTGTAAGTTTGATTAAATAATTAGTAAATTTGATTGCACTGCAATTTCATTGTCTTTAAACTAAGAATAAAAAACAAGCCTACAAGTGCAGCAATCCACAATAAATGGTATTGTGCTGCCATCTAGTGGAAAAATTTACTTTAAAAAAGTGATTTCTGCTACATTGGTAGTTGTAAATTGAAAAGCAGTGTTTGAGACATTTTAAAAATCGTACTGCTCACATATAGTTATATAGTCAGATCTCAATCCAATACAGCACCTTTGGGATGTGGTGGAACAGGAGATTCTGCAGAAACTTCCGTGATGCTATCATGTAAATATGGACCAAAATCTCTAAGAAATTTTCCAGTACCTTGTTGAATCTATGCCACGAAGGATTATGGCAGTTCTGAAGGCAAATGGGGTCCAACCCGATACTAGTAAGGCATAGGTGTCAAAGTCAATTCTTGGAGGACCGCAGCTCTGCACAGTTTTGCTCCAACTGTAATCAAACAAATCTACTCTAAATAATCAAGGCATTCAAAAGAGTCTTGATCACCTTGATTTTTTGGATCAGATGTGTTAGATTAGGGTTGGAGCAAAACTGTGAAGAGCTGCGGTCCTCCAAGAAATGACCTTGACACCTCTGTAGTAAGGTGTACTTAATAAAGTGGCCAGTGTGTATGTATGTATGTATATATATATTTCAAAATTTCATATTTCTAGGTCTTTTTCGTTCTTAAGGAGACCTTGAGGGAAAACAAAAATTAATTGCAAAGTGCTAACTGACATCACTTTAAATGTATAAAAAGATTTTTTATTTACCCTGAGTCTTCAAGCAAGAACCCACACCACAATCTCCTTATGCAAGTCATATAGCCTGTTTTAAATAAAAGAGACAATTACTACAAAGCTAAAAATTCTTTTTTTATACTGGCTGAGAAAGTGTTGAAGAAAGTGTTGAGCAAAGACACACCTCAGAATAGTCAAACCCAACCTCAGGAGCAATGTACAAGGCTAATAGTAAAAGATGTTATTTAGTTCTAAAATTATGCAGTTGTCATTGTACATTGTAAAACTTACCATGAGCAAAGACTTCACAGTTATTGGAGAAACACTACATTGGAATGTCCTAGGTAATGTTATAAAATGTATATAAACATTTAAACAAATATAAAATATAAATGATAAATCTGCAAGAATCATCATCAAAAAGTCATGTATTAAAATCATTTAAAGTAAAGCATGTTTAAAATAAGAAGTTTCAAATGTAACAAAAAAGTAACATCCCTTATGCATAGATGAAAAATATGAAATTACTTGTTGACATACAAATTCATATTTGGATTTTACTTGCATAAAATGTGTCATATATGCAACAAATTTTGTGAAATGGTGCAAAAAAGTCCACTTATGTTTTCAACCATTGGAATTACAAATATGTACATGCATGTTCCTAGCCTATATTTTATACTATGATTTTAGTGCACTTTTTTTCCTCTAAGTGAACATATTTGCTATATTTTTAAATGCATGTTAATAAATGACAAGTTTTAGATGTAAAATAAACATGAATGTAGGCTAATTTGCAAGTACACATTGGCATGTGTCAGATTTCTATGAGAGATCGCTGTTCACGTCATCACATATGACACAAACAAATTATATTAAAATGCATATCGCAAAATAACTAGTACTTACGTTCGTGATAAACTGTGCGAGGTTTGTGACTTTGCAGATGAGTGTGTATCATGTGTAAAGCTCTCAAAATATTCACACAAAACGGACACCTAAACATATTACCAAACTGTTTTGATCGTAAATCTTAATACATGTCTGTTTACAGCAGTCAACATCATGTCTTTACCGACGCCGTTGTGCAAGCGTTTGGTGATTGCTGATTGGCCAACACATTTGACCGAAAAGAAAACCTGACCAATAAAAAACCTTTTGCCACGCCTCTACCGGAAAAATTTTTTGACCAATGAAAAACCTTTCGCCACGCCCCTACCTTTTACCACGCCCATTTCTCCAGGCTGCAGTTACCCATACTAGATTAACACTAACATGGCAAAACTTTTTTTTTTTTTTTCTGATTTAACATTATAAAGTACTGTGGGTGTTGAAAAAATCATTGTACAGGCGTATACTTATCCAACAGTATTAATTCTGTGATCATGTGTAAATAAAAACTAATCGTTTTGGATTAATAAAATGTTATTGTCACCGACTCGGTCCCAGTCATTCCCCTCGCTGGCCAGCAGAGGCATCTCCGGACTTCTAAGCATTACATCATCCTTTCACTCTGATCTTGCACACCTGAACAAAATCCTGTTAATGACCAACGTACCCTTTATAAGCCAGCACCAAACGCTCATTCAGGGCGAAGTCTTGTTTAGCCCCGGCCAGCATTTCTGAGTGTTATCCCTGCATGATTTCTTGTGTATTACTCTAGCCTGTTTCTTGACTCTGCTTTGCCTTCTGCCTGCCCACGACCCTTGCATTGTATACGGACTCTGATACTCGCTGCCTGCCCACGAACCACGCCTGTTATGCGGACTCTGATGTTTGCTACCTGCCCACGACTCACGCCTGGTTCACGGACTCTGATACTAGCAGCCTGCCCTCGATCTATGCCTGGTAATACTCACCATGTCTATCCATCGCCAGTCTTTATTCATCATAGACTGTTGTTGTTGTGTGTTTGCACGTTAGTGCATGTTGTGTGTGTAAATGAGAGCTTGAGCAATAAATACTGCATAATGGATCCGTCCGTGTCAGTCTCCTCGTTACAGTTATTGTTTAACTTGTTTATGCAGTGGGTCACAAAAAGTGATCTAAACTCGACACTGTTAACTATTCTCTTTAAATTATCCAAGAGAAATATATTAGTATGCGCTTTAATTCATATGTGTTAGCCTATGTGAATCACTTATATCTTATGTTCAAGCTGTAATGTTCAGTTAATGTAAAACTGAACGTATTAAAGCAGATTTTGATGTTTTTTTTTTATTGACAGTGATAAATTCTGTCAATTTAAACGAATGGGTAACAATATTTGTTGGTTAAGTCTTATTGTTCTTGTTTAACAAAGGTTAGTGAGATCATTTTGCAGCACATCACGACCAAAGATGTCAATGGCACACTCTTTTAAACATGAATAGGCATGTTATAGTTAGGTGCTTAAAGTCCATTATAAGCTGTAAACTGCTGATGCATTTTCAACATAGATTGAGCTTTTCAGACCTTGCATTACTAATTGCTTCACAAACAGCTGAAATGGTTTATTGTTATTGGCTATCATCATCATCAAACATTTTTTACAATGGTAGGTTAATCTTCATGGGTACAGAATAATGCATGTGCTTGGCCATCTAACAAATCTATGTCTCAGATTCATAAGGCTGTCACTCTGCATGAATCTCCGAATAAATCTTGTACAACCTTCAGTGTACTGATTATTTACACTATAGGTATTATAGGCATTAATTAACTTTGATAGTATTTCAGGATTTGAACTTTTTTTTTTTTTTTTTTTTTAACGGGAGTTTAACAACAATGCGATTTTTGTTTTATTATAAATGCATATGAGGAAGCTCGACTCAAACATCCAAAAGCAACTGTGACTTCTGACTGGTAGACAGATGACGACGATGATCGCCCGTCATGCATCTAAAGAAAGAACAGGTTTGTTTGCAATTATTTTAAACATAGTGTCAACATAATGTCATTGATCTATTACAACCTGTGAGTTTTGCCCTGGCACTATACTAAAGTAATGTTTTGTAAATGTATCTGATCAAGGGACAGTAAAGACACAACTATACCATGATGAAGAAAAATTATTTGGAACAAAGAGGCTGGAGAAAAAACTGATATGAAGATTTCAGAAATCAATTCAGCACCACAAGTACCATCACCATCAATAACTATGGCAGAAGTCTTAAGACCACCATCAAGATGCACAGATACTGTACATTCCAGTACACCTATGAACATTTACAGTCCTTGTTCTAGTGCAGTTGGAGATCAAGACAGAACTTATTGCATCTTGTGATGTCTTTGTAAGAATTCAAGACATCACTAAATTTGTTAAGGTTTAATGCGGCTAAAGTAAAGATCAACTAGAGAATATCAGCAGTGTCTAACCCACTGTTGTATTTACACAAATTGTATGAGAATAAGCTACAGGTTGATTTATACTAATCTGTTATTTTTCTTTTTTAGCATGAGTGACTGAAGTTTTAAAATCATGCAACGTCATAAAGCAGCAGCTGGGCCTGATTCTCACAGCAAAACCAAAACAGACGTGATGAAATTCCAGATGTAAACACATTTGACCTTCTTTTGTCAAATTTGATTTGGAAAAGCTTGAAAATCAACTAAAGAAGCAGCCCGAACAAATGAAGAAACTGGTAAGTTCAAGCTCTTGCTAATTTCAAAGTGTTTTAAGTTTTTTTTTTTTTTTAATTTTTAATTTATTTATTTTTTTTTTGCTTTGTAGGTAGCCTACTTTGGAATCATTGGTGTTTTCCACTAAGCAGTTTGCCGTATCCTGGAAAAGCTTTTGGCTAACTCCTTGGCTAAACAAATTAACTGGAGCGGGCCAAATTAAGAAGTGGCCTTTCGTGTACTCCCCTTTTGGACTGTCATATTCAGTAAGTTGGTTTTGAATATACATTTCAATACAATTAGGGTCTGTTCCATCTCTGTATGTCTTTGAATTATAACCAGAGGAACAAAAAAAATCTATATACAGTCACATTTATGTTTTACTTTTATGAGATCAAGCATTTTTTTTTTTTAAACATTAGTACTTGTTTACTACCAATTATCTGTTTATCTTTTAATCACAGATGCAGTGAGGACAAATGTCTATACCACGCCACTGATAAAGAAGTGGAAAAATGCATTACAAGGTGGCTACAACTTGCTCCTGACAGGGATGGAGGATGAAAGAGAAAGCTAATGTGTCAAATGTCTACATCACTATTTTGTTTTATTTTTTAAACAACATTTTAAGTGTATTAAGATTTTCCCTGATACTTGAGCAATTTGTTTCTTTAATTTGCATTTCTATATATACATACATATATATATATATATATATATACACACACACACACATATATATTAGGGATGGGAAGATTAACCGATATGTATCGATACGCGGTCATGTGCGTGTACGATGCGAGTGCATCGGTAGAGCAGCAGAGGATGAATGAAATTTTGGAAGCAAATCGAGATGCATCGATTTTTGCGAGATGCATCGTTTTTTTTTTCAAGATACAGCTTATATTTTTAATATAGAATGTATTTTTTATTTATTAACAAGTGTTGTCAACCTGTTTTTGGCGCATAATTTAATCAACCCACATAAAGTATGCATTAGCAACGGGCTTGCGGATGTGTACACTTACACTAAGTTACAACTCAGTGTATCAGGTGTGCGGATGTAGTTAGTAGTGTGCCCTCAGAAAGCGCGAGAAGCAAAACAAACATTTTATTCCTCACTGAGTTTTAAATCTAAAGTATGGCAACATTATGGATTCTGCAAAAAGGATGGACAACTTGACAGGACAGATGCAATTTGCAAAATGTGCCGCGCATCTGTAAAATACACGGGCTGTACGACTAATCTGATATCTCACTTGAAGCGGTGTCTCAGTGTTGTTGTGGAAGCATCTTCCAGTGTTCCTGCATCCCCGGCTTCCTGCTATGCTTCAACTGTAGCTACCAGCTCCAAAAGTGGTGAGAAAAGCATTGAAAGTTATCTCCATGCGCAACAGTTCTGCTCTCTACGCCTATAACGAATGCTATTGCATTGTTCATCTGCAAAGATATTCAGCCTAGTGTCACGGAGAACAAAGGTTTTAAACACCTCCTCCTGTTAATTTTTATTTATTTATATTTTTATTAGCCTGTTGTTTCAAAGCAGCATAACACTGCTAGTTCACGACCTTAAGTTTTGAATATTCAGTGGTAAAATATCTTTGTAAAACTTGTTTTCATAGTTGAAAAGTTAAATCACAATTGTTGTTGTGCAATGGTAAACCTTTATGTTGAAAGAGTGCAAATCTATACATTTATAATATATACTGCACTTATACATTCTGTTTATCTTGAAAATACTTAAATAATATGTGCTATAGGTTCTAAAATGGCCCTCTACTGTAAACTGACACTCTGGCTCTGAGAGAAAAGCCAGTTTGTAAAAAAAGTCTTCGTTTTACTTGGTTAATAAATAATCAAACTCATTCAATGGCACAGCATCCTTTCTTACATCATCTCATAAACTTGATCTAATAGGTTAGTGCTGAATTATCGCATTGTATCGTGATATGGGTGTAAATCGTATCGTGTTGCATCGCTATGTCACAAATGTATCGCTATATCGGATCGTATTCTTTGTATCGAGATGCGTATCGGACCGGCATTATAGCTTAGATGCCCAACCCTAACATATATATATATATATATATATATATATATATATATATATATATATATATATATATATATATATATTTTTATATTATTTTAATGTTTTATTGAAAAATGTTTTGAGATGTTTATTCAGAATTCTGCAGTTCTTTTTACAAGTTTGACTGTATATTTTACGGATTGTCATTGGTATTTTTAAGATGTTTCTTGCTATATCTTAAATTGGTTTCTATATTCAGGTTTATAAAAAATTACAATTTTTAATTCAAGTCTATTGGGAAAACAGGGTTGTTTTAAAAACGTCTGTGTTTGTGTGCAATTTCAGATTTTTTGTTTAAATCTTCCTGTGTGTCTTTATTATGTTGTTTTATTGTTGTTTTTATATTGATATTCTTGTGCACTACAAAATTATTTATTCAATTTTAGTACTCAGGGGCGGACTGGCCATCTGGCAGACCGGGCACTTTCCCGGTGGGCCAACGTACTTTTTGGGCCGGGCTGATCATCGTCTTATGATTTGATCGGCCCATAAAAGGCTTAGCAGCCTATCGT
Source organism: Danio rerio (assembly GCF_052040795.2). Lineage (NCBI taxonomy): Eukaryota > Metazoa > Chordata > Actinopteri > Cypriniformes > Danionidae > Danio > Danio rerio. Next base: position 18,345,465 of record NC_141034.1, on the reverse strand, counting down.
TTTTTTCTGCCTTATTAATTGACTCTGCTGTGATCTGTGACTTTTTTTCCCGGATAGACAGACCGGGCCGGCCCATGTGACACTCTGCAGCCCATTGGCTCTTTTCGGTATTGACATTGGGCTGGCCCAATCACAAACTCCTATTTTAGACTCCGTGTGAGCGTGCGTCGTCTGTGTGTATTTGTCAAAATAGTCAAGAGTTAGAGAGAAGAAACGCAAAGGAGGCGCAGAGAAATCGCGGGAAATACACCAGCGTTTCATTTAGCGGTTCTGAAAAGTTCTCCGTTCATTCTAGTACACGACAAAAAACACAAATCATGTGACCACACACACGCACACTCTCTGCCAAGAGCTGCAGCCAGTAGTTCAGAGGGTGAGCATAAACCCCAGGTAAGAGTGTAGTGCATGTCAGACAGTTCACCTGCTGGATGATCTCATCTCACTATAATTGTTAAACGTGAAATTGAATTAATCTTGTTTTCTCTATCTAACAATTCTTATGTCTTTTGAATCACTTGTTCTCAGTTAACTGTTTTGGCTGAGTGCAAAGATAAGCTAATATATTAATTTATGTAACCACATACACTGATTCTGCACATTGACTGATTGCTTACCTTTATCGTTTAAATTTAATGTACGTTATACTGTTATAATGGCCATTATTGGTTATTAAAACTGATATTCTGCAAAAGAGACCGGGTAATGTTCAATCTTTTCAATGGAAATGAAAGGAGGCAGGTTTATTTGAGCCGTGTTTTGTTATAAATATGCAGAGTGAAGATGACGCTCATATAATTATGCAGCTACACGAGCCTGTTTGGTGTCTGTTAATCATAATATCAAAATGAAACAAATTTTACTTATATTATGTTTTCATTGTTTAGATAGTGAAACAGCAAGCAGGATGAGGTGAAAGAGGTTAAAATGTATCACTGTTCCCTTTGAAGATTTACCCATGCATTAGCAGGCAGTTTTTGTTATGTTTATTATTGAATATAGGCTGAGTGAATAGTGAATTGAATAAGCTAAATTGGCTGTAGTGTATGAGTGTGTGTGAATGAGTGTGTATGGGTGATTTCCAATATTGGGTTGTGGCTGGAAAGGCATCTGCTGCATAAAACATGCTGGAATAGTTGGCAGTTCATTCCACTGTGGCAACCCCTGATAAATAAGGGACTTATACGAAGAAAAATAAATGAATGAATAGTGTATTTTTAGAATTTAACAAATGTCTTTATGGACAGTATACAGAAATTAAATTGAGATTAAAGTTTGTTTGTATTTATTTATTTCATATATATGGCTTTTGTGTTTTATAGAATGAGTTGATAAAAATATTGAACGTGCATAGATAGATAGCATTTTGATTGAATTTAGTGGGCCGCTCTGGCCCAAAATTCCAGGGCCGATTTTTTGCCCCAGTCCAGCCCTGAGTATAACGTACATTAAATTTAAACGATAAAGGTAAGCAATCAGTCAATGTGCAGAATCAGTGTATGTGGTTGCATAAATTAATATATTAGCTTATCTTTGCACTCAGCCAAAACAGTTAACTGAGAACAAGTGATTCAAAAGACATAAGAATAGTTAGATAGAGACAACAAGATTAATTCAATATCACGTTTAACAACTATAGTGAGATCAGATCATCCAGCAGGTGAACTGTCTGACATGCACTATACTCTCACCTGGGGTTTATGCTCACCCTCTGAACTACTGGCTGCAGCTCTTGGCAGAGAGTGTGCGTGTGTGTGTGGTCACGTGATTTGCGCTTTTAGCCGTGTACTAAAATGAACTGACAACTTTTCAGAATCGCTAAATGAAACGCCGGTGTATTTCCCGCGATTTCTCTGCGCCTCCCTTGCGTTTCTTCTCTCTGACTCTCAACTATTTTGACAAATACACACAGATGATGCACGCTCACACGGAGTCCAAAATATTAGTTTGTGATTGGGCCAGCCCAATGTCAATACCGAAAAGAGCCAATGGGCTGCAGATTTGACTTATATTATATTATATTGTCACATGGGCCGGCCCTGTGTGTTTGTCTGGGAAAAAAAGCATCTACTTTCAGAGAGTCACAGATCACAGCAGCGTCAATTAATAAGGCAGAAAAAAACGATAGGCTGCTAAGCCTTTTATGAGCCGATCAGATAAGACGATGATCAGCCCGGCCCAAAAAGTACGTCGGCCCACCGGGAAAGTGCCCGGTCTGCCAGATGGCCAGTCCGCCCCTGGCGGCAAGCAATCAGAATTAAGTAGTCCACCGCTTGAGAGGTGTTCAGAGAACACAGACCTGTGAACTTTGGTTCCGACCACAGTTGTTCCCAAGAGTTTGATTATTGCGGTTGCCGGATTTTCAATTATTGAAAATCACGACGACGCGGGGCCCCTTAATCACGCAGGCCCCCCCCCCCCCGCGGTGCGTGCCCTGCAGGCCCTTCCGATACGCCACTGAAGACAGTGCTCACTGACAGTATAGTGCCCCCTGGGGCATAAGAATTCACACAGACCACAGGTTGAGCATCCCCTGCTGGCCTCTCTAACACCACTTCTGGCAGCAACCTAGTTTTCCCATGTGGTCTCCTATCTAGGTACTGATAAGGCGCAGCCCTGTTTAGCTTTACTGAGTAACAGGTCTTAGGCTGCAGAGTGACATGGCTGTGGTGACAACAACGATAACAGACCGACAAGAGAAAACAAATGATAAAATATTTATTGATGTTTTACATAGAAAACATGCTTCTTTATCATCCAAATGTCCAACGGTAAACTTCTCAGCAGTGAGCAATCAGAGTCCTCATTCCAAATTCATTACTGTAATGGCTGTTTCAGATCAAATATTCCAGTTCCTCCCTTCACAACTTTTCCTACAACCAAACAAGCTGAGGGCGAACTGAGTTTATCATAAGAACCTAAACAAGAAAGAGAAAGAGAGAGAAGCAGTGAAAAATTATACTTCTGAACAATATTATTTCAAAATATCAACACGCATTATTTTTTACTGAAAGCGTACTGTACCTAACATCGTGGCTTGCTTCAGGAACTTGAAGCTGGTCTCAAAGGTCATCTGTTGCAGTGGGGAGCTGTTGGACTGAATGCCGAAACGATTGAGAGGCTTGTACACTCCCTCAAAACACATGTAATCAGCAACTAAAGACAGATGACGAGGATCCACTTCGATACCTGAAGACAAACACCACAGTCAGATCTCCACTCAAACAGGTGCCAAACAGTCAATTCTTGTGTTATTACTTACCGTATACAGCAAACACATCTTTAATCTCCTTCTCGATCACTCTAAGGGCCACCTCAATACCATATGTGCTGGCCATGGCATGAACCTCATTGGAGTATAATCTCTTCAAGTCCAGGATCTAAAACAACATAAATTATATGATTATTTTATGGACAGCTACAATGATAGTATTAATGTAACTTACTGCATACACTGGCAGTCAAAATTTTGGTACCATTAATAATTTACAAAAATAAAAAATAAAATGTTGGTCACGGTAACTTTTATTTCCTGGTTTTGTTCCATAATTATAAATTTATAAATTTAGCACTGAGATCCAGCAACACTGAAGACTGGAGTAACAGGAGAAAATGGCATTTTAAACAATGTTTTTTGACATTATTAGTGGGTACTGTGCAAGTATCAATGCAGCATTGGTGAGGAGAGAACTTGAATAAAAAGATGAATACTAATGATAATAATTTCCAATAGTGTACAAGAAAAATACATTTCAATCATAAAAAAAATTCATTTGTAAAAAAATGCAATTGGTTCAACTAATGGCTCTTTCATGGCAAGATCAATATTAAAATAAACTAAAGTAATTAATATAAACTACCACTCAATATTTTTTTATCATTTTAATATCAGTTTTTTTATTCTGCTTATCAAGGCGACATTTATTAAATGTAATAAAATTGTTAAATTGTAAAATATTTACTAAAAATTTAATTAACTGCTTTCTTAATGTATGTAGTTTTGAAAAAAATGATTACTCCAGTCATTATTGCTTTTATTACTATTACCAGTAATAATAATAATAATTAATATAAGAGAGATTTCTGAAGCATCATGTGACTAGAGTAATTTGATTTTGATCAAAGAAATTCACCCTTGGTGAGCAAGATAAGCTTTTTCTAAAACATAAAAATCCTACTGACCCAGAACTTTTGACTGGTAGTGTATATATATATATATATATATATATATATATATATATATATATATATATATATATATATATATATATATATATATATATAGTAATGGATATTTATGGTCAGGGCTTTACATTAACACCCGCCAACCCACCGAATGCAGGTAGATTTCAGCTCTGGCGGGTTAGACAGACCCCTCCACTAGCCACTTTGGACTGAATAATTTTTAAATTGTAGTTTTCTTAAAAGCAGGGTTCGACAATAAGCATGGCCCAATATTCATGCAAATGTGATCTTAGAATCGAGAAGCAGCACGACTGACAAAAAAAAAAAAACTGTTCGCGCGAGCAAAGCTGCAAAAAAAAGCATGTAAATACCAAACGAGAGGATGATCACTCACGCGCGCAGGTGATGTGATGTTCGTGACTGTTAAAAAGTGCGCGCGCTCCCGTTTACTTGCGCACAACCATGCCTTGAGGAAGCGCAACTGGTGTGATGGGTTCCCTTTGAAATTGATTGTACAAACAGTGATGATCGTGCACCCACAATCCTGCTGCTTTCAAGAGCTTAAGATAAGAAAATACACTAATTCTTTTGTAAGAGGCAGCGGTCACTGATTTCATTTGAATTATTATTTGAATAGATTATTAACAGGCCTATATTAATCGTGTGATCATCCTTTCATTATCACACATGGTATGTTTCACCTGACTTCTTGTGCTTACATTTATTTTTGTTAATATGGTTTAATTATTTTTTTTTACAATAACATTGCTTTAATGGGAGATTACTCCTCGTTTATGTGTAGTTAACTGCTGATCTGGGACTTTTAGCCAGGACAGATTACTGTGCATATTTTAAATACATGACAATAACATTTAAAAATAATTTTTTTTTTTTTTTTTTTTAAATGTAATGTTTTTTTTTTAGAAAAGTTTTGTTGAATTAAAAAAGTGCACCTATAAAGATATTTTCCTTGTTTTGACACATTAAAACATTGTGGCTAGAAATACTTATTTGGTGTGGTCAGAGAAAAATTTAGTAAATCCTTAATCTTGAGCCCTGAAAAGTCATAAATAATAGAAATAAAAACTGATTGCATTGCGACAACCCATTTGCTAATGCACACTGAGCAAGCTAATACACAATACACACAAGAAGTTAAGTGAATGAGAAGGCATGTGGACAAAACACACCATCTAAATCAAGTCATTTTAGTACATTAAAGTCAAATTTATGCATATAAAACATATTTTCCCAACTAGAACAGTGGCTGGTGAACAAAAAAGTTAATGTCAAGCCCTGTATATGGTGTATTTGACTTACATCAGCATATTTGAACATCTCATGAATGTTGATGCCTTCTGTGTTGAGCATCATCTCTTTGCTTCCGTCTTTTCTGGTCACTTCATTTAACAAACAGCGCGTGATGCCCTTGGTCTCCATGATGACCGCGTTCTGAGCCTGTTTCACCACCACTGAGGTGAGGTCAAAGTGCACTTTAGTGATCGGCATGACCAGGGTTAACTGTTAAACAGACACAGCAAAGCATTATGAATAGCAACACGTTTACCATCAATTGTTGAGAAATACCGATACTCTTCTTTGAATTTTTTATTTGCAAATTTGATTAAATATGGGTACTATCACAAATGACACACACACACATACACTTACATAATCAGTATGCATACATAAATATACATACATTATATATAGCTGCAATTTGAATTTATGCAAATATCTCTGTCTATTACAGTCATTTATATACAACATATACGTCCTGTAATATGGCAAATGTGGTAACGCACTGCATTAGTTAGCATTTAAATAATTGTTGGCAAGCATGTAATACACAAAACATAATAATGTTAAGTAATAGATAATAATTCATAAAAAGTACTTAAGACTGCAATCTTTTAATGTGATGGAGTTTTCATTCTTCAGTGTAATTTGCTGCTTTGATCCTCAAGAAATGATCATCAATGCTGAAAACGGCTTTATGTTTCCTTAATATTTTTGTGAAAATCTTAATATTTTTTACTATGCTTATTAATAATATTATAGAGGTATTATAGAGGTTGTTTTAGTCATTAGGGCTGCGCGATGTTGGAAAAATCTAATGTCGAGATATTTTGTTTTTTATTCTGCGATATGAAAACAATTTTACTAGATGAGTTGAATAACCATTTAGAAAAAAAAAAGAAGAGTTTTAGATTGATTGGGATGATTTTTTAGGGTAGTGTATATGAATAAAATTTAAGAAACAATCTACAATCATAGATAAATTCAATAAAGAAAATGACACAAATGAAATAAACAATGCTGTATTGTTTTCCTAGGAGTCGAACTTTATTTAGGTATACAGTAATTGAATAATCATCAGAAAAATAATACTAGTAAAAATAATTGTCTTCGTTTTATAAACAATTCAATAGATTTTATCGTTATTAATTTGTCAAAGTTACAAAAGGTACAATTTCTTAGGCCTGAATGATTTTCAAAACCATCACACAGTCGCAGACCTCAAAAAACGCTTGCGGAATGGTCAATAATAATCCAGACTCAACATTGCGTTTGCTCATGATGTGACTATTGCGAATGATCACACTGCGATATTGATGCTGAAATGATATATTGTGCAGCCCTGCTTCAGAAGATCCTTGTTGGATTAAACAGTTTTATTCAGCAGATCAAATTCTTTTAAAAATCATTAACTCCCATTTTTTTAATTCAAACTATACAAAGCAAATGCATTTAATGTTTAACATGGTTAAAACATGAACTGAATTGCAAATTGCAGTTATGTAAAATGAACTGTAGGTCATAACACTATGAGTTCTAGCCTTTTTTTTTATCTAACTGTGTTTTGGTATTTTATGTTTCTTTATTGTAGATTTGATGCTTTTGTATGCGCTTTGAGTCTGAGGGTGCTTTCACATCTAGACTTTTGTTTCAGAACCAGGCACGTTTCCCCAGTTAGCGCGGTTCGTTTGGCATATGTGAATCCAGCAATCGCACTTGGTCTCGTGGTCTCGGCTTGATTGAAATGGACTCTGGAGCAGATCGATTATAATGAGAAAGCAATACAATCCAAACCAGGCTATATAAAAGTGTATTATGAATATGTAATAGGCATATATATGGCTATATGAAGAGACAATTATGTGTAGGGCGGGATGTTATTCCTACCGGTAAATGTGCGTTTCATGTCAAATATGAAAGTGAAAGCATGCTGAACTATGAACGAGAGCTGTTTATCCGTAAGGAAAAACAGCAGTCTTGGTTCATCTGTTATTTCTCTCTATAATGTAAAGCCTATAATGCATAATTCTAGCCAATGGCTGTGTAGGAGAAAATCTTACCTCTGATTTATGTCTAGTGACGATGTATGTGAGTGTCACCATTCAAAATTAAAGCACAGATTTTCGCTTGTAATGTCTAATTGCTCATAGTCATAAATTAAAATAAGGACGCGTGACAGCGGAGCGGGACTCAGCAAAACAAACCCTGAAAATCTGACCAACGTGAGGAGATTTTACTCGTTTTGCACTTGACTTGTTTTAGCTATTTTGGTCTGTTTAGAAACTTTGCCGTGTTAAGCGAACCGCACCTAGAGCAAAGTGTAACAATTTTAATCCCCATTTCATAACAAAAGAATCGATCCACATGTTTTAAAGCATCCTGAAAAAAGTGTATTATAAATAAAATGTATTATTATTATGCAAATTATGGATAAATCAAAATTAGTGTTGCACTTTCAAACAAAAATATAACGTATAATATTTTACACAAATTATTTTGCAAGTCAAAAATATTACAGCAATACAACTAAATCTGAAAAAAGTAGACTATTTTATAGTTTCAATTTATTTAAAAATAACAAATTTCACAAGTCTCTATTAATATTACCATTTGAGAAAACATTAAGACGCTTAAGTACAAATACTGGCCAATTGTATAATAATTTGTCTGACATATATAATGGCCTTTTTTCAAACGTGTACCATGATCTTTCGTACTGATCTGCAGTGTTGGGAGTAAAGCCTGGTTTATACTTCTGTGTCAAGTAATCGGCGTGACCCACGGCGCATGCAACAGGGGTAGCTGTGCATTCATACTTCTGCACGCTGTTTCTGTTACTCTGCAATAACACTTCTGAAACGCTATTGGCAGTGAGGTGTTTATGTTCCTCTGTGTTGAGTTTCTTCACTGGTGTTATGTTTTTTTCTGAACGCTTGATGTTCAAGTGGTTCAAACTTGCTCATTTTGAGGCAGGAACCAGCAGGTGTGCAACAACTTTAGTCATAAGGTAAACACAAACAAAACTTTTCATCTCAGCTCCTTCATGGGACTCCACACTTGTGAACAATCAGGCTCACTCGGCTTTCGGCCCCTCCTACAGTCGTCAGCGGTACCAAGCTGACCAATCACAGAGCTTGCACTACGCATCGTTGTGACAGGTAGTTACATTTTTTGAGAGGTGCGCATTAGTGAAGCCGACGGCCACAGTGAAGGCTATGCGTCCACACGTAGGCCATGCCGTAGCATACTTGATGCAGAAGTACAAATCAGCCTTTACAGTTTACAAGTAATGCGAGTTACGTAGTAATATTATTTTTCCAAGTAATAAATAATGCATTACTTTTAAAGTAAAGTAATAATATTTTAGTTACTTTTAAGTTAAATTAATTAGCTTTAAAAGAATAAATAACTGAATTAAAATTAAAATAGTCACATTGAATGACGCAGTCAATGAGAAAATGTGTTCATTATTTTGAACACATCAAAGAAAAGGGGATTACAGTCTCAATGAACAATGATTTTACTAATGACACAAAATAGGAAAGTAGCAACAGATTGATTTAAACTTTCAATAATCTGCTTATACAGCAGTTATAGTTCAGGGTTCAGGAAGTTCTCAGGAAACATTATTCTAAAATATATATTTTAATGTGTTTTTTAAGGTAAATAGGTGTAGGTTATACAGTGCGTTGTTAATCGCAGAGCTCCTTTAATTAAAACAGAAAAAAAAAACAAGTTCGCAACGCAAAAATAACTCAAAAGTAAGTTAAAGCATTACTTACCATAAAAAGTAACTAAGTAACTTAACTAGATACTTTTTTGGGGAGTGACTCAACATTGTAATGCATTACTTTTAAAAGTAACTCTACCGAACACTGCTGGTCTGGTAAACACTGATACTACATATAACTAATTGATACTGGAAGACTACAGCATTAAAAAAAACTATTACAAATCCATCCAATGCACTCTCAAAGACTCTGAAATGTTTCAATAACAACGACCCTAAATGAAGATCAATTTATTTATACACACCTCACACCACAGTCCTTTTTTGGTGTCATATTTGTAGTCCTCAATAGCAGCGCTTAACTGCAGCACAGAGTTGATCCTCACTGAGCCCTGTGAGCTTCCCTTCGGCTGTTCAGAGTTAACTCTCTGTTGGCTCTCAGTAGACCCTTCCTCAGAGACCTCCTGAGACGCCTCCTGATCCTCAGCCACTTCCTCCTGCTCCTGATCACTGCCTTCCTCTCCCTCCTCGCTCTCATAGTCTACCTGAGGAATCACAGCACAGACAATACAACTTTACTAGCTCTTGTGCTATAAAATGTACATGTCTGAAATAAAATATAGAAGGATTACACTATATAACACAAAAATTGACGACATCTCACCATTTACTTTACTTTAACCTTAAATGGTTTCAAACTTTTTTTTCTGTTCAAAAACAAAAAATATATTCTAGAAAATGGTGGAAACTGCTAACAATTGACATCCATAGTAGATAAAACAAATATTATGAAAAACAATAGTGTTTGTCACAATACTGGAATTTGATACCAATCAGTACTGAATTTTTTAAAGAGCCCATATTATACATGAAATAGGGTCATATCTTGGTTGTAAGGGTCTCCAACAACAGTTTAATATTCATGCAAGGTCAAAAAACACTTTCATGGTCTTATACTCTGCATTTATTTTTACCTAATTATCCCAGTGACTCCTGTATGAATCGTCCAGTGATTCATTTGTTCCCAAACCCCTCCTTAGCGCGAAGCTAATCTGCGCTGATTGGACCAATGACAGCCTGTTGCGATTGGTTGACTGCCTTCAGTCAGAGTGAAAAGCCAAACAGCTAATCAGCAATATAAAAGTAATCACAGTTCATACACGCTCGATAGTGTAGGCGTGGATTTTAGCTGCCAGTGGGTCAATGTAAATACAGTCGATGAACTTGAAAATTCACACGACTATTTTATTGAGCAAAAACTCCAAAAACTGTCGAGGAGATCACATAGCTTGTTTCACTCTGCTCTTTTCACAGACACACACACACATTGCCCTCGTCTTTGCGCGCACACACACAAAAACACACACACACACCTCCGGACGACAACACGCGCGCACGCGCACACACACACACACACACACACACACACACACACACACACACACACACACACACACACACACACACACACACACACACACACAAACACACACAAACACACACAAACACACACATACACATACCTCCAGACGACAGCGCACGCGCACACACACTACCCTCGTCCACGGAGCTCCGTAAACCAAGCAGCACGCGTCGCATTTTAACGTGACTTTGCACGCGATAACAGAATATAGCCAGTTAACCTGATACAGTACACGCGGTTACAAGTAACAAATCACAACTAAATACATTTGCAAGCTAGAGTCAACGAGGCAACAACTTTAATCGCACATACTTACACTTGAGAATGGAGGAAGAAACCCATCCTACGTCCAGCAGTAAGTTACTCTTTATTGATCCTTCCTTTAACAAACGCCGATGAAGTATTCTTTGTAGCATGTAATTTGCAGAAGTTTCCAGTAGTTTCCAACTGCTTGGTTATAATGCTGAGGTTTCATCTTTGGGTAGAGACTCGATATAATATCCATCTGCAGTGTGACTTCAATCGACCGGCATGTTTGTGTGCGTGTGTTTGTGGGTGTGTGTGTGTGTCTGGGTTTCTGCGTCAGAGGGCGGGGCCTCAGGTTTGAAAACTCCCGGGTTTGCGCGTGCAAGTGAATAACTTGGTTTCGTTCGTACGTCATGGCGAAACACCTAATGACTCAGTATCAAGGCGACTCGTTTGAAGCACTATGAGTCGACTCTTTTTTTAGATGAATCAACTGTTTTAAACACTGTACTCTTACAGATTTAAGCCTTAGCTGGATACTTCACTTCACTTAGATCTGTATTACACACTACATGGAGGGGAATTTTCAAAAACCCATAATATGGGCTCTTTAACAATGTTCCTGCGAACATTTGAGCTTTGTTGCGCACGTTCTTAAACACTGCTGATTTGCTATTGTGTTCATGTACTCAACAGAAATGACTGCGATTGGCTGTGAAGGTCATCAGTTCACCAAACTAACCCCTGTTTACTGAGTTTAAACTCAGATACAGGGACACCGGGGAGTTTAAAGTCACTTCGATCAGCTGATTCGTCTTTTTTCCTACTATGGAAGTCAATGGTATGAACACTTGAGGTAGAGAAAATTAAAACATTTCCATCCCTTAAAGAAAAGGGGAATAATTCTGATACCTCCTCTTCTTGCTTTTCTTTTCTCTTGGAATCTGTGGCATCAGCATCACCTTCATTGGCCTCATCATCCACAATCCTCTCGTTTTCTGCATCCTCTCCCCCATTGTCCTGTGGAGAAGGCAAGCATATTACAGTATCTATCCATTTATGTCATTGCAGCGGAACACGTGTGATCTGTTGAGAGAGTTTACCTCTCTGTCTGCGCCGCCATCACTGGTATCCCGATCATTATCATTCACTGTGGCTCTACGAGTTTCCACCAAACTGATGGCAGCCAATTTTGCAGTCAGCTTCTTAATGGCCTCCAACAGCATGCGGAAGAAACTGTAACATATATAGTAAGCCAGTGAAAAATGCCTGTTTTAGATGTTAGTATCAGTATGTTAGTTTTAAAGATATGTACGAGCTAGTGTGCTAAAAAAAATCACGTTTAGAAGATATAAAACTGATATAAAGCTTGTAGTTTGTCACTTCCACATAAATAGGTGAAAGTTTTTTTGCAAACTTTATTTTCAAATAAAATACTGACCAATCAAATGCTCTATAGTATCTGACATGTCTTGGCTCCTTAGGTGATTATGGGCTCTCTAAAGGCTGATTTATACTTCTGCGTCAAGCGTACGCGTATGCTATGGCGCAGCCTACGAGTTGACGTCGGCGTCGCTGATGTTCACCTCTCAAAAAATGTAAATACACGTCGCACCGACGCGTGGCACAAGCTCTGTGATTGGTTGGCTTGGTAGCACTGACTAGTCCAGGCGGCACAGAGAGCCGCGCGAGCCCAATGGAGCGATTGTTTACAAGTGTGGAGTCCCGTAAAGGAGCTCCGGATGGAAAGTTTTGTTTTGTTAAGGCTTAGTTAAGGCTAACCTCAAGTACAGTGTGGATATCTGTTATGCTAATGTACAAAATAAACCTGATTTAACTTCCACAAACCGGAAGCGTCTTCTTTTATAATTGTTCTGACACGCGGCTGTGCTGATGAAGTAAAGCTGAAGTAAAACGCTGTAATTAATTACACACATACTCTGTTTTAAAACACTTTAAACATGTGAAACTTACTCTTAATCACATTTGATGATGATTGCTGATCCTAGCGAACAGAACAGACCTTTTATTCCCGGTTGCTTTGCGTATGTCTGGCTGGTCTTGTTGACATATACACGTTACTACTGGAACATGTTAATGCGCGCAGCTGTCAATCAATTCTGTGGGCGGGGGGGGGAGTGGAAATCGCACACCTACGTAATGGTGCGATCGATTTGAAAACAGCTCCAATTGGCCGACCCTTTTTTTTTGTAGTTAAATTGAAAAAAAAGGACTGGGTGTGTTCATATCACCCCAGTATGACGGTCTATACACTATACCAACACACAGATCTGTCCAAACAGCTTGAAAAGTAGATTTTTTACCATAGGTGCCCTTTAAACACTAAAAACTGAACTACACTGTTCCAGTTACTATGACTATTTATGTGAAGCTGCTTTGACAATCTACATTGTAAAAGCGCTATACAAATAAAGCTGAATTGAATTGAACTGAATAGAGATACAAGTCTCATGTCTGTGTGTTTTGTTTTCACAGAGTTTCAGTTCATTTTAGTGCCGCATTTCTAAACAGTTCGCGAAGAGACAAAAGAAAGAATGCGTACACGGTTTATTTTCCTAATTTTGCAGACGTACACACTTTTGTTGTTACTGTGAGCGCAGTAGACAAAAAAAGTAGACACCTAACATTCGAATGGTGTATAACACTTATTTGTGTGACCAAAATCAACAGAGTAAGCTAAATGTCTTTAGCACTGATAAGAAAAAACAGATGCTGGTCACTGAGAGGGTTTAAGACCCTTTACGATTGCTGCGTTTGAGCTCAACCACTCATTACTGGCAGAGCTGTGAAAAAAACCCAGTGCAATTGGCTGTTTTTAAAAAGCGGAGGAGTTATTATATGTCCCACCCTCTCTTCATTGTTCAGTTGTTATTTCATCAAACATCAAATAAAAATGGCACATTCCAAAGCACTTTACAGAACCATTTCATTGAAACGGCTGAACTAGTGATGATTAGTGGCTGAATGCTTTTTATCATACGTTTGTTCCATGTAGTGAAGGATCTCATCAGGGTTGAGTAGCTTGTCTTGCTGGTATCGCTCAGGTGGCAGGAAGTGGAACGTGATTTTGAAGACTCGTGACTTCAGGGTCTCCTTCTTCGGCATTCGGAAAGATTCTATCACATTTACTTTATGTAGCACCTGCATTCAGAAAGATCAAGAGCACATGTGAGTTCATTTTTTTTTTTAATCAATAGTTTGTCATTTTATTTCACACCTGTATGACTATATTTTCCTGTAGAAAACAAATAGAAGTTAGGAAGAATGTCCAAGCGTTTTTTTAATTGTTCTTTCCTTTCCCAATATTGTCAATTCTAGTACAGCGTGTCCCAAAAAAAATTTCAGCCATCATTTACTCACCCACAACTAGGAATGCAACGATTACAGATTTTGGTTGTACGATTATAGTCTGAGGAATAATCACGGTGTTATGGTTATCATGATTATCACGATTATGCATTCATTAATTCAAAACACTACTACTTTAAAAAAATAACCATGAAAACACCTTTTTATTTTATAGTGTTATTTATTGCTGCTCACTAACCAAATAATACAGCACAAAATAATAAAAACAATCAATAGTTTATTTCTCTTTGGACTTAAAAATAAGCTGAAAAAGGGTTTTGGCATTTAAACCAAGTAATAATTTTACAAAAAAAAAAAAATAAAATAAAAAGAACAATAAATAAATGAACAAATAAATAAATAGAAGAATGAATAAAAAAAGTTGTATTTGTCTAATTTAAATCAAAGATACACATTACATTATTAATACATACATTTTTCCCTTTTAAAGAGAGCAAATGTAGTCAAAGGCTGCTGAACTGTTACTAAATTGTTTGGTTTTTCATTTTGTATCCTTTTTTTCTCTTTGGAGTAGAAATGTATATATTTTATACAAAGTATGAAGCTTATCGGTCAGTTTTCGTCATGTGACTCTCGGTGTGGTCACGACATTCTTTCAACTTGGTGTGCTGTTAAGTGTAAGCATGTCACCCTGCTTCCAATATGTGCATGTAAGCAACGCGCCTCAGCAACAAACTTGTGCACACAAAAGACGCGATATGTGAAAGGCCCTTAGTTAATAGCCTCAGTCATAGTTAATCCAGTATGTGTGGGTATTAGTCTAAGTGTGCAAGCTCGGAACTTCAAACTAGCGCACTGTTGACATAACTTTTGGTTGCAGCAGTTTTGTTCCGTTCAAAAACGAGGTGTTGAGAAGCCTTTATGATTAATTTACTGTGACGAATTACAGCACGGTTAATAACGAAATTGCTTAATCCCTACCCAAAACATTCTAAACTTACAAGACATTCATCTTTGAAGCACAAAAAATATGTTTAATGCAACCAGTGAGATTTCTGCTAACAATTCATGTGGAATGTGATTAAGGTTCGGAGTGGAAGATAGTAGTTGTTGTCATTATAATCATTTATTATAGATTTAGCAGTCAATTCTGAGATTTGTCGTAGTCCAATGTTACATGCAGTTCTCATGATGTTCATGTAAGTTTGTCCAGACATATGCCAATATTCAATTCAATATATCATGATAATGAACATGCACAACACTGATATCATGTGTCAAAATACTGATATCATCAGTTCAAAATACTGTGAATTATATTTTTTTTATTTAAACTTTTAGAGTGTCTGTAAAGAATGTTCAGATTGCTATTTTGTCAGTGGTTGTTCATCATGGCATCAAATGCTTGAAGATGTACATTTTCACATGTTAATCTGGCCTATGACATTGAAACTTCTGTGATTTTTATAGTTTTTTTTATTTATTTGTTAACTGTTTACAGAAAGGCGTCACTTGTTAGCATCAGTTAGCTTAGCTAAAAAAATGTAATGCCAACTAAAAAAGTCTTTACCAATCTTATGTGATGTTAATTTCTTAGTTAACACACAAAAAAACTGATCAAGTATTAAAATGTTTTAGAAAGTTTAGAATTAACAAAATTCAGTTGTATTGTTTTTATTAACTTTAACAAATAGTTATAATATGGCTATTTCTAACTTTACATTGATTTCAATGTATTAGTGTTTATACATCCTTTTGAAATATTAAATTGTTTAAAATATTCATTTACTATGAACAAGCATATACAAGCAATACACATTTTTTTTATTAAACCTGCTAAAGTAATGCTGCTCAGGTCAATATTGTGATCTTGTCAGAGATGGAAAAACCACACACATCCTTAGTCAAGTAGAAGTACAGATATTCATGTTTAAAATGACTCTGGTAAAAGCTGAAGTACTGATTACACTTTTGTAAGTAAAAGTAAAAAAAAGTATGGCCTGAAATATGTACTTAAGTAAAAAGTATTCATTACTGCTACCTGTTTTACGGTGGCAACTACACACACATGATGTATATATCTTTACAAAATTACTCACATTTCTAATTGTTTTGTGAAAAATTTGTTGCCAATTTTGAGCAGCAAAGTAGCCAAGCAACATCACTCTACAATATTGTCCAACAAACACTGCTCAAAAAGTTGCCCTGTGAATCATCAGCTGTACACAAAATTGAAAAACATCAGTTTGTTTGATTTTAAAGATTTGTGTATATTTTATTTAACAGATAAAGTAATGCTATTAATACATTTTTGCATCATCTTTTTTCTTTTTCACGTGATAAATTCCTGATCCTTTGCATTACATTTTTATTCATAAATTACCCAGTATTAATAGTTTGGATGTTCTAAAATATTTATCAAACAATCTATCTAACAAATTGAAATGCATACTTCAGTGTATATAATATACATGTTAAAACTATGAAACAGTACAAATTCTGTACTAGGAAATATGAACCGTTGAAAACAAAGAAAATAAACCTCATTGCATTACGTGTTCAGTGGTATTTAATTGCTCTAGCTCTAACTGTCCAAGCGATCACAAAAAAGCACATGATTAATATTAGATTGAAAGATCAGACAAGTGTATAGATCGCCATGGTCGAAAGTAGGGCTGGGAGATATGGCAAAAATGCTATCTCAATAATTATTTTGCATACTGAAAGATAACGATAAATATTTACGAATAAGTTTTTAATGCTTTCACATTTAAAAGAGTACCCCAACAACGACTGAAGCAACAAAAATTAGAGGGTCCATTAAATGGCCTAACATTTTCGGTCAATAAATTTTCTATATATATAAATATATCAATATAGAGTCCAGTTCATGGTAAGCTTAATAGAAGTTGAAAAAATGCCGTGTACTAGAGCATGCAATGACAAAGAATAGATTGAACATTAAACAAAAGCAACGAGACTGATTTAAAAAAGTTAAAAATACAGATATTTTTGCAAAAACGAAAGGAGTAAAAGTATAAAGTTGTCAATAAATGTAGAAAAATTGTATAAAAATCTACTTAAGTACAGTAACAAAGTATTTATACTTTGGTACTTCCCATCTCTGGATATTGTATATAATGATAAAAGCTTCAGCAATTAATCACAACAAGAAAAAAACAGGATCAGAGCCACATTTGAAGATCCCCCATATAAACACTAGCAACTGACTGAGCAAGTAAATGAGTTGTTCATTTGCAAGATGACCATCTCACACATCCACCACAAAATTATCTTAAACACAGAGGAGATGTGGAGATTTTTCCCCATGAGGAACAATAAACAAGCTGTTTTTACCTCTGATAAGCAGACTCGCGTTATCTTCTTGCGCAGTGTTTTAACCTGCTTCAAGGCTTTCTTGTTCATTACAACTGGAATACTCATCATGGGAGTTTTGATGTTAGAACTCGCAACCAAGAGAATTTCTCTTAATCTGTAAAAAGATTAACATTAAACACACGGTCATAATAACAAAACATAAATAATAAAAAAAAGACACAATAACAATATCTTTTCAGCATGCTGCTGTAAACAGTTCTCCATCTATGCATGAATTAATAAACCAACTACGTTTCATTTTCTTGTAGAAAATGATCCCGTAAAGTAATAAAAAGATTAGCCAATTAGCCACAAAACAGATCTTAAAATGTGCACTTTAATTACTTCATAAACATAGCGGCTTAATTTCTAAAGTAAACAGAAGCTGTTTGGGGGCAAATCTGATTTGTAACGGTATAAAAGATCTTATATTAGACCTGTTTATTTTATACTATTGAAATCATTGGCATTGCTATTGACTGAAGTCAGATCTGACCTGGGAATACCCAGTGTGACATTCATCTCTCCTCTGCCGGCAAAGTGAAAGGTGTTGAGGGTCATTTGTGTGGATGGTTCACCGATGCTCTGAGCTGCAACCAGACCCACAGCCTCTCCAGGGTCACACAGAGCTCTCTGCCATTTCAGCTGCAGGAGATTTCTCAACCTGCAAACACATATACAAAAAACTGTGACTCCTTTTCCAGTTAACCATGTACAGCTGAAAAAGCCATACTAACTCACTGGTTCAATAAGAGTAGAATATCTAAAGAACATTAAACTATTTTAATTGTTTAATTAATCCCTTGTGTGAGGGACATCAATGCAAAAATATAAAAGGTACCTATTAGGGTTGCATGGTTAACCAGTACTTTGATACTGGCCATGCCACTGTACTTTGTAAACGGTAGTATCATCATTAACGGTCTACCTACACTACATAATGTTGCATGTGGAAAAGTCAGTAAAATGCTCACATATTTGTGCAACAATACACTATTTTGCCTGAATAGTCTGTGGAGCCCTTTAAGGTTGCAAGTTTTCTGACACTTCTGCTTGAACGTACATCTGAATGAATTAATTTCTGTTCATGTCAATATGATTGACAATATGAACACTGATTTTTTTGTTGGTCAGTTATCTACAAAATAAACAAAACAAAAATAATGAATTTTAGGTAAAGTGATGTGCAAATACTTTTTTTAATAATAAGTGAATTATGAATTCAATTAAAGTAGGCCTATTATAACAAAAAAATATAGTATTTCTGACAATTTTCTTTATTTGAAAGATTTGAATAAATTACAGTAATCGCAATACTACTTGGGATCAAAATACTTTAGCTGGTATAGTATCGTAACATGAATTAATGGTATCACGAAAACCATAGTACCTATATTGTTTCTTATATGAACATCCATGTTTTAAAGGGGTCTAAAATATTATTTGGGGAAAAAAATCTATAAAAGGTGTATCATTTACTCACCCTTCACTTGTTCAAAACACTTATTCAACATATTCTGAAAAAAGCTATAAACCTATAACTATTGACTTTCGTAAAATGTGTTTTTCCTACAATAGAAGTCAATGGTTTTAAGCTTTATACAAATTTTTTTTATTGTGTTCAACAGAATAAAAAAAAAAAACTCACAAATAGGGCTGCACAATTCATCAAAAAAAGATCACAATCTTGATTCGTAATCTTGATAAAGTTGTAAATAACTTTCAGTTTTTTTGCACAGAGAACATTCGTTTAAGAGTGGCGTTGGAAGTATGACTTGCATGTATGTTTTTTTCCCCTCAAAGTGATAACAGCCATGACATGAGCGCACTTAGCAGTCAAAGTGAAACCGAAAGTGTCCAGATCATTTAAATGATTAAACACATTTTAGGGTTATGATTATGACAAGCATTTGATGTTTTTTTCTTTCATAGAACACAAAGAGTATTGCAACTAGTTTAGCCTAGATAATGTTTAATATAGAGCAGGGGTGTCCAAACTTTTTGGGCAGAGGGCCAGATGCAAAAAAAAAAAAAAAAATGTTGTCCCATGCCAAATTTTACATACATCACACAGACACGCATGCATATATATATATATATATATATATATATATATATATATATATATGGATGGATGAATGGATGGATAGATGTGTGTGTATGTATATTATTATGGAATTATTTTATTTCAGCCGTCCAACTGTGTTTCTAGAAAGACTTAAGTTTTTAAAAAACTTGAATCTTTTCTGGGCAAATTACAGTTGAAACACTCATCCTTTATAAATTCTCCTTCAATGAAAGGTTTCCTGTGCTGTGCGATTAGCTGAGCTACCTCATAACTAGCCACACTGCAAAAAATGCTTTTCTTAGATTTTTTTTTGTCTTGTTTCGAGTTCAAATATATAAAAATTCTTAAATTAAGAAAAAATTTTTAGACAAGCAAAACATATTGTCTTGTTTTGAAAAATAAAATGCTAATATTAAGTGAGTTTTTCCTTATAACAAGCAAAATAGTATAGTATAACAGTAATAGTATAGCCGGCCAGATTCTATTAATATTTATAAAAAGCCTCGCGGGCCGCCAAAAAACTGATTGCGGGCCGCAGTTTGGACACCCCTGATATAGAGCAAGCGGAAATCTAATAATGACCAATGTTTCATTTTACCAGTGAAAAAATGTCCAATAATGTTGTCAATGACAGATTAAAAGCATATGTCTCAAACATAATAATTCAATTTCAGAATTATGAATAGTCGTATTTTGATGCCATCACTTTATTGTGCATTACCGACCAGGACAAATATAAAAAGTCTATTCAAGTCCACAATTCAAAATCTATACAAAATGTAGCATTTTAACCATTTGTAAATCTACACCTTATACTATTGTTTTTTGACCACATGTTTGAGAATAACAATAATACAAGCTCACATTGACCTTTATTTTACATCTAGAGAATCTTAAGAAAATGTTGACCTTAAGCAAAAAAAATTGTGATGTCTATAATAATGTTAAAAAGTCAACTTATGCTCTTACCTATCTGCGTCAGTGGTTTCAGAAGATGCCGAAAATTCCTGCTTGATGTTGAACTGATTAAGATAAGACTCAACAATGGAGTCAAATGTCTCAGACACTGAACCAAAGCTGATGTCTGGCCGATAAAGACCCAGACACGGTTCTGGACAATGAGAAGTCTTCTTTGAATACCTCATCCGGCCAGACTCATCCAGAGCTCTCCATCTTTCTATGAGCTAAACATGAAATCTCATGGTCATGCTAGTGCATTAAATCATAATGTGTTATTCTGAAAAGTGAAACCATTTTTCACTTATCCGCTTGTTAAGTGTGACGTCACGCGAATCAACTACAGCGGCTTAACAAGCGGATAAAGTACTTCACAAGAAGTTTGTAATCTAAAGCCCCACAAACACTTTCACACCTGTAAAGTGGCCTCCTCTCTCCCATTGACTAGCTCATGACCCTCTACTTGAGCCTTCAACTTGCTCATCTTCTTCTGGGAGAAGAGTAAGAAGGCACCATCTCTGGGTGAAGCATGCTCATGCTTGGCTTTCCATTTCTTTATAGCTTTAAAGTGATTTAATGCAGCCACTGGGTCCATTTTAGCCAAAACTTCATCCAAGCACTTGGACTTCCTGATAACCTAGAAAATGCAGAATACATAAAGTTTAAATGTTGTTTTTCATCAGTGCGAAAACATGGGGAGCAAAAATGAAGAGACATTTTTACTACTGGACCCATAATTGATCATATTTTAATCATGACCATAACTTTTGCTTCTATCAGTTCAGTAAATCACACTCATTCATCTGCTGCTTATTGATGCAGAAAATATTTTATTCAACTTGGTATTTACATTATTTTATACTAGTAAATAGCCTTTACTAGATATCTTTCTATGAAATCTAGGATTTTAAAGAAAGCCCATCAGATTACATCTGATATATCCCATTGCTTTTTTAATTCATTTCAAATCCTTCCCTCAGGATCTCTGTATAGGGTCCCTTTGGCAAGGACCAACAGATTTAAGTTTTCATTTGTTTCTTGTGCGATTGGTTTGCTGAATTTTAATGGGAAGAGGTAGTTGCTGTTTAAGTACTATTAATGCTGTTTAATGTTTGTCTTGGGTGTTTGGTGTGATATATGTGTTGTAAATGTAGTACGCCACAGAACAAATAGCCCCAAAAGGGGACAATAAAGTTTACAGAAACAGTAATTTACAGTTGAGATCACATTGGCATCATTTCTTTGTCACCCCACTTCAATCATGGAAAATAAGTTAACAAAAACTTTTCAACAAATGATTCCAATAAATCTGAAATACAAAAAAAAATAAAAGTCAGTCACAAAGTCATAAATCTGCTGCATTGGGTTTTATTTAAATCCTCACAACCTGGCATGATTTTGGTGGGCTGAAAACACCAACAACATTGCAATGCCACAATTTTGATGTTTGATGTGACTGAACATAAATCTTGATCAAATTTGGCATCTTATTAAATCTCTGTGCTACAATATTTCTGATAGAATTCTATTTCTGTTTCCAAATTCTATATACAGAAAATCACAAACAGAATGTGCTATTAATATTAGATATTAATCACGTTTTAAAAGTTTTTATATGTATAGAGTGTGGTAATGTATATTTACAATATGTAATATATTTAATGCACTAAATAGAAAAAGAAGAATTATCATCAGAATGATTGCATTTCTTCCATTAATCAAAAAGTTAAATGATTTATTTGACCTCGTCTGTCTAGTTATCTGTTTTATTACAGACTACTTTTTAAAGCAAACCAACATACTTCATTTATGAAAGCTTGTAAGTAAAACATAACAAAATATAACCGGTACCCTTAAATCAGAGTTCAAGATGGTTGAAGACACTTATGTCTTGATTGTTGAATGTGAAAGCCTGGTTGTCTTTGAATTTTCTAGAGTTTAATGAGAGTAAAACTGAAATAATTGTGTTCCGCCCATCAAATTCTTCTAGGACACCAATAGTAAATCTTGGTAAATCAAGCTCTTAAAAACAGTTCAACCTATTCTATCTACAAAAATATTTTAAAAAATAATTCATGTTTTTATAACCTCTAGGTTGAACTACTGTAACTCACTATTTTTTGGGATTAGTCAGACAACTTGGTTTAAAGTTAGTTAAAAATGCTGCTGCAAGGCTTTTAACCAGTACCAAAAAACAGGACCACATCACATTAGTTTACGCCTTTGCACTGGTTGCCTGTGCACTATTGTGTGACCTAAAATTCTTCCCCTAGTTTATAAATGACTAAATGGCTTGGCTTTTTCCTATCTGTCAGACCTGTTGACTGAACATCAACCTGGTTGGTCTCTTCTGTCATCAAACCAGAGATTATTATGCATTCCTAAGTCAAGGCTGTAATGCAGGAGTGATTGTGCTTTCGCAGTAGCTGGTCCTACATTGTGGAATGCTCAGCCTCTCTGTATCAGGTCTATATCATCTCTTTCTGTTTTTAAATCTAGGTTGAAAACTAGGTAAGAATTGTTTGTTTTAGCTATGGTTCTATATCTTTCTCTTCGTAATTTGTATTGTGCAGCACATTGGTCAACCTTTGGCTGTTTAATAGTGCTATATAAATTGAATTGACATCGGCAAGAAACTTCTCTTTAAAATAAAAAGATAGCACCTAAGTAAACAAGCCTAAGTAAATATTATTACAATTCTAAACAAATGTATTTTGATTATGAATTTAAAATATAAATGTACATTTACCTCATAGTTGTCTTTGATGAAAGGGAACTGTCGTGGCTGTAGGAATTGTGTTTTGGGAATGTCTAACCCATCCTCTCCATAAAGAAACTGAACCACACTGCCATCGCTGTCCCGCACAGTCAGATCATATTGGACCACCAAACCTTCAAGATGCTTAATCACACACCTGAAACCAATGAAAACAAATCAACAAGAATTAAAAGCAGCTGACACTTTTTAAATGCATGCCTTTTTCAGTTGGAATCAAATCTACCTTTGCAGGTAACCAGATCGACTGGTTTTCACTGCAGTGTCCACAAGACCTTCACGACCAGCCATACAATGAAAGAAGAATTCCTGAAAACAGAACAAATATTTTTCTACATCCACTCACTACTTTGTTAAGCACTTTCCTGAATA
The DNA here is from genome assembly GCF_052040795.2 of Danio rerio. NCBI lineage: Eukaryota > Metazoa > Chordata > Actinopteri > Cypriniformes > Danionidae > Danio > Danio rerio. The sequence goes on along the minus strand of NC_141034.1, from coordinate 18,321,704 downwards.
CTGATCACTTCAAAAAGCTGCACATTTTGCACATACAGGAGGTTTGATTCCAGTCAGAAATCTGCCAGTCACAAATCCTCCAGAGCGAGGCTGTGGCTCATAGGGCTGAAAGCAGGGTAGAGACTTCCCCGAAGGCATCAGTGGTGGTCGGCGGCCTTCCAGCTCAATTTGACCCAACAAACAGGATATCTGTAGACACACAAAAGCATGGTTAAGTGGATGATCGCAAGCTGAAAAACACACCAGACTTCTGATGGATTTTATTCAAATTTAAGATTTTAAGTGAAGTTTAAAATAGTATTTTTGCAGCAAAGTATAACTACTGTGCCAAAACTTTCTTCTAATTCTAAATATGTTAAATAAAGTTCTTAGTTCTTCCTTCCCATAAACGAGAATAAAAAAATGTTGGCAACATGGCAACATCCCTCTCTCACTTGTGAAGCTAATATGGAGGTAACTAAAACTGCAATTCATCAAATTTCCGATAGTCCTGGCTCCATAGTAGAGCACATTTCTGTTGAGCCCAAAGTTAAAATGGCCAACTTTACAGCAGAAAAAAAGGTGTTTACAGCCTGGTACAAAAAACGATTTTGATTCATATAGCTAATATTACCCTTCATGATAACTGTGAGGGGGTGATTTTTTTAAAACTCACCCATTTCGTTTTTATTAAGGTATATTAAGTCTGCATAATTGAGTCGGTGCCAACATGAGTGACAGCTAGGTCTCTCTGGTCAAAAACACAAACGAGTCACAGGTAATGAAGTATTAAGCATTTCTCTCAAAGAAAAGCATGTCTAAACAAAATGCTAGCAGGCATCTGTAGCTCCGCTCAGGCTCCACCTCTTTGCCCTTTTTTGGTAACCCCTGGTTGGCACGATGGGGCAAGAACAAAATGGTAATGGGTGGCCACCCTTCAGAAACCAAAGGGTCACAGACACTATGTCCATATCTTTTACAGTCTATTGTAATAAGTAACAATAATCCAAAAAACATAATATAGGACTTTTAATTATTAAAAAGCATCAAAACGCTCTAATTATTAATTGTGTGCACTAGAGGTCTGCATTCCCGCGGGCGCCGCAGGACCCGACCAGATTTCTACGGCGCGGGTATAAATTTCCGAATAAATCACGGGAGCGGTCGGCAACGGGTTTAATTTGGGACGGGAGCGGGCTGTCTAGCAATATCGCTCCCGACTCCCGAGTGAGCACGCGTATGTATGTGTGTAAATGAAATAGCGCGATGCTGTGTTTAGCTTGTTTGTTGCTGTGTGTGTGTGTGTGTGTGTGTGTGTGTGTGTGTGTGTGTGTGTGTGTGTGTGCGCGCGCGCGCGAATGAGAGAGAGATTTGCCTGTGTGTGTGCTTGGTGCTTATGAGTGTGTGTTAGTGGGCGCGCGTGCGCGTGAATGAGAGAGAGAAAGCTTTGTCTTTGTGTGTGTGCTTGGTGCTTATGAGTGTGTGTTAGTGGGCGCGCGTGCGCGTGAATGAGAGAGAGAAAGCTTTGTCTTTGTGTGTGTGCTTGGTGCTTATGAGTGTGTGTTAGTGGGCGAGCGTGCGCGTGAATGAGAGAGAGAAAGCTTTGTCTTTGTGTGTGTGCTTGGTGCTCTGCGTGTGTGCGTTTATACAGACAGCTTGTTATAGGCTGTCTGGACTGTATAACTGGGTGATTTTCGGTTTTGTTCTCCCCCCGCTCTTGAGCGGGATCGGGCGCGGCGGATAGAAAACGGGGCGGGTCGGGCAGCGGGACAACAAGTGCTTAATATAAGCGGGAGCGGTCGGGTTCGGGCTAAAACCTGGTGGGTGCGGGATTCAAAATTTAGTCCCTCGCAGATCTCTAGTGTGCACTTTATTGATTCAAACAAAAATTAAATATTTAGCATGCACTCTTACAACATGAACACATTAAAAACGAACACCATAAAATAAACACTGTCCTAAATAAATAGCAGCTCAGAAGCAATTCCTTTACTAAACACATAGTAGTTACTGAACATTGACAACCCTGTAGTCATTGTATTTTTAACTTTATTTTGTATCAAAATGATAAAGACCTTAAAATATGATAATAGGACTTCTGTTACACATTCTAATATTCAAGTTTATAGCGTAAATTTGGTCAAACTGAACAGAAGCTGCTGTACTCATACAGTAACTCTGTTAATTAAAGAGACTTTACCTGCATAGTATTAACAGTAGACCCCTTGGCTCCTGACTGCACCATCATTTGTAGGTTATTTTCAGGGAACGAGCGGTGGAGACCCAGTGGCATGCAGACCTGAAAAACAAAACATCACAAGAAATTATTGACAACAATAATACAAAGTCATTAAGATAATTTCACAATTACAATATATTTTCCCATTAGATGGGCACCTTGTTGATGTTGTTGTTCACTTGATTGACCTCTTCTTTAAACTTTAGGTCTACCATGTTGAAATCTCTCTGGTCGATGTTCAGATGTGCATCTTGCCAGCGTTCTCTGGCTTCAGTATCTTCAGCAGAAGCAGGCAGGTTGAAAGCAGCCTGAAGAGCCTGTTTTAAAACATCAAATCAATGAATCTGAACCTCCATAGACAAACAATATCAAAAAGGCGTTAAAGAGTCATTTCTACTTATACAGTACATTTATGTCCCTGTCAGACTATCCACTTATTAAGTGTGATGTCACGCAAAGCAGATTGCAGGTCCAAGCATTCTATCAAACTGCATGGGGAAGCTCAGGAAATAGTAATAATAAACATTTACAAAGCGGTGTGATACTTTCGATAATCATGATGGCAATGTATATATATATATATATATATATATATATATATATATATATATATATATATATATATATATATAAAAAAACCATGCCTGATATGCCATGGCCAACCGAGATCCGAGAAGCGGCTTGTACTCAGAAAGCGGATACTGAATATTTGTAAAGATGCAAGTCATGTTGTCCAAAACTAGCAGTTGACTATTATTAAACAGTTTCATCATTTCTTTATAAATATACTATAAATGAATTTTAGAAAAAATTATATATACATATATATTTTTTTTTCTAAATATTATTTAGAAAAATTAATGTTTGTAATTTTTTTTAAAATATTGATTGATTTAAAACTTATCAGTTTTGCATTTATTAATGTTAGCATTCTGAATGGACTACAGCAAACGAATGGGAAAGAGCATAACATTACAAACAATTCTCTCACAAACTGAGTGTGTACAAACCATGGAAATACACAACTTTATACCCAAACTGCTAAAGGTTTAATTATTTCATACACCAGGGTTTTACAGGTTTCATCAAGTCAAATTTAAGACTTAAGACTTTTTAGGACCACTTTGAATGACATTTAAGACTTACACAAGGCTAAACGATAAGGATTTTTTATAATGGCTCAGTTAAAACATTTACAAAAGGTTAAATAGGGTTAAATATGTTGAAGGGAATATAATTAAGCCATATTGGTTAATAAAGTTAATAAATAAACTTTTGTTAAAACATTTATTGAGATGGAATGTTAGTTATTGGATAGGGGTTAGCACGATTGGGCAGCTTTACACGGACAAAGAAAAATTAAGACCTGTTTAAAATTAGTTAAAACCTACAATACAATATTTCAGTGAATTTAAGAATTTTTAAGGCCTTGTTTTTGAAATTTAAGACATTAAGAGTTTTTACGCCACTGCAGATACCCTGATACACAAAATAAAAAACATTACACAAATAAGATCTAGACCAGATAGGTGCATAAATTATCCATAATTTACAAATTTAGTTTTTTTAGTTTTTGTTTAAAATGACAATGTGTCAACAACCATTCTGTAGTAATATTACTATTAGTAATATATTAATAAAATTTCTAGCAAAATTTCATCAATTTGAGCAGATTGAGCACATATTTCTGAAAGTTAATATACATTTCATTATTTAAAAGAACTACTCATTTTTCAAAACACTGATTTACATATTTCAAAAAGGCACAAAGAGTGAGTGCTGGATCGGAGTAATTCACCTTGGAGCCACATGTGACTGACTTTTTGATGATTTTTTTTCTTTGTTTGTTGGCTCCATCCTTTACAAGAATGTCCTCCACACCTATCAGACACAAATGACAGATTAATACAAAATAATTTTACAGCTCTCTGTTTAACAAGATGGGTTGGCATCGATGTGGATTTACCCAAAGTAAACCCGCGGTAAAGCTGCAGATAGGCAGTGAAGAGCCGTGCCAGACAGCTAAGCAGTTTCCCACTAGTCTCTCCTCCATAGAGTTCATAGCAGCAGTGGACCAGACCATACGCTGAGCTCCCATAGTGAGCTTTATCCAGAACCCCCATCAAGAGCTCTCCCTGACGAATGACCACCTGACAAACAGAGCATATAAGAATCAATAATACCAGGGAACAGTCAAGATAAACTGCTACAGGCAAGACTTTTAAGCTGTAGTATGCAAACTAAGAAGTCAATCGGATACTAATTAATTAATTTCATGCAGGGAATCGTCCACTGTCACACAGCAAATAGAGTAAAACCATTCTTTGAAGCTGAATATATTAAAATGGCTAGCCTAAAGTCTCAATTAAAACCTGACTGAAAATCTCTGGGGAAAACTTGGATGAAAAAGGTGTCAAAGGGTTTTCACATCTGCCTTATCTTGTTCGGTAGAATCGCACTAGAGTTCATTTTTCCTTTTGGCGTGGTTTGTTTGGGCAGGTGTGAATGTAGCAATCGCACTTGACTGCGGACCAATAAAGCATACTGAGACCTCCTCTTTAATGTGAGAACACTGGAGCAGTTAGTTTGTGGTGAGAACATGATTAAAACTAGAACAGACCCAACCGCAAAAAGTACAGCTTCGTTTTGGGCTCATCAAGTTGCCTTAGTCTGATGCGCTGTGCATTATGGGATGTGGAGGAAAAAATTAGTTGACAGCACTTTACCAACATTTAAACTGATTGAGAGAAAGAGAAAAAAAACATTACCTTAAGGATCATCAGTGGATATTTTTCAAGATGATGACCATGTCGCAGTTTAGCTAAATTAGTTCATGACCCCTCCTGAAGTGACTTGCAATGTGCCTTCTTCGCTATCATACTTGGCACCAGTTAATCAGGAAGTGATGATTTTGTTCGCTTTGACTCGTATAGTAACACTGCTTTATTCGCACATCTATTATGCGATAATCCAGTTTTGCGCATAAAGTTCATATGCATTTTTGGATGGAAACATAGCTACTGTGGTGTGAAAAGGACTCAAAAACGGCAGAAAAATGCCAAAATGTATCATTTGTTGCCCTTGGTCCATACAAAATGAACCGAACCACAGATGTGAAAGCACCCTAAAAAACACATTTGAAGAGTGAACACGATAACAGCAAAGCACTGTGAGACACTGGTGATGTCTTGCGGCCACGGATGTACTGAAATCATTGAAAAAATAAACCTGCTCAATTTTAAAAGGTAAATCGGTAGCAATATTAAAATTTGTAATGTTGTATTTGTAATATTTGTATTGGTTGATATGTACTCTCGCATCTCTGTTGTGTAAAGTTGAATCTCTTGATTTGTCCATACAGACAATATTCAAATATATCAATCAAATATATCAATTGACCAAATATAATCAATATAGGTCACAAAACATGACCAAGCTATATTTTTACCGTCAAGAATTGAATGGCGTATTTATTTCTATTTCTTGTTTAAATTACCTGAGATTCACACATGGATTCTGGCACGTATCCTGGAACAGGTCTGGGAGATTCCTTCACCCAGGCTTTACCAGGAATCTTTGCTTTTCCAGTCAAGTTTAAAGGAATGCTGTTTTCAGGGATGACATTCAGCAAAAGGGTCGAGACCACCTTGAAAAGACAAAAAGTGATATTTATGCAAATCCATGTATCTGCTTGTAAGATGTTATTAACATATGGATAATGGTGAAAAAAGACAGTCTGGATCCTGGATGAAACTATGCAAACAGGTAATAGCCACCCATTGCATAATTACTGCATTGACGATTATGTTTCAGCTGGTTTCAACGTTGCAACAAGTTAATTAACCCTAACTGATACAGAAAGTAGCTTCTCATTTCTTAAACCATTATGTCTAAAGAAACATCCTGTGGTCTTGAAAAGATTGTCATACAGCAAGCAAAAAAACAACTAAGATGGCTGGGTTACAAACTCTCAAACGCATTATTAACAAATAAAAGTATGGTGGAGGACCATCATATTTAAGGAGGAAATGTGGACAGAAATTTGGTGATTAATTAAATGTCTGGTGAAAGCAACAGTAGATCTCATGGCTATTTAATAGTGAAAGTAAAAGCATTTCCACACACAATGTGAAGGGAACTCACAGGTTTGGGACTTAATAACTAAACAGCTGTGTAGCCTTAATCATTGAGGTTAATCTGAAAATGCATAAAGATTGGACTCTGAAGCATTGGAAGAAGGTTATGTAAATGTGAAGTGATATGTGGCCAAGTATGGTGACCCATATTCGGAATTTGTCCTCTGTATTTAACCAAGTTGACTAACTTGGTTCTACCTGTAAAATTGAAATTATTTTAGTTCTGAGCTGTATCAGAATGGTTGTATCAGAATAGTGTTTGTGTGCTTCAGTGCTGTACATTGATTAAAACACTGCATTATTAGAGGTGTAATTGTTTATATTGTGGATTTATTGCTGCCATATAAGCAGCACAACAGAAACAAAATTATTATATTTCTGAGTCAATGTAAAAGCATTGAAATATATTTTTACTCCCACTAAGATAGCCCGGCTGGGTAGGTGGAGATAGATTTTTGAAGCCCGCTTGGAAAAACCAAACCCCGGGACGTGGGACAACCAGATTTTGCGAGCCCTGATTTACTCTGTTCCAGAATGACAGGGCATCACGGTAAGAAGAGAGGCAGATGAAATGATGCACCCATCATGCCTAACAACTATCATACAAGCCTGTGGGACAGTGCTGTGGTCCATGGATGCTGCAGATTGTCAGGTCTAGATCCAGACCTTAACCCTTTTGAGAATATTTGGCATGTGCAGAAGAAGACTTTGCGCAATAGTCCGAATCTTGAATCATCAATATAATATATTTGTAAAAAATTAATGCATCTTTGGATGGAAATAATTGTTTAATAAATTAATGACATCAAAGAAGCGTATTTAAACGATCCCATGATGTATGTGTGCTATAATCAAAGCTAAAGGCAGTCTAATAACATAACAGAGTATGTGAGCTTTTTGGACTGGCAGTGTATGAATGACAATAAAAATTAAACATGCGTAAAAGTTACCTGCTTTCCTGTCCACAGCAGCACAGGCTTAATGAGTGTGGGAGGGAGAAGCTTGACTCTGCCGATCTTATCTGTCAGGCCTCTGTAGACTAGTGCAGTGTACTGATCCCTCGTGAAGAAACAGCCACGGATGGTCATGCTGGTGCCAGAAACCATGTGATCTTGAATCAAGCCTGCCAATGGTTTCCCATCCTACAGCAGGAGCGATGGTCAGTGAAGGGTTTCGCAAAATGAGAGCCAATGCACGTTTAAAAAGGTTCTGATTTAGATGAAGACTTACTTTTGGCACCAAGTACTGCTGGTCTGTGCTCACTAGTGTGTAGGCCTCAGCTCTGCTCAGCTCACTCTGAGGGAAGTGTGCATTCATCTCATCTCCATCAAAGTCAGCGTTGTAGGCCTTACAGTTAGCATAATGTAACCTGAGCACTTTCTCTCCAGGCAGGATCCGAGCACAGTGGGCCTGAATTGATGGTCTGTGGAGAGTGGGCTGACGGTTTAACAGCAGCACATCGCCATTTTTGATGTGCCGATTTACCTGTAAACGAGAAGCATTGGATTGTTATTCAATTACTTTTAATTTTTTATGTCAGATAATGTAACTTTTGACAAACTACAGAATTAAAAATACTTGTAATTTGTAGAAGAACATTATGTTGGTTCATTTTAGTCAACTGCACATTTTAACTGACAACTTTCTGAACAAACTAAACAAACACTCAGCTTAAACCAGAAGCATACACAGGACAATCATCATTGTAGCAATTCCACAATTTAAAATGCATATTTAAAAAAAAAAGTTCATAAGTTAAGATTTTTAGATAATTCATAAATTCGTAAATATTCATGATAAGAGCCAGTTTCATTAATTTATTAAAAAAATAATAAAAAAAGCATAATACAAAAATAAATAACTCTAAAAACTATAAAGTAGTTGTAGCTGAGGGCTAAAAAAATTGGTATAAACGACATGTTAAAGAGCCCCTATTAAGTGATTTTGAAAATGAGCTTCCATACAGTGTAACACAGTACTAAGTGAATGAAAACATGCAGCTGAGGTTTAAATCTGAAAGTGCACCTTGTTAAAAACTATTAACTATTCTTTAACGAAAGAGTCAACTCAGAGTCGAAGAAATGATTTGAGTTGAGTTCGGATCTTTTGCCTGAACGCATCGACATCAATAAAGTACATCACCAAATATGTAGTGCCGGTTCCGGTAAAACATGAAAATGCCTTTCCCTTCAGACACTACATGAAGATGATGATCACTGACAGATGGAGATTCGACTGTGGACGATAAACTTACCTATTACAGATCAGTTCTCGTACTGTGTCTCAGGTTAAATCTGTATGAGGCAAATTACATATTGCGACCAAAACCACATTGAAAACGAGACACGTGCTTCTTCCTTTACCAATTTAAGTGTGTTTCTGAACTCACAATCCTCTGCTGTTTGTCTTTGCTATGGCAACCATCAGCTGTTCCTCACATGCATGGTGCGGTCAATTTTCAACATAGTTCAACTTTGCCACTGTGTGGATTAATACTGAATGTGTGTCGTTGTTATTACTTGGGGTTAGGGTTATGAGTAGAGTAATATGGTGGTGTTTAACTGAATTGCTTTAATGTATATCTGTATTGGGTTCTCACACACTCTTTGCTACTTCATAGCCATGATAGGCGTTTCTCTGAATCGTGTTGAAACCGGTTGACCAATCACAACAGACTGGGTCATCGGACCAATCACAGCAGATTAGCATTGTGCTAAGGAGAAGTTTGGGAACAATTGAATCACTGAACAAATCATAAGAGAGTCGTTGGGATAATTAGGTAAAAATAAGTGCAAAGGGGTTTAAAGATATTAGATTTGTTAACAAACGGCACAGATATTGAGAAAAGTAGTGACACTGAAATGTATGTCAAAAACAGTGTGTTTCTGTCAAAGATAACCGACTCACAATTTTCATGGGTATCCTGTGCTGGCCAGTGCTGGGTGTCAGGAGTTGTTTGGCGACAGCTTCTCTTTGGGTCTGATTGGTACTGCTGAGAATAGTGCGGGACCCGTCTTCATTAACAACCATGGTGGCTCCAGGGTGGATGTTGGGTCCATTCAGCACTGCCTGCCTCATTTCCTTTACGTTCCAGGGTGTCACAGGTTGAGGATATGTCAACTTGGTAGCAAAAACCTAGAGGAACCATAATAATAAATAATAAAAAAAAAAAAACAATTAAACAAAACAGCAAAAATCACAATCAAATACTTTTGTAATTTGATATTTCAGTGCAGACAATGGGAAGCTAGTTTCATGCCTCCTCCAAAATATGTCAATGTGTATTAGAGATACGCGGATCAGCTGAAATGGAAGGGGCTGAAAGAACATGGAAGGGGCGTATATCAAGGCACAGGTGCAGGTCCACACATGCATTTACGAGACTAGACTTAACTTCAATTGGTATTTTTTGCTGTCCTGACGAATATTAGAACTTAAAGTGCTTGTGTGACTTTGACTTGACTGGCCTTTTGTTTTTAGCACACACACATGATGTTTCATATTTGAGGCACTGGTCTTGCGGCTTTCATATACATAAAGCGATTCACGGCCGTACCCAGCACTTGATTCATCTTCGTTAACCACTTTGCTAAAATGCAAACCCAGCTACCACATTCTCCCTTCTTCATGTAGCATACATGACGAGATTTGCAATGATAAGCAATTTGGCTGTTTGCATCAGATGAAAAATTACAGAAATTAAAATACAGCCATTCAAAAGCACAGAATATGCATTCACTCACAAAATGGTCAGGTGTATAATCTGATTAATACATATTAAACCTCTTAAACATTAAATACGCATTCTGAATCACAATGTGTTGGTTTGCATTATTTTACAGTTCTAGAGTTCAACATCAGACGGTTAATTTTATTTTCAAGATATGAGGTTCAAGATCTGCTGCTGCTTTCAGTAGTATGACAATAATGTCATGTAAAATGGCATTTAAACTTGTGTTGTTAGGATTTAATACCAAAAGCACATGAGGTGTACCTGAGGTAAACAGCACTGTCAGTTTATTCTTTTTCCAATATATCAATTCGAAGTGTTGGTTAATACAAAAACTCCTTTTAATATGGAAAATAATCCTTCTGTCGCGTGTCATTGCTTTCATTTAGAACAGAGTTTAAATCAGCCTTTAGGCTCGATCGTCAGACTCACTCCAGTTTCTCAATCTGGCAATCTGCGCTTGCGTTTCTTTTGATCCAGGAATGTAAGACCTAGTTAAACCACTGGGTGTCAAACTTGCATATCACACCTTTAAGTTTCTCTTGGATTGGTTTCACCTCCAATCTGTCACACATTTGTATTTTACAGAATGGGTTTAAAAAATACAAAGCAAAAATCATTATTACTAAACTCATCCACCCGCGACCCACCCGCAATTAATGTTTTTTTATAACCCGCAGATTATCCGCAGCACCCGCGGATTTAACCACCATCCGCGCATCACTAGAGTGTATAGTTATTACAGCTGCTGGACTTTAGTATTTATTGTATAGCAAATATTTCATGTTCATGCAGCTTTGGTCATATGTTTAACTGTTTTCTGAACATGCCAAATGTTAATTATTGGTTTAATGTGTTTGTGTTTGCCTCATTTAAGTAAAATGTCCTTGTTTTTGGATCCAAATAGGCAGATTATCCTGATGCTTCTCCAATAAGGCGTGAAATTAAATATGACAGAAATGTGGATGATGTGAGGATGATTGACAAGGCTTATAACGAAGCATAACAACAATCTGCCAACGAGGATGTCCCAAAGCTTGCATACTCTTCGGTTACATACTCAAAAGTATATATTTTTCCATCTCAAAAAAAGAACATACTTTAGGGTGTGCATTTAAATGCGCCAATATCTGTTTGACTAGGTTGTATGTGAAGCTAATAATATTGAAAATAATGCTTATTTCCTTACACAGATCAAGACCTCAATGTATCATCAGGAGCTAAGGCTATTGATTTGGACTTGTTTGCATGCATTTATTTTTATTCCTAAAAAACCCAAGCAGCTAAAATTACATCAGCTCCATTCCACTAAAATCTTATTTAAAGAGCCCATATTATGGGTTTTTGAAAATTCCCCTCCATGTAGTGTGTAACACAGCTCTAAGTGAAGTGAAGTATCCAGCTAAGGCTTAAATCTGTAAGAATACAGTGTTTAAAACGGTTGATTCATCTATAAAAGAGTCGACTCATAGTGCTTCAAACGAGTCGCCTTGATACCGACTCATTAGGTGTTTCGCCATGACGTACGAACGAAACCAAGTTATTCACGTGCACGCGCAAACCCGGGAGATTTCAAACCTGAGGCCCCGCCCTCTGACGCAGGAACCCAGACACACACACACACCCACAAACACACGCACACCCACAAACACACGCACACAAACATGCCGGTCGATTGAAGTCACACTGCAGATGGATATATTGAGTCTCTACCCAAAGATGAAACCTCAGCATTATAACCAAGCAGTTGGAAACTTCTGGAAGCTACATGCTACAAAGAATACTTCATCTGAGTTTGTTAAAGGAAGGATCAGTAAAGAGTAACTGATGGACGTCAGGATGGGTTTCTTCCATTTCTCAAGTGTAAGTACGTGCGGTTAAAGTTGTTGCCTCGTTTACTCTTGCTTGCAAATGTATTTAGTTGTGATTTGTTACTTGTAACCGCGTGTACTGTATCAGGTTAACTGGATATATTCTCTTATCGCGTGCAAAGTCACATTAAAAACGCGACGCGTGCTGTTTGTTTATGGAGCTCCGTGCTAGAGTTCCGCTACCGCGATTTATTCGGAAATTTATTCCCGCGCCGCAGAAATCTGGCGCGGTGACAGCCGCGGGAATAAATTTCCGAATAAATCGCGGGAGTGGTCGGTAACGGGTTTAATTTGGGACGGGAGCGGGGTGTCTAGCAATATCACGGATATTGCTATGCGAATTAGAAAGAGAGAGTCTGCGTGGTGCTTGTGTGTGTGTTAGTGCGCACGCGCGCGTATGAGAGAGAGAGAGAGAGAGAGAGAGAGAGAGAGAGAGAGAGAGAGAGAGAGAGAGAGAGAGAGAGAGAGAGAGAACGAACGAACGAACGAACGAGCTCTGTGTGCTTTGTGCTGTGTGTATGTGTTTATACAGAGAGCTTGGCTGTCTGGACTGTATACTGGGTGATTTTTGGTTGTGTTCTCCGCTCTAGCGGGACCGGGCGCGGCGGGCAGAAAACGGAGCGGGTTCTCAGGCTAAAACCTGGCGGGTGCGGGCGGAAGCGGGAGCGTTGTCATCCGGAGGTGTGTGTGTGTTTTTGTGTGTGTCTGGTATGGCGAGTACACGACTGTCTCCTTCGTTCAGTTATCCGTGGCACTATCCACTCGCCATAGTGTGGCAGCTAAAATCCACGCCTACACTATCGAGCGTGTATGAACTGTGATTACTTTTTAAATTGCTGATTAGCTATTGGCCATTTCCCTCTCTGACTGAAGGCAGTCGACCAATCGCGACAGACTGTCATCGGTCCAATCAGCGCAGATTAGCTCCGCGCTAAGGAGGGGTTTGGGAACAAATGAATCACTGGACGATTCATACAGGAGTCGCTGGGATAATTAGCTAAAAATAAATGCAGATTATAAGATCATGAAAGTGTTTTTTGACCTTGCATGCATATTAGACTGTTGTTGGAGACCCTTACAACCAGGATATGACCCTATTTCATGTATAATATGGGCTCTTTAATGTTCTACTGAAAAAGAAAAAAGTCACCTACATCTTGAATGACATTTGGGTGAGTAAATTAAGAAGAATTTTCCATATTTGGGTGAACTATCCCTTTAACATTTGTGATTTTATTGTTTATTTAAAGTAATAAGGTGCTCCTTTTGTAAAGTTGCTTTTAAACAACATAGTGAAAAGAACTAGACAAATAAAGCTGAATTGAATATGTCAATATGAAAACTCTATTTAAAATGTCAAATCTCTAAAGTCTCACCATTGGAATTCCAATCTCATTGGTTCCGATGTACATATCAGGACAGATGACAGAGCGTGCAGCGTAATCCACACGCTTTCCCATCATGTGCTTCCTAAATAAACCCTCTTTCTTCTCCAACAGCTGAAAGGCAAGTTTAAGAAGAATATATATTTAAAAATATTATTTATTTCATATATTTTTAGAATGAACCTAAAGCTATAACAATGGACTTAAAGTCATCACACACTGACCTGCCGGACGCCTGGGAACTTCTCAGTGATCAATTTGTCCATGTCGCTGTCAAACACAATGTTGACAAGACTCTGCAAATGGATCCAGGTGCTGTAGAGCTTGTCTGTGAGAGTCACTCCTTGGATGGAAGTCAGGAAGCTCTGATCAATTTCAGTGACCTTTGGGGCTTCACTGGACTGAACATAATGACAGAGTAACGAAGTATGAGTAACAGACATGGCTATGCTCTTAACAAGGTTAGAGACATTTTTAAACCATTTGGATTTTCAATGCCCAAGATTGAATGTTAAAATAACAATAAAAAAATGTAATTCAAATCAAAAAATCAGAATCACTGATTTAATCAATTTATATCTAAATGACATAATCTTGTAAATGTTTTTTTTTTTTTTTACAAATACCTGCTTCAACTACCTCAATCTTGTAAGATATCGGTAAAAAAAGTTTAAATATTAATATATACCTATATTTTATATTCAGAAATTAAAAATAAACACTTCATATTAACTAATCAATAGCGAGTAACAGCTCTAGTGAATTTATGCAACTGTTACGCTTTTCTTACTTTACCATTTTAACTTTTTTGCTTTACGTTTACAATTGAAGTCCATTTCCCAACTGAATAGGGTGCAAACCTTATATTAAAAAATAATCCTCAGATGCATAATAGCAGATAAGCTGTTTTCAACTTAACCTAAAAAGGTAAAACTGAATATTATGCAAGCATCATCTGAGTATACATTTAGTATTTTAAAGGAAGTTTATTTTATATGTGCTAAAGAATGAATCATGCAATAACCTAGAGGTGGGCAAACTACGGCCCACTGAACACTTTCATCCGGCCCACGAGGGAGTTTTTAAAATGCTGCTTCTGAGTAACAGCTTGGTTCAGAATTAGTAAATTAATGATGCAATTACAAGTGAACGCCACCTGATGACAGTATTGCACACGGTACAGTTAAGGCAACCAATAGAATTAAAACACACTCACAAAAGGTGCAGTAGGTGATCTTTCACAATGCTAACAGCTTAGCATAAATCTCTGAATCACAGTCCCTCCCTTGCCGTGTATAGCCACACCTCCTTAAAAAGGAGCATAGCAAAAGAACCCTCTCTCATATGACTAGTGCTCATCAATGTCCGACGGCAAACAAGCCAAACTGACATGCTATTTCAGAGTGAATATTTAGAGTTGCATGGTAAACAATATAGGGCAGGGTTTTTCAAAGTCTAAGACAGTGGGCCTCCCTTTTGACACAACTTATCCATTGGCGCCACCCTGCACGCACGCACGCACGCACGCACACATATATACAGTATATATAAAGACACAGACAGATGTCAGACTGTTAACTCACTTTTATCATCATTTGCATGAAAGTGCAATTATTTACAGAGTAATAACAAGTATTTTAATATAACGTTTTTAAAACTAGGATGATGGTTCAATATGAATAGAACAGATCCAAGAACTGTCCATCCCAGTCAAAACAGTCGAAGTTTAGTGGGTCTCATGCTGTCATTAGCCAAAATATTTTGACAAACCACACATAAAGGTCATGGTTCATCAGCTGGTCCTGTCCACGTAAATCCTAAACTCAAATACTGATCATCATATCGTCGTCTTTTGGATTTAAGCCCTGAACTTGAAGGCTTTTGTGGCGAGGGGGCGTGGCAGAGAGCCGTGGGAACGGAGTGAGGCCACCGCGTAAGTGGATACACCTGTGGTGGTGCGCACCTGCCTCGGATCCCACGGAAGGAGCTCTGGATCATAAAAGGAGGAACGAGGGCAGAGGAAGCCGAGAGAGAACCGGACCCGGACATATTTTACTTTTGCTTTCAGTTGCTCGGCAGTCTCCGAGATTAATAAATCACTTTAAAACTGCCTCGGTTCTCCGCCTCCTTTTCCCGGCGGCCAAAGGGCCGTGAACTTCATTATAGCTTTGAATCGGGGGGGTCTCAGAAACCGACCCATTGTATTAGCAGGCATACCTGTATTGGCGGGCTTGCCAAACAGAAGTGAATTCATAGCTATGCCCTTCTGGGTAAAAAAGGTTTTCTTATATTTGACGTATTATTTTTTGCTTTGTTTAATTAAAACGTTTAAGTATAATAAAAAATACATATAATAATTAAACTTAATAATTATATTTTTATTATATTATATTTTTTCCTGCGCCTCCCCTGACATGCTCTGGCGCCCCCCAGGGGAGGCGCGCCTCACACTTTGAAAACCCCTGATATAGGGAATCTAGGCAGAAAAGCAGTATTTACTTGTGTTTTGTTGTTAAACTAATTAAAATCTACATTATAGATGCTGTAAAATGTCCCTTATGAAACTGAAAATAGTCTCATCAATCTTGTATCGGAAGATTTTAGTGGCTGAACAACACTTCTGTGAAGATATAACCCGTTTGTAACAACATCTAACGTTACATCAGCTTTGCGTGATGCTAAAATAGTTTTAAAACAGAACATTACCTGTCTAAGAGAAATCCTTCAGCCATTGTTTTATCCTTTCTACAGCGTGCAAAGGTAACTCCAATATTGATTCATGTTTTTAAAAAGTTGATCAAGCAGGTTTTTACCGATTGCGCGTGCACCTTTTCTCGTGAACGCGCGACACCAACAGCGGTCGGCAGAGGTGCATACAAACGGCTACGCAGTTGTTCAAATCTGCATTTGCTGACAGACAGTTTCACCTACTTATCGGAATTATGAGTGATGTTGGTCTGACTCTATTTAATTAGATGAACATTTTTTAGTTTTATGCCTTACCCTAAATATAAAAATACATTTAAATACATTTAGATCATTTACTTGAATTATTACTATTAGGCTGTGAAGAGACTTTCAACCAGCACAACAAAAAATGCTTTTAAAGACAATCACCTACTGCACCTTTCAAATGCACTCGACCGTTAATGACTGAAAGTGAGTCAGGCAAAAAAATAAAAATTGACTCTGAATGTTGTGTGTTTAAGGAAGAATGGACAACAAAATACTTCTACACCAATATCTGACAGAGAGCGGTATGTCTAATATGCCAAGAAAGTCTTGCTGTTTTTAAAGACCACAACCTAAGGGGCTGATCACACCAAACGTGCTTTATGCGGTAAGAGCCGCTTCTTTTGAATGGTTTACTAAGAGCAGCGAGGGTTTTTAACTTAATAATACAAAAAAAAAAAATCTGTTTTGATTTAATGTGACATGTTTCTGTCCGATATTACATATTCCATGCATACTGCCACTATAAATAAAAGTTATTTTTTGAAGAATTTGACATGTGCCCCTTCACTTGGTTTGCAAAACTTGATGTTGAACGTTTGCCCACCACTACAATAACTTTAATTGAGCTGATTTACACACAATTCAATGTTCTTCTCAACTTTAAAAAAAAAATATTTACACGAAAATAAAACTGAAGTCATTTTATTTGGGCACAAAGAAAATTCTCTGTTTAATGTGAATGTGGGATTGTTGGCCCCACATATTACCCAGTGTGCAAGAAATCTCTGTGTTAAGTTCGATGTAAACTAAAAATTGAACAAACAGATCAGTACTGTCATAAAATCCTGCTTTTACCACCTCAGACAACTGGCTAAAGTCAAGCCATTTTATCCAAGAGAAATTTTCAAACAGTGATTCATGCCTTCATAACAACTCGTCTGGATTACTGTAACACCATCTATCATGGTATTTCTCAATCTTCTCACTCTTTTCCGCAATTGGTACAAAATGCAGCATTTACTTTTTTTTGTTTTGTTTTTGAATGTACTTTAGAAATAAATAAATATTGTTTTGTATTGTATTATTGTATTGTTCTTCTTACCTGCTCCAGCTCTGTCTGTGTGCCTTCAATAGCCTTGGTTTTCTCATCAGCAATTAGTGTTAGTAATTTCTGAATGATTAAACCATCCTTTAACACAGCTTGCATGTTCACAGTCTGTCCATTGGTGAACATCTGGTCTCCCAAACGATTAATAGGCCTGTACCTATAAAACACCACGCGCACACACACACACATTAGCCAAAAATATCTCTATAAAATGAATATACTACTGTTGTGTTCAGGTCACGGTCACTCACACACTCTCACTTATATATACATTATCATCAAGTTAAATTTAAGACCTTTTAAGACCATTATGAATAAAATTTTAGACTTAAAGGGCTAATTTTTCAAATGGCCCAGATGGAAAAGGTTTATTTGCTCAATCAAAAAATATTAAGATATACATTAAAGATAATTAATACATTTAATAATCAAAAAAAAAAAAAAAAAATTTTAAAATATATTTTAGATATTTCTAAGCAAAATATTTTTAATATTATGTAAAAATAAGCAGGCTCTACTTGTATCCATACACTTTTTTTACCAAAATAAACTTTCTTTAAAAAAAAAATGAAAATGTTTTGAAGGTTTTAAAAACTATAATAAACAAAATCTTTGCACAACAATCCGTACACTTTAAGACAAACATCATTGTAAAGAAAATAATTCCACAATTTTGATTAAAACTTACCCTTTTAAATGGAAAGTTTAAAGTTTTATTGAGATGGATTGTTGGTGATTGTATGGGTTTTGGGCCAGATTGGGTAGCAATATATTAGCAAAGGAAAATTAACACCTGTTTAAAAAGATTTAAGATCTACAACACAATATTTCAGTGAATTCCAGCAAAACATTCTGGCATAAAAATCTAATTTTGAGCTTTAAGACACTTAAAGACCAGAAAACTGTAAACAGGGTTTCCGCGGGAAGTCAGTCTAACAGTATTCAGGTGTAAAAATTGATTAATCAAATGTAAAAAAAAAAAACACTGCTTAGTTTTCATTGCTTAAAGGAGTATAATAAAAGTTAAAGTTTCTTGTATCTGAATGCTCACCCAGGCTTTAAAAACACATGCACATAATAAACTTTCACTGTATTCTGGTTAAACTCTGCAGTGACTCCACAACTCTTATGTGCTGTAGCTCCTGCTCAGCTAGAAATACAACTTAACATTTGAAAAATACTAAAAAAAACATTGTAAAATCCAATTTTAATGCTAAAATTATACATTGTGCAGCCCTAGTACAAACACTGAAAAGCTGACCTGCATGGAGGAACCACCAGCAGCTCCAAGAAAAAAACTTCAGGATTAAAGCCATTATCAGAGTTGTCCATGTCAAACCCTGAGAACAAATGCTTCAGGAAAAAACCTGAAAGTCATAATGAATTATTTCAGAAAACCTATTACATTTGCACTGTAAAACCAAAAAGAAATGATAAATAAACTCAATCAATCCTACCTTCTGTCTCCCAAAGTTTGATGATGTGTTCTCGTGCCACACTCGGAGTCAGGAATATACGTTTGGTCAATTGGGAATCATCTGAAAGCAATGGTAAATGAATAGATGTTTACAAACGCCAACTCCTAAAGATCTCAATTTAAAAAAATAATAATAATTATAAAATAAAAATCACAGGATCCCATTATGCATGAGATTTTATGCACTATACTAGTCTGAATTCAACTTCACTGTCACAAAAGTCTCTTGTATATACATATTTAAAAAAAACACTCCACTAGGGCTGGGCGATTAATTGAAAAGTAATTGAAATCATCCGAACTTGTAATCGATCTAATTTTTCCAGGTTGATTTTTTTCAATTACGTTCCCTACATATCACGTGTCAGCGCTCTGTTAAAAGCTGTGGCTGATTTCTATCTGATCTCTGGTCAAGTAGGAAGATGGACTCATTCTTAAGCCTTACTTTGCTCTACATCGACGAGGATTGGAAGCTGCACCAGAGATGACTTTATACAACATATAAAACATTTCAGTGAACAAGTTAATTTGGTCTGACCTTTTCTTTTTTTTTGTAGCTGTAAAGTTGATAACAGAAAATTTGTGTAAAACCAAAAAAATAAAAAAATTAAAGGGAGAGTTTAGCCAAAACTGAAAATTCTGTCATTATTAATTACAACTCATGCTACATTTGTTTAATATCTACGTAACCTCTGTCTTCCATAGTTAATGTTTTGGCTACTATTGAAGTCAATAGTTACAGATTAGATTAGAGTTGTAATTTTTATGTGGGAATTATTCTAATTTTAATGTGCTCACACTTACAGTGGGTGACACTTCAAAACTGTGATTGGCCAAATAGCAAAAAGTGAAAAATATATATAATCAAAAAGGCAGCAAAACCAAAGCTCCAAATATGACAATTTATTCAATTAAAAAAGGCTGACACAAAGCGTGTACCAATTCGAGCACACGGCTCTTCATCAGACGGTGTTCATCACAGTAAGTTGCTCCTTTTTGTACACTTCCGGATCACATGATCTTCAATTTTCTCACAAGTAAAACGAAAAATACACATTTATAAATTATGCAACTTAGATATTCAAAATGAAAATACAAAACCAAACCCTAATATTAAATCACAAATTAAAGAAAATAAAATATAACAAGAACATTCAACAAAATAAACAAAAAATAGCTATAAAAATGTACCCAAACACATAATTAAACATTAAAGAATTATCAAAAAAAGATGTCAAACTTCTCATTTAAACCTTCTAGAGACAATGTATCTAGAGTAAAACTCCAAAAGGTTTTCTGTGATGAACACTGTCCGATGAAGAGCCGTGAGCTCGAAACATTACAAGCTTTGTGTTAACCATTTTGATTTAATAAATTAGCATTTTTCTAAATGACCATAACCACCACATTTGGTGCCGCGGTGGTATTAAAGGATTAAGAACGTGTTTTTGGGTGTTAACAGCAGAGGGTGACTATGCCACCAGGGGGCACAAAGCAACAGGATGTGAATGGACAAAAATATATAGTAGCTGTAAATATCCTGCTACTTTTAAATGGAAATGAAATAACGAAATAAAGCATTATAATTCCTTCATTGATCATTAAATATCCTGCTACTTTTAAATGGAAATGAAATAACGAAATAAAGCATTATAATTCCTTCATTGATCATTAAAAAATGTTAACAAGCTTTATTATTATTGTACATTGGTTAAGTGTAATGAGGATTTATTTTGGAAATTAAAACTAAAGAAAAAAAGGACAACTAAAATTAAAGTACAAGCAAAAATACATACACAAATAAAAAACCGAATAAATAATTAAATAAATAAATAAAGCAGTGTTTTAGCCTAGATATGTACAGTGTTTGTTATTTTAAAGTGATAGGACTGAGGGAGTTAATAAAATAATAATAATAAATAATAATAGTAACAAATTTGTTGATTATATTTTTCCAAATTTTTTGTCTAAATTTTTTTACACAAATAATAAATGAATAATTAAATAGGTCTAAATAATTATTCATTTAAAGACATTACCAGTGAAACATGGTCTGGCGCGAGAAACGATCTGGTGCATGGTCTAAAGGGCTCTTAAGCTGATACTTTATCAAAAGCATAAAAATAAATTGACCTACTTCAAGCAGATCACTGAAAATTATAATAAAATTATTATGTAATATTAATATTTTGCCGCAGGAGACAAATTAACTACTGCAAGTTTTTTCAATAATTTAGTTTCAAATGCATGCAATTCATTAACCTAAACATTTAACTATCAATTCTGATGTTTACGAGGCATTTTGTGCATTTTCAGGTCTATGTTATGTGGAAATTATTGAGAATTTACTTCTATATTTACTCATTATCATGAATAAGATCCATGGTCTTGTTAAGCTTAACTGGATAAAAAATATGTTTGTATACATGTCATGATCAATGAAATCCAATGTACACTTACCATCCTGTTCAGAAGCTTTTTTGTGCAAAGTTTGAGTGACGATGAGCTTGCTGTTGTGTTCTTTGCGCACAGTCATTCTATTGGCTCTGAAAGACACATGTACACCAAACATTCTCATTGCAGAAAGATCACTCAAAATAAATTTAATTTTTGTGACAAAAAATGTAAATTCTGCCATCATTTACCAATACTCAACTTGTTCCAAACCTGTATGAGTTTCTTTCTTTTGTTGAACAAAAAAATATATTATATTAAAAATTAAAATATATTATATATAAAAATATTATATTCTGAAGAATTATGAAAAACAGCAGCATTTCTACGATTCTGTCAATCATATTTTCAAGTTCAGGAGAGAAGCAATGGTGGCCGCACAAGTCTTCACATTGTTTTACATGCGTTGCTCAGCAATGTGGACATCTCAAAATGGTGTTGAAAGAGTCACATGCTGTATTTTAAAAGATATAATTCACCTAAAAAAATGTAATTTCTGTCTTAATGTAATGTATTTGCGACCGCAAAATCACGCGTGCATCTGAATTAAGTCCGCTTTAGTCAACAGAACCTGCATAAGCTGTAAATAACAGATAATAAAGTTGTAAATAACATTCAGTTTGTGGCACAGAGTGATCGGTTGGGAGTCGCGCGGGAAGTATAAACCGCTCTAAGTAGTGAAAATGAAACTGAAAGCGCACACTGTGTGGCCAGATGTAGCTGACTGATTCCAGCCCAAAAAGTATCCAAAACCTGTCGAAATGGAAAAATACTCGCCCAGTCTTCTGTATTCACGAAAATCACGTCAGTGACAGATTTTAAGCAAAAAATGACAGATTGTAAGCATATGTGTCAAACACAATAATTCAACATCAGAATTATCATCAGCATTAATGACCAGGACAAATCTAAAGTCTGTTCAAGTCCACCATTTCAAGCCTATTGCTGTTTTACCGCATGTTTGAGAGTAACAATAATAATAGCCCACTCATATTAATCTTTATTTTATATCTACAGAATCGTGAGAAAATCGTGATATTTATTTTAGGCAAATAAAATAGCGATTCTCATTTTAGAATCGTGCAGCTCCAATAGATGTCAATGGCTGCTGGTTTCCCGCATTCTTCAAAATATCTTGTTTTGTCTTCAACAAAAGAACAGATGTTTCCATCTGTTGTTTTGTTGAACACAAAACTATTTTAAAAATTATTAGAAAACATAGTTCGGAACCAATTGAGTGCTAGTGTATGGTATGGAAATTTAAATTGTGCAAACTATCTCTCTAAGATGAAGGAAAAGATCAGCTTACTTGCAATTCTGGCATTTTTTTGGGCCCATATGTATTCTCCAGAAACTGGTAATGAGACTGGACTTTTTCTCACAGATGTGCTTGACCTGAAGTCATAAATGTTTAAGATGTAAAAATATATATACAAATATGATTAATATAAAAGACAAAACAGATGAGTTTCAAACTCACAGGGTCAGTGTGTTGCTTGTCTTTTCTGGTTTCGAGGATGGGTTTAACAAAGTCATTCAGAGTTTCTTGGATTTCTTCTCCAGGTGGGCTGGGGTTGGATTCCAAAAACTAAGAGAGACAACAAAAACACAATATAAAAGCACTGTAGTCTAATTAATGATGCCTTTTTCCTTTAATGACGCGAGACTGTTGGGAATTTCTGACCTGATTGAGAACGTTTTCAATCTCAAACACCTCCTTCATGGCCCCCACGTCCAGGAGCTTCAGCTGGCACAGCAGTAAATGAATAGCTGCTCTTGGACACTTCAGTATGTGACATGACAGGCATGAACCCCGGATGAGTAAATATAATTTCTGCAACAAAAACAATTAGGAGTGAGTGATACGATAACGTTTTGTTTAGGCTGGATCAAGATCCACAATCTTATCACAAATCTTTAAAAGACTATGTTGCAAGGGTCTAAACCAAGACATTTTTCACCACATCTAAATAAATGCATCTAAATAAACAAGTATACAAAAAAATATTTTACACTACTTAAGCAAGGTGTCATTAGCAGAAACCCACCAGACAATGAATGCCCCATTTTTCGATTTTTACAGTACAGTAAGCAACAACAGCAGAAAAACAGTGTCCACTAAAACAATTGATGATTTCAATAAACACTAGAAATTCGATATGCAAGTAAAACTACTTATATCTCCAATTAACTAAAGTAATGCTGATGATACACAAAACAATTTTGAGCAATGTTGATTGGGGGTAATTAAGAGCAAAGTTATTTGGCTTCTTTTCTACTGACAATTGGCAACAAAATTGTTTCTGGATCTGATTGTCCTAATTAGTGTCTCTGTCTCACACTTGGTTGCCTATTAATGACTTGCATTTTGCAAAGTTGCCCAGAAACATTGCTTTAAGTTTTGCTCGGGGAATCATCGCTGAAGTCTGACAAATTCCATATATAATAGTCCATCTTTAAACAATATATATTTTCTGTCAAAATGCATTAATATATAGGCACTAGAGCTGCACAATTCTGGCTAAAATGAGAATCGCGATGTTTTTGCTTAAAATAAAGTTCACAACTTTCTCACGATTCTGTATATGTAAAATAAAGCTTAATATGAGATTATTGTTTTTTTCTCAAACATATGGTAAAACAACAATATTAATAATATGTGTAGGTCTACTGGTTTCTATAAATAATTATATCCTACTTA
The DNA here is from genome assembly GCF_052040795.2 of Danio rerio. Taxonomy (NCBI): domain Eukaryota; kingdom Metazoa; phylum Chordata; class Actinopteri; order Cypriniformes; family Danionidae; genus Danio; species Danio rerio. The sequence continues at coordinate 18,297,669 of NC_141034.1, read as the reverse complement.
TAATAATTCTGATGTTGAATTATGTTTGAGATATAGGTCTATGCTTGCAATCTGTCATTGAGGACATTATTAGACCATTTGATTCACTGGTAAAATCAACATTATATAGGCTAGAGTAGTTATACTGACACTGTAAACATTTATTTTCATGCAAAACTTTGTGTTCGCTGTAAAAGAAAAAAAACTTTGCAATCATAACTCTAAAATGCGATATAATTGTTTAAATTATTTAATTCTAATTATAATTATTAAAATGATGGGCACGCTTTCGGTTTCATTTTCACTGCTAAGTGCTGTTCATACTTTGTGCGCGGCTCGTGAGTTGTCGATTCACAACTTTATCACCTGTTACTCACAGCATAAGCAGGTTCTGTTCACTAAAGTAGACGCGCGCGTCTACCATTAAGAAGGGCGCGCGCGGGCACAGTCAGCAGCTCACAACACGTGTGATTTCCCGGCCGCAAATACATCGTCATTATATGAAGACAAAATGCTGAGCAACGTGTGTGAAACAATGAAAAGACTCGTGCAGCCACCTTTGCTTCTCTCCTAAACTTGAAAATATGATTGGAAGAATCGTAGAAAAGCTGGATTAAAATCGTCTAAGGGGTCGAATTGAGATTGCCATCTTTTTTTGATTAATTGTGCAGCTCTAATAGGCACCTGGGGCCTCATGTACTGCATATTTGGTGAGTATTTTGTGCTGTGTATGCACAAAAACTTTGAGTACGCCAGATTTCTCCCTCAGGTTTGAATTTACAAACAATGAAATTAATGTGCGAGAATGTGCGTTGGTCCACACCAACTTTATGTCTGGCTAATGTGTATTTCTTGGGTGTGTCTAATTTATTTTCATTGACGACTCCTAGAGGCAATTATGTTAAATTTCACAACACAATGTATTGCACAAACATCTAACACATGTAAAAACATTGCTATTAATTTGTAATTGATAAATGGGTTAATATATGTGTGAGTGTATATATATATATATATATATATATATATATATATATATATATATATATATATATATATATATATATATATATATATGTGTGTGTGTGTGTGTGTATATATATATATGTGTGTGTGTGTGTGTGTGTGTGTGTGTGTGTGTGTGTGTGTGTGTGTATATATATATATATATATATATATATATATATATATATATATATATATATATATATATATATATATATATTTTATTATTATTTTTTTTTACCAATTATGTGATTTAGAACATGTAAAAGTATTTGCAAATGTACAACCCTGAGTTTATGGCAATGTTGGCTTTATTAGAAGACAATTGTCAATAGTTGAATCCGAAGGCTCCAAGGTGGCAGGGTGCATGATGGGTGGCTTATTGGTGAGTGAGGTATTAAAGATATTATTCCAGCTAATTTTTTTTTTTTTTGTGTATTTTTTTTATTAAGCTTAATTATTTAACTGCATATCAGTGATTATCCATTAAAGATGTGGCTGTTAACCCCCTCAACAACCCACAAACTGACCAAGAGCGCAGATACAATGATGCCCATCACGTGCGCTCGTTATAATCATATTAAATATGCCAATAAACTACATATAATCTTACATAACACATGGCAACCAGTGCCTTGATAATAACAAATAATCATCTTAGATTACAAAGAACCCAACGATATGTTTAGGATGTGTGCATCGATGCTATTATGTTTACACATGTAATATTTTTCCTGAGGCGATTTAAACCAAAATGCACAATGCCACTCGATCAACGATAAGGAATATGGTTACTTACCGAGTTATTAACGCACAGCTATACCCCACAAAAGAGGGACTTTGAAGGAATAACAATGTGAGGTAAGATCTGTGCACTAAACAAGCTCGACCAACGCATGTGAGAGGCAGGTAGTTCTGTATGATTACGTAATTTATCAGCCTAATAAATTACCTGGTACCTTTTTTAAAGTGCGCCTGCCATGCATGTTCACCTAAAAATTGTAAACTATAAATATAAAAATATAAAGTTCCTAGCTATTTAAATTTTGTTTTGCTTGTTTTATTCAAATTACAGTTTTTTAATTAACAATTTTTCTCAGCAATTTTACAAAGTAAAAACTACATTTACAGCGCTACTTTCCTTCAACCTACAGTACTTATCAGCCCCATGATTCATGTCCAATCAAATTGCACATAGAAAAATTTTATTAGACAAATCTCAAAACAGATGCTTTATAAATACAACAAACATGTTAAGTGTGTAATCATTAAAAGGTGTCATCTAAAATACATTTTTAGAAAAGTGCTGCATGAGCTTGGTTTGCGTCTTTAACTGCTGGACATGGGTACCTTGTAAGACAAAGTTCAAACTGCATAAACCAAGCATATCATCATCACAGCTATATTTTTGCCTTTCAAATTGAGTTTGCTATGCCTGTAAATGCATTAACCTGATTCTTACATACATATTAAATGTAATGCGTTTACACAATAAATGCAAAAAAATTGTTTTTATTAGGGGTGTAACGATTTATTGTTGTACGATTTATTGCGATGCAAAAATGTCACAACATGCATAGTAGCGTTATGATGATTTGATTACGATATGACGTCCGTTTTCTCTTATTAGTTGAGCTGTTTGCACGTGAGCTACGTTCCACCTGCTGTCGCACGTGAGTTCAGATTGCAGCAGCAGTAATGTTAGCAGACCAAGGTGAGTGGAGTTAAAATAGAGGATGGCCCATCCTCTCAAAATCAGACGCCTGGCAACATTTCGGTTGTACAGTCATTTCTTTAGACTCGTCCGCTTTTTGACACGCATACTGGGTCAAACATCCTAAGTTTTAAAGTCTTCACAGTGATTGACATACATTGCACAGCGACATGGATACCTCCTAATGGTGTTGAAAGAGTCACATACTGTATTTTTAAGGTACGATTCATCCTAAAATATCATTCTGTCTTCAGTCAGTCAGTCAGTCTTTATTCATTTCCCGAAGGCAATTTGGTTGCAGCATACAAGCATGTCACACACAATACACAAAAGTACATTATACAATACAAATTCTACCATAAGTTTAAAAACTTTACAGCTAAGGGGATGAATGAAAATTTTAAACGATTTGCTAATACTAATAGGAGTATTTTACTAATAGGAGTTCTGTATTGAATACCGGAAGGGAGAAGATAAAACTCGTGGTGCATAGGATGGGAATCATCTGACAGAATACTCTGAGCTTTACTCAAAACTTGTCTCTGGTATAACTGAGCCATGGGCATCTGTTTTTTCCCTGTTATTTTTCCTCCTAGGTTCACAATTTTCTTCAAACAACTCTTATTTTTCACACTTAGAGAATTGAACCAACAAAGCAAAGAAAAAGATAACAGTGACTGAATGTATGAACTGTAAAACATGCACATGAGTGATTTATCTATACCAAATTTCTGTAAACAGTATAATCTTTGTTGCCCCTTCTTACACAACATATTAGTATTAGCAGAAAAGGACAATTTATTATCTAAAACAGTTCCCAGATACTTATACTGATCAACACTCTCAACATCCACTCCATTAATACTAGTTTGCTTACCCTCAATCAGTCTCCTCTTACGATTAAAATCAATGGTCATCTCTTTCGTCTCAAGAACATTCACTTGTAAGAAAGCCTCCTGACACCAGCTGGCAAAATAATCAATTACAGGACTGTGCGTGGAGTCTTCCTCACTTAACAAACTAACAATTACAGAATCGTCAGCAAATTTTAAAATGTACCTATTACTAAAAATACTCCTACAACTATTTGTGTACAAAATAAATAGTACAAAAGAAAGGACACAACCTTGAGGTGACCCCGTAGATGATACCAACCATTCAGAGAAACAATTATTTACCTTCACTCTCTGTGTCCTCTGAACGAGAAAGTCTAAAATCCAACCTACAAGCATTCGATCCAACTCAAATTCATTAATAAGTTTCTCAACTACAATATGTGACTGAATAGTATTGAATGCAGACATGATGTATTGGCGGCCGCAAAATCACACAGGACGTGAGCTGACCGCGAGCTGTTACTACAGAGGGCGGACTATGATAGACGCGCGCGTATGGCAAGCCGTTTTAGCATTTAAACTTTTGTTATGACTATCCATAAATATATTTAGAGATATCTCTAATTATATTTCGACTAGTCACAATTATAATTCGACTAGTCAGAATAACAATTAGAGATATCTGCTATTACAATTGTATTAGTACGAAATCAGATAGGAGATATCTGCAAATACATTATGACTAGGCATATTCTTCCATTGACTTCCATTAAAAAATATTTGCAGATATCTCTCAATGAGTTTTGACTAGTCACAATTGTAATTAGAGATATCTCTAAATGAATTTCGACTAGTCAAAATTATAATTAGAGATATCTCTAAATGAATTTTGACTAGTAACAATTGTAATTAGAGATAGCTCTGAGTTCTTACCAAGCGGAAACCTCCCGCTCTCCCTCGGGAAGCCAATACGGAAGTAACTAAAACTGCAATTCATCGACTCGCCTTGGGGGGCTGGCTCCAGGAAGTGCAGGTCATTTCAGACTGCAATGGGAAATTGGCTATTTTTACAGCTTATAAAAACATGTTTACAGCCTGGTACAAAAGATGGCGTTGGTGCATATAGCAATGATTAACCTTCATGACAACTGTGAGGGGGGTGAACTTTTTTATAACTCATCCGTTTCATTTTTATTAAGTTATATTAAGTCTGCATAATTAAGGGCGTGGTCACTTGAGTGACCGCTAGGTCTCGCTGCTCGCTGTCTCGTCACCTCAGCTGATTACGGCTAATTAGCCGATGAACTTGGCATATACATTGCATTTTTGTGTTGGTTAATGTTTCTTTACACAGTCAATTGCCTTTTGGGATTATTTCCTACAATTATCAGATGATATGGCATGCTGTGTTTACTTTGTGCTCACAAACCATTCATGTGGCCTCCGTTTCCCTGGTGAGTGAAATTATATACTTGTATACCATCCTAATAAATGTATTTGTTTTATTTAAGATCATTTATCATTTATAATGTTCTTTAGAGCTGTAATGCACTCCAGAATCTGTCAGATTGATTAGCTGCAGGCTCTAGAACAGTCATCTGAAGTGTTATCATACAGTGTTATGCTGGATTTCATCAATAGTCTTGTACTTACTAACACAGACTATATCTGAAGTGTTTGAACGTATTTCGTGTTTTCCTCCTGTAGAAAAACGTAATAACAACAATACTTACTGGCTCAATGTATTACAGCAGTGCTTTTAAAAGTCTAAACACTTTATTGATATACACTGTAGTGTACAGCCAAGCACATGTGGTCAGAACACAAATGAATCGCAGGTAATGAAGTATTAAGCGTTTCTCCCAAAGAAAAGTCTGTCTGCCAGGTCCAAGCAAAATGCCAGCAGCTCCGCTCACTTTCCGCCTCTTTGCCCTTGTTTGGTATCCCGCTGTGGGTGCTGTGACGCGCGAACAAAATGGCGACGGTTGGCCGCGCCTACTTATGGCTTCTTTTGCGCTCTTCAGAAACCTATGGGTGACGTCACGGATACTACGTCCATATATTTTACAGTCTATGGTTCTTACTAGTCATAATACATTTAGAGATATCTTTAATTCGTCATATTTTGAGATATCTACAAATATATTTGAAGATATCTCTAATTAATTTACTACTAGTCAAATTACAGTTGTAGATATCTTGAATTGGATTTTTGACTAGTCAAAATTAATTTAGAGATATCTCTAATTATAATCTAATTGTCATTCTGACTAGTCGAATTATAATTATGACTAGTAAAAATATAATTAAAGATATCTCTAAATATATTTATGGAGAACAAGGGTTTAAATGCTAAAATGGCTTGCCATATGCGCGCGTCTGTTTCAGTGAACAGAGCCTGCAGGTTGTGACTAACGCCTGTTTCACACCGCAAGCGTCAACGTCGCGTGAGCAGAGCGTGAGCAGCGCGTATGTCGAGCAGTAGCAGCACGCAGGCGTTTGCCTTTCACACCAGCTGCGTCTGCAGCGCGCAGCTCTTCGGCAGCTGCTGCAGAGATCAACCTATCTCTGTCTATTCTATCTAGTTACCTATGTCTCCCTATATACAAATACACTTTTTAAACTTTTCATCTGCACCTAGGCCCCTCCTATGCTGTTTCTTTAACCTGCAAATGTTTATTTTACACATTTTATAGATCAAATAGTACTGTATGCTTCTCAAGCTAACTTATATGAGAAGTGTCTACAGTCAGAAGACAATCGCCTGTGATATCATGTCATTTGTTTTTTTGATTATCAGGTCGCTGTAGACCTAGTTATAATAATAGTTATACAATATAGATATAATGATATTTATACATGATCAAACTAGTGTTACTTTCTCCGCTTCAGTGATGTCCAGCGGCAGAATAACAGCTCGTTAATTCATGCTCGTGCAGAGGATGAGACGGACAAAAGTAACCAATGCATGCCATTCTTTTACTTATTTTCGGGTTGTTAGATTCACAGTGCAAACAGCTCCCGGTAGTAATAACTCGGGTAAACATAAAAAAGCCGATTAAAACTTTCTTCCTCTGCTCAGCTGCACAGAACACAGCGAGCTCACATAATCCAGCATGCGTGTCGAACTACACTACCCACAATACACTTCGCTATGGACTACAAATCCCGTAGATATTCTATTTCCCCTCTCCAACAACACTAGTGTGCAAAACTGATACTAAAATTGTTTTACATTTGGTTTTGTAGTTCGGGCCTAAATAAATGTTTGTTGCCGTTTTTAATCGTTTTAAGTTAATTTGAATGACTATATATAAACAATTTGACATTATTAATGCATTTATTGGGTAATGTAATGTAATGTATTTTTTATTTAGTGCCATGTCAGCAACCAAGGCTATCTTCATGGCAGGAATCTTTCAACAATAAATATACAATTTAAAAATCAACAAACAAAATAAAACATAAATTAAATAAGATTTTTTGTGTTAATACATGATAAAAATTCTAAAATCTTTTCTGGTTCCACTTTGTCAAAAATGTCCTTAAAAGAGTTCATTTCATAAAAAGTCCTTCTGGAATCAGTAAAAGCAGGACAGTCCAGTAAAATATGTTTTACAGTGATAGGAGTTTTGCAGCACAAACACTGAGTGGGGTTTTCACCTTGGAGCAAAAATCCATGTGTAATTCTCGTATGTCCAATACGGCATCTGGTAAAAACTACTTGATCAAATCGATTCTTAAAATGTCTTAAAATTCTGTGTGAAACTTCAGGTTGGATTTCATGTAGTTCATTGTTTTCTAATGCATCCCATTCCTTTTGCCACTTGTTTAAAATGTAAGCGTTGATAAAAGGTTTCATCTCTGACGGAGGAATTTGGCATTTGTTTATTACTTGCTTCAAAGCATCTTTAGCAGCTGCATCAGCTCGCTCATTGCCTAAAAGCCCGACATGTCCAGGAACCCAGCAAAAAATGATGTGATAAAACTGATTTTGTAGTTGGTGAACTTTAGTTAAAATATTGTCAATCAAAGGATGATCATTTGTTGAAGATTCCATAACTTGGAGGCATGATTTAGAGTCTGTGAAAATGATGGATTTCTTTTGTTGTGCATTTTCTATGTACTCCAATGCTAAAAGTAAAGCGCGGGCTTCAGCTGTGAATATGGAGCATTCTTTAGGTAGACTGATTCCATGACTTTGTTCCCCTGTCACCATTGCTGCTGCTACATTACTTTCTATCTTTGAACCATCTGTGAAGATTGGTATGTGCTGAGAGTATTGAGTTCTGATATCCAGGTATTGTTGTTTGTACATATTGGGATGAGTAACTCCTTTCTTCTGGTGTCCTAGCTCCATATTGATTATAGGCATCTTTAAATTCCAGGGAGGCAATGAGTTGAAGTGTATTTGTTTTAAAATGTCCAGGTTTAAATTTAGATTTTGTAAGTGTGAATTGATACGTAAACCAAATGGTCTGATGGTTTTTGGCTTACTTTCGTATAATTGTACAAACTGAGGTTCGAAAACTGCAGTATAAGCTGGGTTATTCTTATTTGCCTTTAGTTTGATAGCATATTGTAATGAAAGTTTCAGCCGTCTATTTTGAAGTGAGGGTTCGTTAGCTTCAATGTACAGACTCTGAACGGGTGATGTTCTGAATGCTCCTAAAGCAAGCCGTAATCCTTGATGGTGGACTGTATTGAGGATTTGTTTATAAGATTTCCTGGCAGAGTCATAAATTATGCTTCCATAATCCAAACGAGATCGAATGAGTACTCTGTACAATCGTAAAAGTACAGTTAAGTCAGCACCCCAATTTGTTTTTGCCAACACTTTGATTATGTTCATAGCTTTGAGGCACTTGTTTTTCAAAAATTTTAAATGAGGGATAAAAGTCATTTTGTTATCAAAAAGGAGACCTAAAAACTTGATTTCTTTAACAACTTTGATCATATTTCCATTGATAAAAAGTTCTGGATCATGATGAAGTGATCGCTGGATACAAAAATGTGTACAAACAGTTTTTGTTTTAGAGAACTTAAAACCATTTTCGACAGCCCACTGGTTAATTTTGTGAATATTTAACTGCAATTGCCTTTCAATTGTATTCATGTTCTTCCCTCTGTAACAGATACATAAATCATCCACGTAGATGCTGCAGAACATATTTGGAGCAATGATTTCCACAATGCTATTTATTTTAATATTGAAGAGTGTGACCGAGAGTATACTTCCTTGAGGAACTCCGAGTTCTTGTTGGTGGGTATTTGAAAGGGAATTTCCCACTTGGACTCTGAAGTTTCTTCTAGTGAGAAAGTTTGAAATGAAGGTAGGAAGTTTTCCTCTAAATCCCATTTGGTGAAGATCTTTTAAAATTCCATATCTCCATGTTGTGTCATAAGCTTTTTCTAAATCAAAGAAAACAGCAACAACATGTTCTTTTCTGATGAATCCATCTCTGATATAAGTTTCTAGTCGGATTAACTGATCCAATGTACTCTTTCCACGTCTAAATCCACACTGGTAGTCAGTTAGTTGTTTGTTTTTTTCTAGTGTCCAGACAAGACGGTTGTTAATCATTCTTTCCATCGTTTTACATAAACAACTGGTCAGAGCAATTGGTCTGTAGTTATTTGGATCAGTGTGGTCTTTTCCTGGTTTAGGTATAGCTATTACTGTTGCTTCTTTCCACGAAGCTGGAATTTTTCCCGAAGACCAGATGTTGTTGAACTCGTCCAGTAGGAGGCATAGTGAACTATATGGTAAGTGTTTTAAAAACTGGTAATGGATTTTATCTGGTCCAATGGCTGTATCATGTGAGCATTTTAAAGAATTTATTAATTCTTTAATTTTAAAAGGTTGATTATATACTTCTTTGTTGTCAGAATAAAAATTTAGTTCTTTGCATTCCTGCTGTGCTCGTATGATTTGAAATGCTGGGAGGCAGTTCTCTATTGATGAATTCTTTTCGAAGGCTTCAGCTAATGTATTTGCTATGTCCATTTCCTTTGTTTGAAGTATTCCTTGTTTTATAATATGTTGTATGCGAGTTCCATTTTCCTTTCCCTTCATTTTACGGATCATGTTCCAAATCTTCTTCATGGGAGTATAGTAAGTTAAGCTGGATACAAATTGTTTCCAGCTTTGTTTCTTTGCTTTATTTAGGGTTCTGCGAGCTTGGGCTCTACAAATTTTAAAATGGATAAAATTTGTAGTTGTTGGATGTTTATTAAAAGCACGTTCTGCTTTTTTCCGAGTTTCAATAGCTTTTTTACATTGTTCATTAAACCAGGGATTTGTCTTTCGTTGTGGTTTTGTTGATGTCTTTGGGATGGTTTCATCTGCTATAGCGATTAACTGCTGAGTGAAGTCTTCTATTGAGTTCTGATTATCTTGGGTAGCTGACATAAATTTTTCACAACACAAGGTTTGAAAGGTGGTCCAGTCTGCTTTCTTGAGTTGCCATCTTGAAGGTCTACTTGTTACATCCAGTTGTGGAAATGTGAGGATAATTGGGAAGTGGTCACTCCCGCATAGATCATTCCATACTCTCCATGAACAGTCAAGTAAAAGATCAGCACTACATATTGTCAGATCGATTGCTGTATAAGTACCATGTCCTGGATGAAGATATGTTTTGGTTCCATCATTTAAAAGACATAAATCATTATTTTCTATAAAAGTTTCCATTCTTCTTCCTTTGGCATCACAGTGATCATCACCCCATAAGATGTTGTGGCTGTTAAAATCACCCATCAGTAAAAATGAAGTTGGTAATTGTGAAATAAGTTTGTCCAGTTCTTGAGGTATTACAGCTTCATGAGGTGGGATATAGATAGAGCATATTGTAATTGTTTTATGTAGAGTAAGTTGAACTGCTGTTGCTTGTAATTGAGTGTCCAATACAACTTGACTGTGGATAATGTCGTTTCTCACTAGGATAGCTGATCCTCCAGAGGGTCGTTGTATGTTTGGTCCACATATACTAATCATATTAAAACCTTTAAAAGTTAAGGCATCATTTGGAGATAAGTGGGTTTCCTGAATACAATAGGCAAGTGGGTTAAAAACAGAATTTAAATGCTGTAATTCTGCAAAGTTGGTTTTTAGTCCCCGACAATTCCACTGTATTATGTGATTGTTTATTCTCAAGTGGGAAATATAGGTACAGGTCCTTTATTTTTACATTTAGGTGAGAGACTACGACTACGACTGGTCGTTGTCTCCGTCATTTCAATATCTTTAGGATTGTCATCTTTGTGAGTTCGACATTTATCTTGATTTGGTTGTTGATTTGTTGTACTTGGAGTTTTCTTTTTCACTTTTGATTCTTTCTGTTCTAGGTATGAGTCTTGAATTGGTCCAGTTTGAATGAGTTCATTTTTTGTTTTTTGGGAAGTTGAGTTTTTGGTGTTGCTTATGGTTTGAGGTTTGTCCTTGAATAGCCAAGTTAGATCCGTCTGACAACTTATTGATTGAGTTTTTGGTGTGACTGCAACAGAATAGGGCTTTTTCAGACAGAAGGCAGGAAGAGCTTCAACTATTTTACGAGCTTCAGGATAACTCATCTTCCTTGTGTGTTTTATTTTTTGTATTTCTTTCTCTTTATGCCAAATGGGACAATTCTTTGATGAGGCTGCATGATCTCCAAGGCAGTTTTTACATTTAGGAGGTTTTGTGCAGTTCATTCCATGATCATCCTCACCACAGTTTTGACATGTTGTCTTATTTTTGCATCCTGCAGATCCATGACCAAATTTCTGGCATTTAAAACATCTCAGTGGATTTGGTATGAATATATCTACAGCAACACTTAAATATCCAAGTTTGATTTTCTCTGGTGGTTGTGGTCTGTTGAAGGTCAGGATGTATGTTCCCGTTTTAATCATCTGCCCATCCTTTTTGATGATTATTCTTTTTACGTCGATTACACCTATTGGTTTTAATTCTAAAGCGATTTCAGATTCGTCCATATCTTGTAATTCTCTGGTGCGGATTACACCTTTGCTGTTGTTCAGGGTAGAATGAGGGAATGCTTTCATAGTAATTCCAGCCAAAGTTGTTGCTTGTAGTAAATTTTCTGAGTTAGCTTTCCTAGCACATTCCACCAAAATTTGTCCAGATCGCAGCTTTTTAATGTCTTTTACTGTTCCTGCAATTCCTGTGATTCCTTTGTGGATCGCAAAAGGGGACAGTTTGGTCAGGGGCATGTCATCAGTCAGTGATTCCAGTACAATAAATCTTTGCCAGTTTTCATTTTCAGATGGGAAATTAAAACCAGTTCTTAGTTCAGTCTCCAAGTCTTGTTCCAATATCCGTTTTTTAGTGTTTTGATTTTTTGCCATAATGTTTAGATATTTGTTCTTCATCTCTGCTCCTCACCCACCTCGGAGTCCTACAAGGGGATGTACAGAGCCACGGACATCCACTGGATGTACATCAAGGATACAGTGATGATATACTTGAGCATATAAACACAGGGTCTATAATACTCAATTGACCCTATGCCAGCGCCTTCCGGGAGAAAGGCAAGTCCTGACAAGCCGATTGATTGGAATGGGCCTTTCCAATCTCTCGTATAGTTGAAGTATGAGCCAAAGTGATGTGTTGGATAATTGATAGCCGCAGCAAATCAAAATCCTCAATCACCAGGATCTCTTCCTCCACCAACACGAGTCGCAACTCACGGCCAACAAGTTGCCCCATTTGTCGCCTCTTACGAACAGCAAGGGGGTGCTAGGGACCTATTCTACCCCGGGTCCCCACGGGGACCATTTATTGGGTAAAGCTGCTACTTTTTACTGCCATTCAATGTGTTTTGGTCATTATCAATGCACTGTCACTTTAATTGATCAAAAATAGACCCAGCGCCGAAACTATCGCTGCACTGCTGCTTCGGCAACGCTCACGCCTCGCTCTGACGCGCTGCTGCTGCGTGCGGTATGAAAGCTCTAATCTGTTAACATGGACGCCGAAAACACACGCGCTGCTCACGCTCTGCTCACGCGCCGCTGACGCTTGCGGTATGAAACAGGCGTAACAGGTAATAGTAAACAACATTCAGTTTGTGGGACAGAGTGATCGTTCAGGAGCCGCGTGTGAAGTATGAACAGCACTTAGCAGTGGAAGTTAAACCGAAAACGTGCACATTATTTAAACAATCATATCGCATTTTAGAGTTATGATTACGACAAACATTAACCCTTGAGTACAGAGGTACACAAAAATGCACGTCGACATGATACACTTGATAGCACCGACATCAGCGACGCCAAACAAATAGTAAACATGCCTAAACTGCTGAAAAGAGCCACGACTGTCCTGTGTTATGAAAAGACGGCCACCCTGTCACTCATCATGCCCAACATGAAGACAGCCATCCATAAAAACCTCTCAGACAGATACACATAAGTTCAGGATTATCTTATAGAACTGCTGATTACCTGGAAATGTGGATTTTTTTTTGCACACACAAAAAACGCAAGTGACCAAGCAAAGCCTTAAGCTCTTACTGTTAAATTTAATTGAATAGAAAGCTTTTTTTTGTGCACCTTAACTTAAATTGTTCCTTAATTTTGTCTCTGTCATTTCAATAATATTTTATAAGAATTATAAATTTTTAAATTGTTTTATTTTCCAGAGACAGTCCTGTTTAATTTATTTTCTTAAAGAAGGTTCAGTTTAACAAGTTGAAACAAAAGAAATACATAAATAAAATAGTTTACTTGGTAATTTTTTTTTTTTAAATAAAATTGGCATTTCAGTTTAATTTTCAATTTTTATTCCAAATATCGTGATACATATCGAATCGTGAACATTATATCGTGATACACATTGTATCGTGAGCTGAGTGTATCGTTACACCCCTAGTTTTTATTTTCACAATTAAATTTATAGTCTTACAATGGCAAACTTTAAGGGTGCAGTAGGTGATCTGTCAAAATGCTAACCAGTAGGGCTGCACGATATTGGAAAAAATTGACATTGCGATTTTTTTTTCCCTGCGATATATATTGCGATATTATATATATACATATATATATATATATATATATATATATATATATATATATATATATATATATATATATATATATATATATATATACACACACACACACACACACACACACATACATATATATATATATATATATATATATATATATATATATATATATATATATATATACTTAAGACTAGGGCTGTGACGGTCACCGAGACATCCGCGTCACCGCCGTGGTCAGTTGCCACTGCCGTTGTCCATTGCCACCGGCTGTAGTACGTGACGTCACGCACTTTAAAACACAAATTACTGTTATGTTGCCAAGTATCACATATCTGTTAGAATATAACATTAGGCGCGATTCAGCAAGTTCAAGTTCAACCATGAATCTTGTTAGAAAACGAAATCTTACATCTGGGAACATTTTGGATTCATGCCGACCGAGAAAGGTTGACGAATTAATTTAGATTAAGCTTTTTGTAGGGGGTTTTTAAGTGTTAAAGTGTGTTTTAATATTCACTGCAGAGAGTCCAAACATTGAAGAGCAAATTCATCGATACGCAGATCCACAGGCCCCGAATCATGCAAGCCAGTGGCAATTGACGGCGAGGGAAAAAAGCCATGTAAGCTTAATCAACTCCTGTCTTCTAAAATGCGGGTGGCGGAACAGAAGGAGAAGCCCTCTCTCGCATGGTTGTGAAAAAGTAGCCTGTCTGTGCATTTTCGCTACAAGCACACCGTCTGACAGTGTATTGCTGGAAACACTATAACCCCATTCTTTACTTAAACCTTACAAAGTCAACATGTTAGTTTTTCTGGCAAATAATTTAAAATATGAATACAAAAGGTGGAGAGTACCTACGTTGTTTTTTTAAACATCTGACTTATATTGTTACTAGGTTAATATTTAATTTTTCCCTATAATTATTAATATTTATATTATTATTACACTGATTAGTAAAGTGCCATTTAGGCTATTTGTTAAGTTCTTTAAAAAATGTAACGTTAAATTGATATTATTATACAGTTTCAAGCAGTTAAAGTTATTTAATATTTATCTACAATATTTATAAACAGTTTTGTGTTGTTTTATTAACGAAAGTTCAAAAATAAACATGTAGGCCTACGTTTATACGGATGTTTTATTTATTAATATTTAATTAAGTTAAGTTATTGCTTAATTTTTACATAAAAGGTCAATTAATTTAGGTAGGCTACTTTATTTGTTGATGTACGAGATTAATGAACATGTTTGCCAGTAAATAATGCTCTCACCACTTTAAAAAATAAATAGATAAATAACTTGCGAAAAGGATGCATTAAAATGCTAGCGCTTAATCATTCTTCACAATCGGATTTGTACGTGCAATAAGCCGAGGCTATACTGCGCCGACAAGAACAAGCCCCAAAACAAAGTCTAGAGAGAGAATTAATATTAGTTAATATTAATGATTATAAACACGAACTGCGTTGTATGATAAACGCCTCACAATGTCGTGATCTTTTCTGAAGAACAGATAATCCATGTTGTCACCGTCTCCCCAGCCAGGTTTTCATCTGCTTTTTTTCTCTTCTTCTCGCTACAAACAATAAAGTATCAGCGCCAGACCAGTGGTTTAAATGATATTTTACTGTCCTGATTTCTTTTATTTTTATTAAAAAAACATAAATGTTTAAAGTTTTGTATTGCATATATATTTTTAAACTTTTTCATTCAGCTTACCTGCTGCGAGAGGTTGTGTGCTGGGCAAATCCCCTTTAATCATGCTACCTATTTCATTTATGACACTGTCAACTTGACTTGGCAGGCTGATCATCTTTAATCTCAAAAGGTATTTTTAACTTCTGCATAATGTGATGTTTCTTATTACAACTGTTAGCGGTGACAAAATAAAAGCAATTAAACAATAAAAAGGGTTTTGTTTTATTAATTGTATAGTTTAGTTTTAATAATAATGTATATAATAAATTATAATATTGATTATTGTGTAGACTACAGTGTCCAACAAAACATTGTTATTAGGTTAATAGACCTAATCCCTAACTGAAAAACGAATGTGAAAATTACAGGCAGTTGAGTCTCTGCTAAAATTAATTTAACGACAAATTTCTTTAGCATTTTTCCCCTTTAGAGATCAAGAGAGCTGTATTTAAATAATTATTTAACTAAAACATAAATTGAATGCCCAGTTCTTTCCCGTGTGAGTTTAGTGCGCCTCCGTGTCTGCATTTTAAAGTTTACAGGTGCACCCTGACCTGACGCGAGGACCAGATCTCTGCACTATTGCTTTTATTTCACAATTTTCATAACTGCATTGCATTTTCATATGGTAAAATATCAAAATTTATGTTCTAAAAGTAGTAATGACGGGAGTGTTAGTAATTAATGACAGAAAGAACTTTCACTTTTGAGTGAACTTCTGTCACGTGTTATTTTAGTATGATGAAAAAAAAATAAATTAACAAAAATAGTAATGCAGTATTTGTCGCTCTGCCAAGCCTTCTCTGTTGCTGTTGTGGAGCAGCAGCATGCTTTAGTCACCTTTTTTCCCCCGGCCCCACCCCGCCTCCGACTCCTGAATGCCTCACTCACTCACTCACTCACTCACTCACTCACTCATGCGGGCATGTACTGCGGTCTCATGAGGAAACGCAGCTTTTTGATACAATGTTTTTCTTGTTCCCCGAATACAAATCATTTTTCAAGTATTTGTTCGAAATAAGTATTGGTAAAACACGCTATTCGTGCTTATCTGAATACCGTATTCGGGTTCTGCTCCACCCATAATACATATAGCCTATATATATACATTTTTAATTTTTTTTTTTTGCATCGCACCCTCCTGCGATGTGACTATCGCGGATGCGCACATCGCGATTTCGATGCTGAAACGATGTATCGTGCAGCCCTACTAACCAGTTAGGATAATATCTTTGAAACACAGTCCCACCCCTGCCATCCAAAGCCATGCATCCTGAAACACGAACGCGCACATTAAAGATGACAGAGACCCACTAGATAATGTCATTCACCAGTTAGAAAGCTTAATCATTTTAAATAATTTTTTTCATTTTTTTAATCATTTTTATAATAATACAATTCCGAATGAAAAGCTGTACTATATCAAGAACATTTTCAGTTGTGTAGCAAACAAAACTTGTCATAATGTGCAATTCAATACAATTCAATTCAGCTTTATTTGTATAGCACTTTTACAATGTAGATTGTGTCAAAGCAGCTTCACATAAATGGTCATAGTAACTGGATCAGGGTAGTTCAGTTTTTATTGTTTAAGTTCAGTTCAGTTCAGTTTAGCTCAGTTCAGTGTGGTTTAATGTCATTATTGAGAGTCCAAACACTGAAGAGCAATTTCATCAATGCGTAGCTTTACCGATCCTCAACCATGCAAGCCAGAGCCGAGTGAAGAAAAAAAAAAACTTGAGAGAAACCAGACTCAGTTGGGCATGTCCATTTTAATTTCTCTGCTGGCCAAAAGTCTTGTGCAGAGCTGCAGTCTCAGCGGTGGAGGCTGGAAGCAATGGAGGCAATGTATCATGCAGGCAAAGATCGCTGGTTTTACGCTCTATAACGACTACTGTATGCTTAGTGGCTGACCAGTGAGGTGCAAGAATTACACTTATTACTAAGCCGTATACTTCCATTCTATTTTAGACCAAATATTCTGAGTAGCATGGTAAACAATATAGTGAGTGCGTTAGGTTGTCATTGTTCAAAAATGAACCAATGTGAAAATAAAACCAACTCTTTTTGATCACTTAATCCGGAAAAATATAAGGTCCCTACAGCAAAAGTTTTTCCTTAATATTAAGGTAAAAGAAATAATATATTTTAATACTAATAACATTTACCCTGTCAAAAACTTCTTAAAGAAAAGATTTGGATCAGATTTTATACAAAATGCTCTTTTTGTCAGAATGACACTGAAACTCTTCCTCACTTATTTTGGTCATGCAAACATGTGTTTCAATTTTGGCAAGATGTTAATTTATCTATCTCAAATATTACTTCACATAACTTTTATGTTACTCCAAAAATAATTATTTGTTTTCTTTATATATATATATAAATTTTAAAATCTGCTTTATAATAAATAGTTTTTTATGCAATTCTACATTCATAAATGTAATTTTTCAAATTGCAAGCCAGAATTTATAGCATTTATACAAGAGATTAAAAATTACTTACCTACAATTCCACATTCACTTAACAAGAAAGCACTCAATACATAATCAATTTGCAACCTTTAATATGTATAATCTATTAAATCTCTAAATTGTTATCGTCATATTATTTTGCCCTCTTCACTCTAAATTTCATATGTAATATATATATCTATCCTCAGGTTAAATTACATATTGATTTTCTCTTTAATTTTTATTTGATTTCTGTTATTTTTCCCCCCTATTGTTTATCTTTTTTTCATTCGTTATTGGCACCATTGTAAAGAATCTAATGACTATTATTGTAAATGATATCGACCAAAAAACTTTTATGCAATAAAAAAAAAGTAAAGCAGGCTAGGCGGAATAGAGCTATTTACTGATGTTTTGTTGTAAAACTAAATAAAAATCTACATTACCGATGCTGTAAAAGGACACGCATTATAAAACTGAAAATAGTCGCATAAATCTTTCACTAGAGGATTTCAGTGGCTGAACAACATTTCTGTGCATATAACCCATTTGTAACAACCCAATCTACATCAAAATACTTTTAAAACAGAACATTACCTGTCTAAAAAAATCCTTCAGCCATGGGGTTATCCTTCCTCCAGCGTGTAAAAATAACTTTAATATTGATTCAGGATTTTAAAAAGTTTTGATTCAGCATTTGTTTTTACACTCACTCTCTATCGTGTGCAGGTGAATTTGGTGTGTGTGTGTAAAAATGAGGTGAACGGCTGCAGATGTGCAAATCTACATCTGTTGCGACACAGTTTGGGCTACTTATCAGAATTATGGGAAATGTCTGCCAGACAAAATTTGATTGGATGTACATTTTTTGTTTTATGCCTTACCCAGGATATAAAAATACATATACATTTAGATCATTTACTTTATTCATTACTATTGGACTGTGAAGAGACTTTTAACCAGCACAACCAAAAATGTTTCTGAAGACAAATCACCTACTGTACCTTTAACTTAGACATAGAAACTCGCTTAAAAGAAAGACACTGATGTGAGCTACATTTTTTTTATTTGCAGTGTATAAGGGTAAATGATGTTCACTAGGTAATAATCACTACTCTTGAGCGCTTTTAGAAGGGCTTCTTTTACTCATACTTTGAGTAATATTTAGAACTGATACTTTTACTCTACATTTTTCAGCTAATAATTTATTTTTACCAAAACATGATTTTTCAGTACTCTTTGCCTTACTGACTCAAGCTTTCCATACTGTCATAAACTTAATCAAGACAGTTTGCTGAGGTTGTGAATTGAAATATGTAAATAATACTCTGATTCACAGATTAATCATTTCCTTCATGAGACCTTAACGTATCATCAGAAGCCATGTTTTTTTGGTCCTGTCAAAATACTGCTAGGTATTAACTTTTGTATTGCTATTGTGTTTTATCATGAAACACAGCTATATGGCACTTACATCAAAAAACAGAGGGTTGTAGACAGGCAGGGGCAGCTCTATGTGGCCAAAGTGTCCGGGACAGCTGCTGAAATCTTGCATGCAGGTAGAACAGATTTCCTTGTTATCAGCCGGACCGAGTGCCAGGTCATACAGCCCGTTTGCAGCAGCATTGCCCACATTATCCAGCAACTGAGGATTTGTGATAGTTTTCACACTCAGTTTTCTGTTAAAAGCAAAAATAAAAGTTAAATGTTAACAGAGGTCAATAGTTAGTAGTTATATTGAGTTTCATGCTCATTGTTTTGCTTAGACAGTTTAGCACAAAACAACCAAACAACAACATCAAAATACATTTTCAAATAAACAAGGAAACAAAAAAGACAAGTGTCAAATGCCACTGAATGCAGTCTTATTTACACTCGGTTTTATGGTTGGTAAAGGGTTGCTATATAAAATTGTGTTAAGGGTACCCATCAAAGATCAAAAGGCTCAAGATATATATATCTATATATATAGATATATATATAGATATATATACCTATTGATCTTTGATGGATATCAAGATGGATATATATATATATCTTGAGCCTATTGATCTTTGATGGGTACCCTTAACACAGTTTTATATAGAAACACTTTGTGAATTATAAATATATATAAATAAAAGGATCACAATAAAATTCAAACATTACATTTCTTCACACCAATATGCAAAAATTGCATAGGCTTGTTATCTCAAGGAAAATGTACTTCCATATTATATCATGCCATCATCCACCTACAGATGGAGGATCTTCCTTGAGCCATTTCTTTGTAATGGCCTTTTTGCTAGTTGGTAGAAGTGTATTAAGAAGAAGATATGCATCATTTTTTTGTCTTTTTGAGAAGTAAATTTCCAGGTACATAGTTTTAAATTACATTCCAGATTCAATCCCATTATTGCATTTATCTCTTTATTCACATCTTGCTCATAGGTGTGTATAATATTACCATCCCAAAATATGTGGAAATTACCAGCCAATACATTTCCACATTTTATTCAGCATTCACCATTTTTTTTTATCTCTAGTTTTAAATGAAATTTTATTTTAGGTGTCTTAAAGAACCTGATTACATTTTTTTCAAAATAAATTTCCTCAATTAATCTCAATTAATTGTGATCATCTGTGTTTCCCAAATAGTTAACCATTCCTCATTTGTTATAAATATATTGGCTTCCTTTTCCCATTTTTGTTGTATGTACATTGTTAAGTGTTTCTTTGTTAATGTCAGACAGGAATACATTTTTGATACTAGGTTCTTAACCTTCTTTTTGTGAGTATCTATAAATATCTGCACTACTGTTGTTTTTATGTCTTCTGAATCTCTTATGCTTTTAGTGAAGTAGTCTCTAACTTGAAGGTAACAGAAAAAGTCTTGTTTATCTAAGTTGTATGTATTTGAAAGTTGATTATCAGTAATAATGATGAGACAGAAGCATGTTATGCCTTGCAAACTCCATTGTTTAAATCTTAGATCTAGTTTTGCTGGTTTAAATTAAATATCATGTTCAACCCATCTTTGCTTGTTTTCCACGTTTAAGATTCTTTAATTCTTTGTTGCTTGCACATTTTTTAAATTTCCCTGAGGGGGAAAACTGGTTTCCACAGAAAATTTCACACACCATCAACTATTAACAGTTAAAATCAGTATATTTGAGTAGTTCTCAAATGTCTTAAGACATGTTACATTAGGATTTTGTGATTTAAACATGCCACGAATGAAAGCCATGTTTAAACACCAGATGGACAACCATAAATCAGAAAAAAAGTAATTACGCTTCGTAATTTAACCCATGAAAACAAGTACAAATTCTTTAAATGTTTATATTTTGTTATCATTTTTTTTTCAGGAAGGGATGTTTTAGCAAACACTTTGACAGTTCGTTATGTTTAATGTTAGGGTGAGAGAGTATGGGGCTTGTTGTCAAACAGCTTAACGAGTTAAATGAGCTGTATGTTCTTTTTATTAGTTAACGTTTAACGTGTCTCTGCTCCGACTAACGTTAGTTCTTTAGCAAAGTCGTGGAAGTGTAAGATTACCTTGTTTCATCAGCGGAGAACAGGCCAAACGACATGCCCTCTAATCGCCTCCATGGTGTTTCTTTTGAAAATTGCATTTTCAAAGCATAAACATATAAATTAAAGCTAAATTATCTCTGTATTTCCCATGTGCGTCATGTAGAGCTGAAACACGTGTGACCGTGTTCTGGGCGAGCGGACGAGTCCAACTAATACGTACAGGTAAATAAGATTAAATCACGTTTTAAAAACAATAAACATAACGACGTTAACCTAAAAAAATCATATACATTTGTATTAATTATATACGGAGAAACACCTCAATATCAATATTCTACAATGCCGTAAAAGTACGGCTTTTTATAAGTTTGTTCAGATGGTATATCCTGACCTTGGAAAACGAACAAAGGGTAGAATGGAAACATGGTGATTATATGTTCTTTGATGGAAATTATATGGATGTAAATCACTTCGGAGCTGTATCAAATTAACAAAATATTTAATTAATTTAGTTGCTATTAAAGCATTCAATTGTCATTTTTTGGGAATAAATTGTTCTATAAAACCATTAATGAAATAAAATGTAGCTGTTTTGCGTGCATGATTGCTATTTCTTTTCTAAGCGCTGCACTTGATCGACCAATCACAACCGGATGCTTGGTCATCGCATTTTGAGCGTCTAGGTGCCCTCTGCAGGACGATTTCATTTTGAGCGTCTAGGTGCCCTCTGCAGGACGATTTCGGTTGTACTATAGAACTAATTAAAAGCACTGTGAACGTGCAACGAAATTATTTTTAGGCACACGATTGGGTGTCATGGCGTCCTCCTGTTCGCAAGCTCTCAGGCATCATGCCTGTAAGAGTAGCAAAATATTGCGCATCCATCTGCAGAAGTCATGGACTAATAGGTAAGATAAATGTAAAAAAAAATATATATATATATATCAGGGCCTTTTTGGTCATTTTTTTTCTTGTAATCTCTACGTTTTTATATAAATGACTGTTTGTCTCTAGGTCATTTCAAGGGGCTGTATCTGTCATATCGTATCTGCGAATTATTATCATCTTATCCGCTTTTATTAAACATGGTATTTATGTTGTTTATTTATAGAAGTTTTGCAGCGTATCAACAACCTGATGTTTCTTCACAAGGTTAGACGATTAGTTTCTGTCTCTTTGAAATAAAAGTTACAGCAATGTGTTTTCAGAAATATCTATCTTTTAATCAAGTGTGTTTGTTTGTTTGTTTGTTTTAGAGGAAATAGTCATTCCAAAGAAAAAAACATGGTATGTAATATTCAGAAATGACCACACTAATGAAACCACTAATCAATTCACCTAAACTGATTTCTATTTTTAAGTTTGTAATAATGAGTAGTAATAATGAGTAATGAGTAATTACCTTCTTTATCAGGAGCAAAGAGGCTGTCTTGCAGGCACTGGCTTCCACTGTGAAAAGGGTATGTTAATCTGGTAATGCTAATATTCATTTTAAAAGCACAATGTCATGTAATGTCAATCGAATATTGTTATTGTGTGTCTGTGTGTTCAAGGATCCAACTGCATCAGATTACAGACTCCAGGATGATTCATTTCTCACTCCAAAAACAGCATCAGATTTTGTAAGTAACTTCATAATCGAACTTGCTACTGAACATGTTTAGTTCACACAATTAGACTAACAATTATTATTATTATTATTATTATTCAGGGTTTCTGCAGGTTTTAAGTCTTAAGCCTCATTAATAAGTGCATAATTTATAGGCTGATTTTGAACACGGCCGAAACAGTATTTTATGATGAAGCAAATCATAATGCTTATTTTCTTATTCATAAATTGTTTGAATAAGATAGTATGAATTCATATGAATTAGCCACTAATTCAGAACGTTACAAATTGCCGCAAGATCGTTTTGCAGAAGTAGCGCATGCTTAGCTCACAGGCATTTGGCTTTCACACCGACTGCATTTGCAGCATGTAGCTGATTATCGGCTGTTGCCTAGAACAATCTATCTCTGTCTATTCTATCTAGTTATAAAAAGTGTGTATTTTTCATCACGTTTGAATTATAAGGTTCTATCCACCATTTTTGTCAAAATTGAGTTATTGACATATTTTTATTAAATGACAACTTGTATACATTATGGGATTTTTTTATAAGTTGTTTACATTTTAAGAGTTTTTATTAAAAAAACAAAAACAAATGTTACACACATACTGTTTGCTATATGGAAGGTACAAACTTTGAAGATCAATATCTCAAAATCATTTAGAACGCAGACAGAACCTTATAATTCCAAGGAGACGATATACAGTTGAAGTCAGAATTATTAGCCCCCTGTTTATTTTTTCCCATTTTTCTTTTAACACAAAGCAGATTTTTTTAACACATTTCTAAACATAATAGTTTTATTAACTAATTTTTAACTGTTTTATTTTATCTTTGCCATGATGACAGTAAATAATATTTTACTAGATATTTTTCAGGACACTTCTATACAGCTTAAAGTGACATTTAAAGGCTTAACTAGATTAATTAGGTTAACTAGGCAGGTTAGAGTAATTAGGCAAGTTATTGTGTAATGATAGTTTGTTCTGTAGACTATCGATAAACAAATTAGCTTGAAGGGGCTAATAATTTTGTTCCTAAAATGGTGTTTAAAAAATTAAAAACTGGTTTTATTCTTGCCAAAATAAAACAAATAAGACTTTCTCTAGAAGAAAAAATATCATCAAACATACTGTGAAAATGTATTTGCTCTGTTAAACATCATTTGGGAAATATTTAAAAAATAGAAAAAAATTCAAAGGGGGCTAATAATTCGGACTTCAACTGTATTTATTTACTCACTTATTATTTTCACTTTTCATCTGCACCAAGGCCTACAGCAACTTCCTTCCATGCTTTTTTTCTTAACCTGTAACTTTTTATGTTACTAATTTTATAGATCATAAATAACTGAATGCTTCTCAAGCTCTATGAGAATGGCATACATGTATTTTCAGGTGCACTCAAAAGACAGTCACCTGTAATATAAGCCTATAGTATAATAATATTTACACAATATATTTAAATAATGATATTTTTAAATAATCAAAATAGTCTGCCACCAAATATTTGTTGCATTTTGTTTATCGTTTAGGTTAATTTGATTGACCATATAAAAAAATGCATATTATCGATGGATTTATTGGGTTAAAAAAATTGCTATTTTTTTACTCTACTTAGTCCCCATATCCAGAAGTGAAAACTATGGAAGCCTGTTCCTGCAAGTGAATAAAAAAAAAAGATTAGGAAGTCAGAATTCCGAGTTATAAAGTTAGAATGCTGAGTAATAAAGTTGCAATTTCGAGTTAAGTCAGAATTCTGAGTTATAAAGTCGCAAATTTGAGTTAAGTCAGAATTGCAAATTAAAAAGGAGTTATGCTGACTTACCTTAAATTGAGTGTTAAAGACGCATGCACATTAGCCCATAGTCACAACAAAAACCCTATATCTGACTTTTTATTGTTTATCACGCTTTCAAAAGGGAAATATATAGGGTTGCTGAACTAGGCTTTAAATAACAATTATAAAGCATTAAATAGAGCACCTGAAACTTTTAGCTGTAAGTTGTGTAATTCCTCAAAGTCTAAAATTAAGATTTCTATATTATTGATCTATTATATGTGTAACAGTGATTTGATTTACATTTTGTTGCAGCTGTTATTTGTTTCATATTGTAAGAGGGCCCTCATGTGGTGTACGTGGAAGCTGCAGACATATACATAGACATTATATTGGGCTTAAAGAAAAAGGGCTGTATTAGTTCACATTTGTTCAGTAAAAGTGTCAACCAAATACTGTGTCCTCCTCGTCTTAATTGGGGAACCTGGGCTGTGAAACCATACTAGATCACAAGCTGAGAACCTAAAGAAAGAGTCTTTAACACTCCATTTATGGCCAGTCGCCATAACAGGAAACTCCTTTATAACTCGCAATTCTGACTTTATAACTCTCAATTCTGTCTTTATAACTCGCAATTCTGACTTAACTCGCAATTCTGACTATATAACTCGCAATTCTGACTTAATAACTCGCAATGTTGATTTAACTCGCAATTCTGACTTTATAACTCGCAATTATGACTTTATAACTCGCAATTATGACTTAATAACTCGCAATTCTGACTTAACTCCAATTCTGACTTTATAACTGGGAATTCTGACTTTATAGCTCACAATTCTGACTATGTTACTCGCAATTCTGACTTAACTCGCAATTAATACTTAATAACTCGCAATTCTGACTTAACTCAGAATTCTGACTTAACAACTCGCAATTCTAACTTTATAACTCGAAATTCTGAGTTTAGACCGGGTTTGTTTTGGTCTAATGAAAATCTATTATAGATTCTCAAAATAGCAACGTGCCAGCAGTGCACCTCAGAGCGCCTACCTTTTTAGACCAGAACGCCTATGGGCGCACATTTGAGCGCAAATGCATTTGCTATTTAAACAACGTGGTGCAAAACAGCAAAACGACACTTGCGTCAAGCTGAAACTAGTAAAATAACACTTGCACCGCGCTAGAGATCTGCGCGGGACTAAATTTTGAATCCCGCTCCCGCCCGCACCCACCAGGTTTTAGCCGGAACCCGACCGCTCCCGCTTATATTAAGCACTTGATGTCCCGCTGCCCGACCCGCCCCGTTTTCTATCCGCCGCGCCCGATCCTGCTAAAGAGCGGGGGGAGAACAAAACCGAAAAATCACCCAGTTATACAGTCCAGACAGCCTATAACAAGCTGTCTGTATAAACACACACACAGACAAAGCTTTCTCTCATTCGCGCGCGCGCGCGCCGTCTAACACACACTCATAAGCACCAAGCACAAACACAGGCAATGAGGCAAAGCGCGCACGCACACACACACACACACACACACATCCACCCCCCACCCCCCCCCCCCCCCCCATTCGCGCATACATACATACACACACACTGCAACAAACAAGCTAAACACAGCATCGCGCTATTTCATTTACACACATACATACGCGTGCTCACTCAGGACTCGGGAGCGATATTGCTAGACAGCCCGCTCACGTCCCAAATTAAACCCGTTACCGACCGCTCCCGTGATTTTTTCGGAAATTTATACCCGCGCCGTAGAAATCTGGTCGGTTCCCGCGGCTGGAATGCAGACCTCTACACTGCGCCTTGCGACGCATTGCGCCTGGTGTATGATAGGGCCCAATAACTCCAATTCTGACTTTATAACTCGCAATTCTGACTTACCTCGCATTTCTGACTTAATAACTCAGAATTCTGACTTAATTACTCGCAATTCTAACTTTATTACTCGAAATTCTGACTTTATTACTCGCAATTCTGACTATATAACTCCCAATTCTTACTATATAACTCCCAATTCTGACTATACAACTCGCAATTCTGACTTAACTCACAATTCTGACTTAACTCACAATTCTGACTTAATAACTCGCAATTCTAACTTTATAACTCGGAATTCTGACTTAATTACTTGCAATTCTGCTTATATAACTTGCAATTCTGACTATACAACTCACAATTCTGACTTAACTTGCAGTTCTGACTTTATAACTCGGAATTCTGACTTAATAACTCGCAATTCTGACTATATAACTCACAATTCTGAAGTAACTTGCAATTTTGACTTAATAACTAGCAATTCCGACTTAATATCTCCAATTCTGACTTAATAACTCGCAATTCTAACTTTATAACTCGGAATTGTGACTTAATAACTCAAAATTCTGACTTAATAACTCGGAATTCTGACTTAATAACTCGGAATTCTGACTTAATAACTCGGAATTCTGACTTAATAACTCGCAATTCTGACTCTATAACTAGCAATTCTGACATAATAACTCAGAATTCTGACTTAATAACTCACAATTCTGACTTAATAACTCGCAATTCTGACTTAGTAATTTGCAATTCTGACTTAATATCCAATTCTGACTTTATAACTTGCAATTTTGACTTAACACGCTATTCTGACTTATCTCAGAATTCTGACTTAATAACTCGCAATTCAGACTTAACTCGCAATTCTGACTTTGTTACTTAGAATTGCGACTGTATTTAGTTTATTTAGTTGCGGGAATAGGCATGTGTTAAACCCATTGTTGCAATGTGTTAAATAAATAATTTTATAATTTGTTATTGACTTATTCTGAAACTTTAATATTAATTTGTGCAATCGCAATGCCTTGATTTTAGTAAGGTTAGGTCACAGTCATAGCCATAAATGCAATGGTACTAATAATTGGCATAATTTATTCCAGTATTTCAGTTTCCAGCCTTGGTTTCTTCTGTTTCGGTTTTGGCCAAGAATTTTCATTTCGGTCCTTCCCTAATTTCATTATACGGTTTACAACAGTTGTGTACATTTATTAGCTTTTTTATTTATTTGGTACTTATTGAAACAATGATTGTGTGTGTGTATTCCTTTGTGTGTGTGTGTGTGTGTGTGTGTGTGTGTGTGTGTGTGTGTGTGTGTGTGTGTGTGTTTGTGTGTATTTTATATGTACTGCAAGATGTAATAGCGTACACAGAGATGTGCATTACACGAAAACAAACACTGACGACTTTATTTCTCCTACACAGAAACTATTTTGCCGCTCCCAGGAGTCAGGCAGAAATGCAGCCAAATATTTTATCAATAAGTACCCAAAATACTTTGAGAAAGACTACGCACAGCCTCATATTCCTGTGAGTTTTTTTCCCTTTTAGTTTGCTTAAAAGGGCTCATGTTTGTGCATGTTAAATAATATTTTTTTTTTCTTCTCTTGGAAGTGTTTAATGCCAGAGACTCTGGATGCTCAGTTAGAGGATGTGTCTGAAGCGGCTCTCAAAGAAAGAATTCAGCTGAGGAAAGTCAAAGCTGCTGTGGATTTATATGACCAACTGCTGCAGGCTGGTGAGAACATGCAGGATCAAGATGTTCTGTGTGATATATGGCAGATGTGTGTTTGGTTTAACAGTGTCACTGGATTATTGATGGTGTGTATTGTGCAGGCACATCAGTGTCTTTGGACTTGACCAATGATCTGTTAGATCTGATCTGTTTATATGGAGAAGCTGATCCTGTGCAGGAGACTTTTGAAGCGGAACAGCGGAGCGAGGAAATGGTAAGGAGCATAACATCATAAGTTGATCTGTTGCATTGGTGACAAAATTGTTAATCACATTGTGCAGAGTAGGGCCTTTTGTTGCTTTTCTGTTTTCTAAAATGCATTTTAATTGTTAATATAAATTTTAATTATCATAACTCTTGTGCATTTATTTAATAGCATGAAACTTGTTCAACTTAACAGCAATTTATTAGCAAATGAATATAAATGAATTTGTACTACTAATACTATCCCTCCCTTTTTATTGATTTAAATAGTCAAAAAACATACATTCATTAATCAACATAACTAACAACACAACATAAATATAAACAGTGCTTTAACATTGTGTACATATAAACAAAGACAAAACAACAACAAAAAATGAAGACAACATCAATACAATACAAGCAAAGCCTGACAGTATTAGCATAATTTTGTCCACTTACAGTTATATTTAGCAGTGAACTTGGACCTGAAACCTTTTAAATCGAGTCTTATTTTTTCCAAACTAAGGAAATGCAACACATCATTGGCCCACTGTTAAAAAGAAGGGGTGAAATGATTGCTACCAATTGATTACAACCAAGTGTCTTGCCAAAAGAGAAGTAAAGACAATGCAGTCCAATTCACTTTTTGACAAATTGTTATTTTCATATACAATACCAAAGACAGCAGTTATTTGCACAAACATCTTTACAAAGTATTCTGGAGTAAGATAAAAAAAAAAAAAACATTTGATCAAAATACAGATAATCTGGGACAGAACCAAAACATATGGCCTAATGTAACAGGGGACTTTATGCATACAGATAGGGTCAACAGAGGAATACATCCTTGCCAGCTTGGCCTTGGAAAGATGAAGTCTACTAAGAATATTCTTATTAGTAATACTACTACTTTTGCTTGTTTTTTTTTTTCTTCAAATTTCCATGAAAATTATTTAAATCAAAACAGGAAAGAACAACCGTGTGCAGTTATGTGGAATTAGCCTATAAAATACAATTTCATTATTAATGTTGTTGTTATTACTATGTTGTAAAATACTATCAATCTGTTAAATACTGTACTATTTTAAGCATATAATATTGGATAATTGTAACACATTTCTGCCACAATTCTTCAAAATGTATTATAGTAATCAACCAAAATTTTATTTGGATGGATTGTTGTTAAAACGATTAAGTTTCTGTGTGATTTGATGAGTGTTTCTCTTAAATAAATTGAGGCAACATACCCATAAAAAGACTCTCTCATGGAGCTCTGATGCCTGTTGTACAAAAGTAGTCAAACAAACCCTGGCTTGCAGAGTAAGGTTTTAGTTGACAAAACCCAAACAAATCCTTTGATTAAGAAGGTTAAATGAAATCCCTGAGTATGTTATTCCTGAAATGTGTTAAACATGGATTTCCATTTTGGAATGAGAGGTATGTCAAACCTGAAAGAGTTTTTGAAATGGACTTGACTTATCCTGCTTTCTCAGGTTTTACATACGGAAAACCTAAGTGTTAACAGATTACATAGTTTTCACATTGACTCTTCTTCAAATTGGGCTCTTGGTTAAATGGATTCACAACTCTTGATATAAACGTTCCCTGTAAACTTGGCGTTTAATTTAGAGTTTGTGATTAACTCTGCAGCTGAAGATCCATCAAGATGCAGCATGAGAGCATCAGTTTGATTATTTCTTCAACGCAAGGCAATTCACTTTTATGTTATATCAGCATGTTTTACTATGTTATATATTTTATGTTATATCAGAATATCAGAGATATTGATATCAGAATAAAATAATGAATTTCAATACAGGAAGAAATCAACACTGGCATACTTAAATTTGAGAAGGAAACTTAAAGCAAATATTATTATATCAATGCAAATAAGTCAAACTGATTTTAATAATGTAGGTTCATTAATCTAAATAATGAACAGCAAGATAAGCTTTGTGGCTGTTATTTTCCACAGAGCTGGTTAAGTTTGGCTTTTCAGGTTGACCTTGTAGCTTAAGTTACCAAGGCAATGAAACCCGAATCAAATGAATCAAAGCATCTTCTTGAGTCCAAGCATCGGAGTTTGCTAAAAATGGACTGGCTTTGTGCAACAGGCCTCTGAAGATGAAGATCAGTTGTTGTTCATTTTTAAATGTTATGCCTTTCACCCCTTTACCCATGGTAAAACCCCAGGAAGACATCCAGGATGAAACACAAACTAAAAAAGGAAGATCACCCAAGGCTTCTGATTTGCTGAAGACTTCATGGAAGTAAGTGATAACAGAGGGTGGAAGATGAAACTTCCAAGTTAAACCTGATCAACAATTTAAAAAATTAAATACATTTTTCAGGAAACGGTAATATATTCAGATGCTTCATGGTTTTAACAATATTAACAAGAACTGTTTTGAACATTTATACTTAGTTTTTTAAAAATGATAAAGATGTGTATTTATAATATTAAAATCGAAACCTTATTTTAAACAGTAATGTTTTGAATTTGACTACTTCTAACACTTTTGATGCCTATAATGTGTTTTCATCAGTTGAATGTGATCATGTTGAGCATTAAAAAAAATCTGTTATTTATTTATTTTTTTTCAGAGAGAATAATAACGCTGAGAGAATTTTTGGGCTACTGTCAGAGCCGAACACGCGTTCATACAGCGCTCTTATCCGAGGCATGGTGAAGGTAACACACAAGGGAATTTGTGCTTGTTAAGTTTAATAGGTTTAGTTTAAATCCAGAATGGGACTAAAAGTGGGACTGTGTTTGATTTCTTAGCATGCTGCTTACACCCAAGCATTTAGCACCTACACTGACCTGCTCAACAACCGACTTAAAGGTGAATATGCAAATACATTTACAGTTTATAAGATTTTATGGATCAGTAAAAAGTAACAAACACACACACTTGTTTGCCCTTCTTCTGCTTCTTCTTCTTCAATAGCTGATGTCCACATCTTCAATGCCCTGCTCGCAGCCGTCCCTGCAGTCCGGCCAAAGTACAATGAAAAATGGGAACTGATACTGGTATGTAAGTTAGATTTAGTTATGAGGTCGCTTACTTAAAGGGTTACTTTATCCAAAAATGAAATATTAATTACTCATCCTCATGTTGTTCCAATTTTCTAACACCTTTATTGATCCTCAGAACATAAATTACGATAATTTTTTTATAAAATACAAAAGCTCCCTCATTCTCCTCAGACACCAATAGACCCCTTTTACAATGACCTCATTTCATTTATCCGCTTCTCCGCTACAAATACAGCTGCAGTCACAGACTAACCGTGTCTGTAGTAAATATACAGCTGACTGGTTGAGTTCTCAATGGGAAGTTCTGCGTAGGTGGAAGTAATGATACACTGTGTGGCGTCATGTGAAAAGGGTCTACAGCCCCAAAATGTTAAAACTCCAGAAAAGAAACCAAAAATATTTCCATTTAACTTCATAATATAAAGTTCCAAAAGCACTCATTTAAAAAAGTCTGTAATATGCTTTTGTTCATATAACAGAAATGAATAGTAATTAATAACATAAATACAGTTTTTGGGTGAACTAATACTTTAAATAGTTTCTTTACATAATCTCAGTGTGTGTGCTTGTGTTTGTTCTGAAGGATCTTTTAAAGCAGATGGCAGAGCAAAAGGTCAAGCCGAATCTTCTGACGTTGAATGCCATCCTGAAGTCTTTAAGACGCTGTGGTGCGCTGGGAAGATCACAGGCCTTTCCTGTGATCAGTGAGATGAAAGTTCTGTCTATCGGTGTGTTGTGGGATTGTTTTTTCCCAGTGTTATCTGTGTTATCTGCTTATTCACTTTAATATATATTTTGCTATTTAATGTTTTGGTCCTTTTTGTTTTAGAGCCCAGTCTGGCTTCTTACAATCACCTGCTCGCCATATTTTATAGATCAGGTACTATATAAAATGGCTCAATCTTTTATGAAATCAGAGGAATATGTGGTCATACATTTCCCATCATGCTTTGCAGGTGCCCAGGTTCAGACTCCAACTGATGTTTTAGTGGAAGTGATGAATGAGGTGTCGGGAAAGAGCTTTACTCCACAGGACCCTGATGATGGTATGTGCTTTTGTTTTTCTATTCACTTAATTAGAATGATTCACATATTTTTGGTTGAACTATCCCTTAAAGACCCAATGCTTGAACAAACTGTTGCCGACAGATTTTTACTGGTTTTACGTAAACTTTTTTTTAGATGACCTTTAAAACAAATGGCAGAAATTTTAAAGTCGCATAATATGGGCAGCAATTGATGACTTTAAAAGTGCCTTGAGACAACAGTAACTAAATAAATAGTTAACTGACTTTAGCATTGCTTTTGTTTTTCCAGCTCAGTTCTTCACCACTGCTATGCGGGTTGTAAGTAAACAAGCGTCAATAAATGCTGGTATGTTAGTTTTGATCTTGTTCGTATAATGTGTGACCCTGTTTGGCATCTCTATCTACAGTGTCTTGACACTAAAGACATGGAGCAGGCCTACAGGGTTCATGAGCTGCTGGGGGTCGGAGACAACTGGAGATTTATGGGAAGTGATTTCCAGCAGAGCATCTACTAGTGAGTAAATAGAGAGCGAGCTGATAGGAAACTTGTTTAGCAGAAGCATTATTTTTAGATGGATGATAAAAATTGTATAATTTTTCAAACAGTGTTACATGTTTTGTGATGTTTAAAGGGATGCTGTATAATTTAGGTTAGACAAATGTAATGTGTGCGACAGATCAAGAATGAGGCAGGAATCAATTATGAATTTAAGCTTTTTTTACTCAATGGATTAAACAAATGATGTAACAATAATAAATGGAGAAAAAAAAATAAACATTTACAATATTCTCTTAAATGAAAACAATGATTGTAAGCCAAGTCAAAGAAATTAACAAAACAATCCCTAAGTGTAACATCTAAACTAGGTGACAAAAATAATTAATGAAAATGAAACCGATCTACAAAACTCAAAATTACACAGGGCAAAACACTCAAACTAATCTAAAAAAATATATCTAAAATAAAACAAACCTTACAAGAATGCTCCGTTTAGAATCACACAACCACCATCAAAGCATTTACTTAAAGTGGCTCAAATCCAGCCCACATAGGGTATCGAATGATGGCACTTGGGCAGGCCACTCCTGTTTGCCAGATCTGGGCCACAATTAAGTCATAGCAATAATAATAATAATAATTCCTTACATTTATATAGTGCTTTTCTGGGCACTTAAAGCGATATCACATATCAGCCAGAATTCAACCAAATGAACAAGAACTGACCCTATTCTAGGCCACAGTTTGCTTTTATTCTGGCCCAGATCCGGCCCACACTAGACACTTACATCTGGACCACATACTGAATGAAATGGTAGCTCTAGGATGGTCCTCTTCTGTCTGTCAGATCTGGGTCGCAAAAAAGCCAAAGCAATATCACATAGTAGCCAGAATTCAATTAAATGAACCAGAACTAACCCTCTTCTAGGCCACAGTTTGCTTTTATTCTGGCCCAGATCTGGCCTATTACTTCTAATAATGGATTAAACATGGTAAACATCAGTGAATTATATTATTTCATCACAGGTTGTGCCTCACTTCATTTTGCTTGCTGTAATGAACAAACTTTTTTAGCAAAGTTCTTAAAAGTTAGAGCAGCCCAAAATAAAATTTATATTAAGAGGTTCAGGGCTATAAGCCCAACTAAAGTGAACACTTTTCTCCATGATGGTGACTTTAGTCTATGTGGTCCACATATGTTTTAAGATAACTGGGCCACATTTGCAATATCTACTCTGGGCTGCTTTAGGCTCACAGCCACATTAGCCAGAGCTAACTGTGCCAAAAATTTGCCAAAAGTAGTCTGTTTTGTTTTAGGATAACTGGGCCCCATTTGCTATATCTTCTCTGGGCCACTATAGGCTAACGGCTGCATTAACCAGAGGTTACTGTGCTGAATATTCACCAATAGTGGCCCACATACGTTTTAAAATAACTGGGCCACATTTGCCTTATTTTCTCTGGGCCACATTTGGCTCACAGCTGCAATAGCCAGAGCTTACTGTGCCAAATATTTGCCAAAAGTGGCCCACATATGTCTTAAGATAACTGGGCTACATTTGCACCTACAAGTGTGAGCCACTTTAGGTTAACACCTAGATTACCCTTACATGACAATGTCACTAATTTGTCAACTATGGCCCACATTTGTCCTCTGTCATTTGGGCCAAATTTATAATTTTCCACATGGGCTCACATTCAGATTACATTTTGCCATGAGTGCCAAATCTTTGCCTTAAATGGTCCATTTATAAATTTGAATCTTTGGCTTCCCTTTGCCCTTGTATAGGTGGGCCACTTTAGGCTCACATTTATTTTGTCTGGGCTGAAGAAATACCATCATTGCTGCATAACTGCCTAAAGTTGCCCACATTCGTATTCGTATTTGTGAAGGTACGCCAAGGCAGAGCGCACACTACACACCTGTCTGTTGGATCTTTAAATCCTCATTGCTCGTTCTGGGATTGGTGGAACTGGCACTGTCATAATGATGATCAACTCTTAACGGAACCAATAAGAAACCTAAGAGTAGAGTAAGAAGCGGTGAGGAAAATAAATACACAAAAAAACTAAAATTGAACATTACAAACAGTGATTGACTCAAGTCAATGACTGCAAAACTGTAATGTGAACAGTTATATTTTCATAATATTCCCATTTAAAATTTAATAGGCCAATATGGGTAATATTAATGCACATTATCATTGTGCCTGCTTCAGCAATGCAACAGCAGTAAAGTTTCTTGATTATTACACCAGAATGAAAGAATACCAACTTTCCATTTTCTGATTGTCTGTAGTACACAGTGTAACTACAGAAGATTCAAATTTTTAAACGGGAAATTATTGAAACTATATTTTTTAAATTGAGGGAGATACTACTGATCTGATGCAAGTCAAAAATAATGCTAATCTTATCTAGAAGTGTTTCTGCCACATTCTGAGATCATCTGAATATATAAAAAAATGGTAGAACATATCCAAGGCCATGCCCAGATCTTTTGTGCAGCATGGAGATCGGTCTGGATGCAGACTTGATGCAGTTGCAAAGTGAACAGTATGCAATGCTTTTAATGCACACACATAACCCTGCCTCTAACCTATTGGAAAAAAATGAGATGAGAACCCAGTCAAGGAGACTCGAACAAGCAATACATTTCTTTATAGAGACATATTGGTTAGTCTGCAGTCACACATCGTCTTTAAGAAGTCCATGCGTCTGCAAGAGCCTCCAGGAGTCTCCTACAATTCTGTAGTCTGCAGCAAGTCTGAAATCAGGTCTGAATTGAGACGAAGATGTCCTGTCTAAAATGTGTTTTTAGGAGGTGGGGAGTGGCTAGGTGGAGATGGCTATACAAAGCATGTAAATCAAATAAGTAGGTAGGTGAAAAAAACATGCCAAGCCACTGACCACACAAGTTTATCAACAAAAGGGTTTCTTTGGCCTGAAAGTATCACACAAAGGAGGGTGTCCGCGAGGTCTTAAAGTAATAAAAGTTGATAAATCGATGTAGAGAAATTTAATGTCCTTTAAGTATTAAAAAGTTTTAAATGCTAATTTGGTATTAGATTTTATATCATTTTTGAGTATGCAATGTATGGTTGTATGCTATAGTTTGCCTGAATTAAATCTACAAATATCAGGATGCTGTGTAGTTTTAGATTCGTTTCTTACTTTTTTAAATGTAGTTTATTAATGTGAATTTGAAATTCACAAACTTCATAAAAAAATTATCACGTCTTTAATATTACAGGAAATTTTTCCTTACCAGATTTGTTTTACTAAAGTCACACTACTAATTGAAGGAACTTTTGTAGTGTGCAGGCAGTACCACCACACACCAAATAAATGAATACATGACCAGTAAACTATACTAGTTTATTCTTAAAGTCTACCTTCAACAATTTTAAAGTACAGGTCATAAAAATATATCAGATTTCAGTTTTTGATATTCCCGTTGTTTGGTATTCTCTGTGTGCTTAGTTTGTAACGCGTCTAAAACAATATGGTCCAATCCCAATTCTACCCCTTAGCCCTTCCACTTACCCCCTACCACTTATTTTGCTCATTCCCGTGAAGGGGTAGGGGTGTCCAAGTTCTCTTTAGCTTGAGGGCGTAGGACTAAAGGGAAGGGGTAGATACCCGGAAGTAAGGAGATCCACAAATTTGAATTTCTTGTTATTATTACAACAAACAAACATATGTTTTATATATTCATAACCGTGTTTGTGTTTTAACGTCATACTTTTAAAAAACTATTTAACTTAAAAACTTAAAAAAAAAAACTTTAAATTTATAATCTATAAATCTATAATCCATAATCATAACTCCTGTATAGCAGTCCCACAACATTCTGACACTCGATGACACTCAAATCCCCTGTCAGAAAAGTTTAGTGGCTGAGAGTTACCTTTTTACAGTGTCTGCTATGATGTTAATGTTGTTTGTGGTGCGTTTACATAGATGAATATGGCCACTGTGTAAATGCACAGGACAGTTACGATTCTATTGCCACATTAGATTGTTATGATATATGCTGATGATTTCCTGAAGATAAATACCAAAAATAAAGCAATTGGAATAACTACAGCAGTCGCCATCGTCAATCTCATATGAAGCAAGAGATTGCGATGACATATGATGACATGTGTAGGTGCTGTAATGCTATCCCATTTCTTTGGGGTAAATTTTGGAGCCCTTCTCATTCACACTTTGTTTCAAGGGGAAGCGGTAGGGGTACAAAAATAGAATTAGGATTGGGCCTAAATTTACCTAGAATCAACAGCCACCTTAGCTAGCATAGTAGAATAGAAATAGCAAAGATTTTTTTTCTCTCTACTATTTCAAGGTAAGCCAGACAAATATTTCCAAACTGGCTGGATATATGAGTTGCTTTTGTTTTATACAACACTTTAAACTTTACTTTTTTTTTTTTTAGCTCCTTTTCATGTCTGTTTAATAATGTTTGTGTTACTCAGTTTACTCTGTACACACTGTCTGTCAATCAATTCAGAAGTTCTGCAGATGCGCAATGAAGCAAATAAGGTGGTGCTTGTGTTCACGGGTGCCCACTCTTCCTGTTCGGCACTCATTATTTAAGCTTTATGATGTTTTTTTTGACATTTGTAATAAGGTTAACAAAGGGTACAACACATGTTTTTCCTTCATTTGTTGGGGGATACTCTGGTCTGAATCCCCCTACCTTTAATGGTTTAATAGATCACTCAAGTTGCTCTGTTACTTAAATGCTGTTACAGGTAGGGTTTTGACCAGCTTTTGCATGAAATTGTACATCATTAGAATGGAAGCATAACATTGTTTATATTATATTATGAAAATATTTGCAAAAGAGGCAGACATGTAAAGGGTAATCAGTTGCATTTATTCATTCATTCCTATTTCCAAAATAAATAAATAAATAAAATGCAGTGTTCCCTAACTAAATCATTGACAATTCTGACTATTTTGTTGATCTCTCTTTATTCTTTTTTTCTGTTTCAGTGCATGGTTCTTCAGTCTGCTTTGTATGATGGAGAACATTGATGTGGTGATGAAGTGGTACAGAGATCTTGTTCCTTCAGTGAGTGAAAAATAGTCATACACTGCTTCATGTGAACTGTGATGAAATGTATTAGGATTATTTACATCTGGCCACTTTGTGTGCTTCTATGATCGGAGAAATATTTGTTTGTGGGAAAGTAGGAGGAGCCACTTCACTCTGAATTGCATTCAAGATTGCAACATGATCTTATAAACCTTTTTAGGAAGTGATGTGAAACTCATTACACCTACAACAAAACATGTTTAAGTGGCCTGGGGCCTGTTTCAGAAAGGAGGTTAAGTGAAAACTCAGAGTATTTTAACCCTGAAATGAGAGAAACTCTGGGTTTTCCATTTCAAAATGGCAGGTTTGTCAAACTCGAGAAAGCAGGGTGAGTCAAGCCTGTTTCTGAAAGAGAGGTAATTTTAACTCAGAGTCAGTTACTGTGGTAACTTACTCTGTGAACCTAACCTGGTCAGGAACAGGTTTTATTCTCAACTTCTCTAAAAGTTTCTGTTGGTCTCCTCCCCTTTTTTAAAGACGAAGCGGTATTTCTCGCCTTAGCCTTACGTTTCCACCCACCTATTTTGATGCTCATTTTAGATATGTGCATAAAAACGATTGATGGAAACATCATGTTGCACTTAACTTTTGAAAATATGCATAAAAAACCTGCAAAATTGAGCAGGATAAACTTTTATTCGATAGAAAATATGCACATAAACTACGATGAAAACACTTGCTGAACAAATTACAGTATGTACATTAAAAAAAGGTCTTTATATGATGATGGAAATGTGTATGAATGGACAAACCAGCAGGCTGAGCACACTGTAACACGTCTTAAATGTTGTTTTAGTCATTCTAAAATGCCTTAACTGTTTCAGTATTAGTGTATATAATTAGGCTACCTCCGAGCATCTGGAGCGTATCAAGAGTCTCCGCGTCTCATGGCTTCAAACGCCCCCACGTGTTCATTGTCTTCTAAGGCGCAAGTACATTTAGGCTATTAAATAAATAATTGACGCAGCTTCTTCTACCAGAGTAAATTCTGTTTTTACTGTTGATATTTGGCGTCAGTTAATCAGGAAGTGACGATTTTGTTCTCTTTGACTCGTTGGATGGCAACGCTGCTTTATTCGCATCTTTTATACAATATTCCAGTTTTGCACATACATTTATGTAATATATTTGGATGGAAACATAGATATTACCTACCTTTTGTCGCACACAGAACAATAAATAATTAGCTTAAATTTATTGACCTTAGACATGTACTGTAACTAGATTAATGGGATTATTATTCTTTCTAAAAATTATTTTAGTACTGCTTACCTTCTAAATGTTAAATCAAACTCTATCACTTGATCAAGAAAAAAAGGCAGACACGCGTGCACTGTTAAATCTATTAAAACTGATAACCATAAATACAAGTTTAGAAAAAATGTATAAACATCACACATTACATTATTTTATTATACTTAAATATATTTAAATATTTTAAATGTAAAATTATGCATTAACTTAAGCAGCTGTTTTCCCAGGCTGTCTCCGTTTCATTGATGGCTGCTTCTTTTTAAAAGTATATACACTCATATTTGCTATAACGTTGCATGATCACATCAAGTTCAGCTGGAGAAAGAAATGGTGATCTCTTTTTTTTAGGATGTTGCCATGGTCACTCGTAATATCTGCGCTCCATTGATAATCCCTTTTTATAGTCACGGTGTGCGCGCTTAACTCTGAGTTGGTCTACTCAAAGTTGAATGACTTAACTCAGATCCGCTATTCTGAAACCGAAAACTCTGAGTTTTTAATCTCTCGGTAAATCAACTCAGAGTTCAAGTTTAAACTCTGAATTGTTTGAACCTCCTTACTGAAACAGGCTCCAGGTGTAAATGGAACGTTAACAAACCAATGATGTACGTTTACATTTATTTATTTAGCAGAGGCTTTTATCCAAAAGAAGCACTTTAAGTCAAAAGAGAGTAGTATTATATAGGTGACTTGATAAATGACTGTAGTTTAGCAGGTATTTTTTGAACAAAAAATGTGTGTAAAAGTGTTTGCCTCCTTAGGTTTTTGCATGTTTGTCACACTTTTTCATGTTTCCTATCATTAAACAAATGTAAATATTCGAGAAAGATGTCTAGCTTTTGAGGATCTTTTGGTCTACTTTGTCAGACAGGTCCTATTTAAGGGATTTTCTTAATTGTGTACAGGTGTGGCAGTAATCATGCATGGGTGTGGCTAGATAAATTAAACTCAGGTGTGATAAACCAGAATTAATGTGTATTAACTGGGGGGCAAATACTTTTTTCGCACAAGGCTTTTCCTTTAATAACAAAAACCTCCATTTCAAAACTGCATGACATGTTTACTTATGTTGTCTTTGACTAATAATATACATTTGTTTGTTGATCTGAAACATTAAAGTGTGGCAAACCTGCAAAAAAAAAAAAGAAGTCCGTAAGAGGGAAACACTTTTTTAGAGAGGAAAGGATGTTTTTTGTACAAGTGGTTTGCTTAGCCCACTCATCTGCATGAAGCGCACTCAGAATGCACATTGTTTTCCTAAAAAGATTAAATCTTTCTAAGAAAGTGTTTGGTGCATATAGAGAGGAAGTGTGTCTACAGTAAAAATGCATGAAAAGACAAGTGTAAATAGAGCCACTGATGTATGATCTGGCTTGCAGGTTTACTATCCCAGCTCTAATGCCATGTCCGATCTCCTGCGAGCACTTGATACAGACAGCAGATTAGACCTCATCCCAAAAATATGGAAAGGTGATGTATTAATTCGTATTTATTTGACATATTTGCTAGTGAGTGTTAAGATGCACTCAAATTTTTTATTCTATATGTGTTTTTTTTTTTGTGTGTTTTTTTGTGACCCTTGTTTTTTTGAAGAGTTATTTTGGTGCTTGATTGAATGACGATCATTTATTTTTGGCAATGCATTCAGATGCAAGACTCAAATTTTATTAATAATTTCCCGTTCCACAGATATGAAACAGTTGGGTCATGGCAATAGACAGCAGCTGGTGGAGGAAGTGCTGACACTGATGGCAAGAGAGAAGCATTGTCCGGAGGTATTACATTAGGCTAAATTCAACTGGAGGATTATATTTTTCACATGATCAGCATTGGCGGATACACTCAACTTCAACACATGTTGCTTCTCTTTATTGTTGGATAATGAAGCCTATTTATTTTTAGTTAAAGTGCCCAATTATTTAAGTTCCTAATTTTTTTATACGTTTATATTTATCCAAGGGCAAACAGCATTAACATTTTTATTTTCTTGAATCAACCATTTCACCACCTCATTACTAGGGCCAGGCGGAATCTGCGGACGTTTTTTGCTATTTCTGCAGAAAATTTTGGTAAAAATCTGCGGACTTCTGCGGAATTATTTTGGAGGTATCATAACTAAAACCTTAATATATAAAATCAGAAATAATATCTTTTTAACTTTTATTTAATGTTTAAAATGCAAATCCAATTAGATTCACTTTATTTGGTAAATAAAGCAAGTTTGTCATATAATATATCTAGTAAAAGACAGAAAATAATACTGTACACACTGTATTGGACATAAATCAGATGAACATTTTCACATTAGTCAATAATATTACTGAAATTAATAAAAAAAACTGATTAAATATAGATTTACACACATTTATTCAAGTTAATAAACAGAATTAATGATAAAAAAATCTGCGGAATTCTGCATGCGCAGATTCCGGGTGGGCCTACTCATTACATAAATTTGTGCACTTATAATAAAGAAAATTGAACTTTAAGAGGTTACTTTTACAGTTCCAAAGATTATAATGAGAATTTTGGTGAAAATGCAAAAAAACTACAGTTTTGTCTTGACAAGGATTTCTTAACAGCACAAACAATGTTTGAAGGCGAGTAAAAACAGATGTTCATGTTCAGCCATTTTGGAAATCTGTCACAGTTCAATCAATTGGTTTGAAGAATATATAATAGAAGAAGCTTCTATTGTTGATGACTTCATTCACAATTTCTTTCTTTCTTTTAAGAATCAGTTTTAATCTAATCTAGAATTACATCTGCATTATATATTCTGATATACTAAACATGCTCCACAAGCTGAAATATAGCTTTTTTTCTTCTTTGTAAAGCTGCTTTAACACAGTACAATGATGATCTCTTACAATGATGCCTCTTACCTATTATATGCATCTTACCCATAGTAAGTACAGTCATATTGGAGTAATATAAACACAATAAGTCTTTTTTGTAATTCCTGATGTTAAGATAGCATCCAAATCTCTCCCATTTTGAGGCCCACCATGTGATGTAGGAGTGCAGTTTTTAAAACATTGCATTTTAATTGTCTTTAACACCATTGCTGCATGTCCGTACAATTATAAAAGACGTTTCAATCCCGGTTTGTGGACGTAAAATCAGGTTTATTTTGTACAATAACATAACGGATCTCCATACAGGAGTGAATATTAATGTGTATCCTGTCACATTTACCATGCAAAAACAATGCAAAGTTAAATATGCATGGTGTGTGTGTGTGTGTGTGTGAACTTTGTAAATGCATTGTGTGCGAGTCAGTGTCATCAACTCTTTAACTCCACATCAAATACATCAAATAATCATTGGTAAAGTTCTTACTGTAGTATTTCTCACAAACGTTACGTGAGATCTGCTTCCTTCATGTCTGTCACTGTGCTGTTCATCTGATGCCGGAGACTTGAGGCACACTCTGACAAGCACGTAGGAACAGTGGGCGGGGAGAACTAGCATTAAAACCACAGGCAACAAAAACCGTTACAGAAAATTCTAATATTCTGAAAGCTATAATAAATAGTCTGATGGGTGTTTTGAGCTGAAACTTTACAGACAAATTCTGGAGACACAAAAGACTTCTCTTAAATCTTGAAAAGGGGGTAAAATAGGTGAAAGTAATT
The DNA here is from genome assembly GCF_052040795.2 of Danio rerio. Lineage (NCBI taxonomy): Eukaryota > Metazoa > Chordata > Actinopteri > Cypriniformes > Danionidae > Danio > Danio rerio. The sequence goes on along the minus strand of NC_141034.1, from coordinate 18,254,755 downwards.
GATGACTCTTTATATAAATTGTCTTATTTTCACACTTTGTATGCATCTCTAATGCACATTTGTGTTTCTGTCCAGGTCCAGGAGTCATTTGCTGATTGTGCGCTGGACATAATGAAAATGTATGACACAAATGAGAGAGGCAAGGTCATAATGAGCTGGACGGCCAGTTCTCTCAGTGACGTCACCACTATTCTACTAGCCGCTAACAGGAGACAAGAAGCCTGGTAAGCTCCTATATGGACAGCTGTAATGTCATCAAGATCTACAGTAATTGAGTTCAGCGCATCACTCATGAGGTTTTCTTCTTTAGGGAAATGCTGAAACTCTTCAGAACCCACAACAGAGTTCCCAGGTAAGAGAACAGGATCACAGTATTTTGAGCTGGGATTTTTGATAGCATTTCTTGGCTTGTTACAGTTTTGTATGGCCTCGCACACGTAATGCACAATTATGTAGTGCGTTAACTTTAAATTAGCTCAAAATGGAATATAAAAGAATTTACAGCGGCTTCAAAAGAATCAACTCTTTTAAACTGAACAAATGAATCCTCCAACACTTGTTTAAACAGACAGTACTGTTGACTCTAAAATAAATGTATTGCTATTTGAAATAAAGAAAAAAAAAAACACTAAAGAAACAAAAGAATTTTATGAAGTAGTCAGAACTGCTCTCGCAAAATGGAAAAAGAATTAGAATCGTAATACGTTGTTTTAGGGTTTAAGGTTTTTAGGAGTGCCATAGAATGCATTGATACAATATGTTAAATTGTTCTCTGATATCTGCATAGTCGGTATGTGGCTTAAGTGCAAAAATTCTCCAAAAACCATTTACAAGTCTATTTAGAACTTTGGCATTTTACCCTTGGAGGGAAAGGTCTGATATTACCATATTTAGAAGGGTCGTGAATATCTGCTGCTTTGACATTTTGACGCAAACACACACAAAGCATAATGTACTCTGAACTGTACAAAATAACCCTATTTCAGTTGCGTAAAATTATATTAACAAATTGAGAAGATTCCTCATTAAACATTTTTATCTGATGTGGTGAAAAGGTTTATTTTAGCTAGAAGGAGTTAGTGAGCTATCTTTATGTCAGCAGAGTAATCTAGTTTCTTTGAGTCGTGTTTTGGGTGAAATGCAGGCTAAATTACAATTATAATCCACAAAAGGGACCTACAAAGATGTTTTGATGTTTTAATTTTGTATGTTTAGCCTAAATGAAAACACAGGCAAGAATAAATATTAACCTCCATAAACAGATGAGTTTAGTGAAATGTATTGCTGTCCTCTAGAAAAACCACAGTAAGAGCTGAGTGATATGAGACAATGCATAAATGTGCATGAAATACCTCTATTCAGCAGATTATATGTGTATGTTGCCACATTACAACCATACATGGAAGATTTCATAAAATACACATTAAACTAGCAAAAGATACATTTATTTAATTTTTTAAAATTTATTAATTATATTTAATTTTCATTATTAATTTATTACCCTGTTATCCTATACTTTGCATTACATAGTGTACAAAATATGTATACTACAAGCTTCGATAAACTTAAAAAAATGGAAAACGTATTGTAATCTTACTAGGAAATATTGTGGCCAATCAAAATGCAGCCTAAAGTACGCATATTAAATATTCCCATAGGGATTGTCAGCTTGTTTTGTTATGATTAGCCTGTTTTCCTCTAGGACAGGGCTGGCCAACCCTGTTCCTGGAGAGCCACCTTCCTGCAGATTTCAGTTGCAACCCATATCAAACACACCTGCCTGTAATTACACGTGGTGTTCAGGTCCTAATTAATTGGTTCAGGTGTGTTTGTTATGGGTAGCAACTAAAATCTGCAGGTAGGTGGCTCTCCAGGAACAGGGTTGGCCACCCCTGCTCTAGGATGTTCCACTTTTGGGATTTACATGAGGCCAAGTTATATCGATGTACTGAACTCTTGTTATTCAAGTATGCCTTGTTCTATACCTAGATTCATAAGTGATTGTAAACCTTCCACTCATCATTGCACATTGTATAAAAGAGAAGCTTGGTCTTCTCATTCGACAAGGAGAAAAAAGCTTTTGCAAGCTTGTTTACAAGTCCATCATGGGGAAGTTGCCTTCACATCTCTGCTCTCTTATACAACAGGAAACTTTAGAGAAATATTTTCCTAGTTTTCAGAATTTTATACTCCCTCTGTTCTTTTTGTTTAAACTGAATTGGATTAGAAAGCTTTTATGTATGCTGCTCTGTCTGGTTGGAATGAAATTGGTGTCTTTGGATAATTTTAAAACAATCATTCAGCAAAGGGAAGGTGATTGTGTAACTTAAAAGTTACTTAATGTGTAGATGTCATATAAAGCAGTGTTTCCCAACACAGTTCCCGAAGGCACACCAACAGTACACATTTCCATACACTCTTCCTAATAAAAAAACACCTGAATCAACTCAGCAGGACATTAGAAGAGACTCCAAAACCTGAAATGAATGGGTCAGATAAACAAGACATACAAATGTGTACTCTTAATGTGCCACCAGGAACAGGGTTAGGAAACATTGCTAAAAAGTCAGAAAACTCAGTCTTGCTGTTCATTTTGGCAAGGACACTCGTATAGAATAGTCCTTTTGGTTAAATAAAATGTTTAAATATTCAGATTTCATTCTAAGGCACCTTTTAGATACCCAGATAGATGTTTTTGTAGCAGTGATTGTTGAATAAATAAGTGTTTTGTTGACATGTGGTTTGTCTGACTAACCGGAGTTGTGTTGTGGTGTCTAAAGTGCAGAGCTGCTGAATCAGTTCATGACGTGTGTGAAGGAGGCTGGTCAAGTCTTTCAGGCAGTGGAGCTGGTGCAGATCTCTGCCGCCTTCTGTTTGTCGGAGACCCCCAAACTCCTCCAGAGGGTCCAGCAGGAGTTTGAGCTCTCGGAGGAACACAAGTAAATGCTGCTTTTATAGAATTGTCAGTTCAACAAGGAAAGTGAAGAATAAAATTGATAGTCTGTTTCTCATTTGTTTTTCAGGAACATTCTATCTGATCTGGAGATTCAGACCTTTAATGGTGATTAAATGTTGAAGCTGAGAAATATCCTGATGCGTGGATGATTCCTCTTCATTATGGTTATCGCTGAAAATATGGAGAAATGTCAGTGTATGATGAACAGTTGTGTAATGAACTGATGCCAGGCTTCATTCAGATGAAAACTATTAATATTTGCTCTTAAGGATATTAAAACGGAGTCTGGTTCTGCTTCTCGAACTTTGTTTTGTTGATTTTCATCAAAATGCACATGGTTGGTCTTTCTCTTCAATTTTTTTGGCTCATTTTTCCCAAGTAAAAAAGTTCCATTCAGCTGATCTCGGTCTGGCAGGAGCACACTTAGCATAGCATGAATCATCGAATTGAATTAGACCATTAGCATCTTGCTCAAAATGACAGAGTTTCAATCATTTTCCTATTAGTTACATTTCGTTACCATTAGAAAAAGGAAAGTTGCTATTTTCAAGACCAAAATAGTTCATATGGCTTGTATAGTTCCTAGCCACATTGGCCTACAAAATAGTGACTGTCTTATCACATGTAACTACAGAAGTAAAGCTTTAAATAGGAAAATTGTCAAGTCTTTTTTTGAATTTGGTAAAAAAAAAAGTGAGATGTTAATGGTCTAATCTAATTCAATGATTAATACTAAGCTAAAAGTGCTCCCTCCAAACATGGAGATGGGCTGAATTGATTTAAGAATTGTAAAACTCAACTGTTTAACTTTAAAGGGGACTCAAAATGAGCCGATTTCAAAATAAATGTAATGTTTCTTTAATGAACAGTGCTTATTTATAACATCAGTATTTTAAACGTGATTCTTCCTAAGTAATAGATCTTTAAAAAACTAATGTGATGGGGGAATATGCGCAGCTGTAAGTAAATTATGTAAGTAAACAAATTTGCCCTAAATTTATTCTTATTTCAACCACTTTAAATCATCACAAGCCATAATCATTGATTAGAATTTGAAAAATCTGGCGCATGTTCACATTAAGGTAGGTTTCTCTGCAAATTTTATAAATCATACCCCATAGCTGTTATACAAAGGGGAGAAAAGCTCATACTACTCTTGAAGAAATGTAGTACCCACTTCGATTTTTGTCTAGGTAATCAGTATTAACGTTTAAGTGAATAATTTGACAGCACACTTTCTGTAGGCGCACGGTCACATTACACTTGTATTTTAAAATACCGCCATTTAAATAATTGAATGAAAAATATTTACCTACACCATTTAACAACTTATAAATCTATCAAAACTTAACTATAGTGTCTAAACGTAACTTTACCCCAACTCAACAGCAACAAGTGTTTCTTGTTTTTGTTTGTAATAAAACAGTCACAAAGTATTTTGTCCCTAACAATAAATGCCTTCTAATGCAAGCACATAATAAAGACCCTTGATATACAAGGAGGCCCACTTTAGTGTACTTTGTTGCATATTTTATATACTGTACATTTCTCCGGGTGCTCTGGTTTCCCCCTCAGTCCAAAGACATGCGGTGAAAAGGTAAATTGAATAAACTGGCCGTGAAGGTGTATGGGTGTTTCCAATACTGGGTTGCAGCTGGAAGGGCATCCGCTGCTTTAAAAAACACATGCTGGAATAGTTGGCCGTTCATTTCACTGAGGCGACCCCTAAAAAGCTGAAGTAAAATGAATTAATGATTAGCTACTACTTTGAAAAGTGAGTAGCCTTAAAGGAGAAATGCTCGTTTTTACAAGAAGTGAAACAAGTGTAAAATAAATATGTCCCTTTTACTTTAAAAAAAAAAACTTTTCTTTAAATTTCATTTTCAGGGAACAGGGCAGATGCCGTTGTGTGGGTGGGCAGTTTGCTGAATGTTGTGCTTCAAGTGACCCATGATGGCAGTGGGGAAAGGAATTGTCAGGCTCATGTTAAAACACCAAACACAGCTGCTGACATCCTGCAACTTTGCACAGCCATTGAAGAATAGTGGGATCAACATTCCATAATTAACCTGACTGTGCGAAGGAGATGTGTAATTAATGACAGAATTTAAATTTTTGCATAAACTAACACTAAGTCGTTTTCATTTTTATGAACGGCCACTTTATTAAGTACACCTCACTAGTACCGGGTTGCCTTCAGAACTGCCTGAATCCTTTGTGGTATAGATCACAAGGTACTGAAAATATTCGTCAGAGAATATTTTGCTCCATATTGACATGATAGCGTCGCAGTTGCTGCTAATTTGTCTGTTGCACCTCCATGTTCCATCACATCCCAAAGGTGCTCTATTGGATGGAGCTCTGGTGACTGTGGAGGCCATTTGAGCACAGAGAACTCATTCTCACGTTCAAGAAACCAGTCTGAGATGATTCATGCTTCATGACATGGTGTGTTATGGCTGGAAGTGGCTATCAGAAGATGGGTACACTGTGGTCATAAAGAGATGGACTGGTCAGCAACAATACTCGGATAGGCTGTGGCGTTGACACACTAAAATGTGCCGAGAACGTGTCCTCCACGCCATTACACCACCACCACCAGCCTAAACCGTTGATACAAGGCAGGATGGATACATGCTTACATGTTGTTGATGAAAAAATTCTGACCCTACCAATCGAATGTCGCAGCAGAAATGGAGACTCATCAGACCAAGCAACTCTTTTCCAATCTACTATTGTCCACTTTTGGTGAGGCTGTGACAACTGTAACCCGTTTTCTGTTCTTAGCTGACAGAAGTGGCAACCGGTGTGGTCTTCTGCTGCTGTAGCCCATGCATGTCAAGGTTGGCTGTAATGTGTGTTTAGAGATGCTCTTCTGCATCCCTCAGATGTAACGAGTGGTTATGAGAGTTAATTTTGTATTTCTATCAGCTGGAACCAGTCTGGCCATTCTCCTCTGATCTCTGGCATTAACAAGGCATTTGTGCCCAAAGAACTGCCGCTCACTGCATATTTTCTTTTTTTTTGGACCATTCTCTGTAAACCCTAGAGATGGCTGTGCGTGAAAATCCCAGTAGATCAGCAGTTTCTGAAATACTCAGACAAGCCTGTCTGGCTCCAACAACTATGCCACATTCAAAGTCACTTAAATCACCCTTCTTCCCCATTCTTATGCTCAGTTTGAACTGCAGCAGATCGTCTCGACCATGTCTACATGCCTAAATGCACTACGTTGCTGCCGTGATTGGCTGATTAGAAATTTGTGTTAACAAGCAGTTGGACAGGTGTACTTAAGAAAGTGGCTGGTGAGTATATTTCATATGATAATTAAGGCATCGGGTTTAATTTAAGTAAAGGGAACTAATCACTTTAAAAAGTAATGCAGACCCGCATACCAATCAGATGAACATGTTTACTAAAAAGTCTTCACTACACTGTATTTCACAAACTATTAAAAAGATAGTTCACACAAACAAACAAAAAATACTCACTACTGACTCGCCCTCAAGTGATTATTAACCTTTATGAGTTTCTGTATTCTGTTGAACGCAAAAAGACGACTTTTTTTTTTTCTTTTTTAAATATTTCCCAAATGTTGTTTAACAGAATAAGGAAATTTTCACAGTATGTCTGATGATATTTTTTTCTTCTGGAGAAAGTCTTTTTTTATTTTATTTCGGCTAGAATAAAAGCAATTTTTAATTTTAAAAAATAATTTTAAGATCAAAATTATTAGCCCCTTTAAGCTATATTTTTCAAGAGTCTACAGAACAAACCATTGATTTGTAATAACTTACAATGATTTGCCTAAAAAACCTAACCCACCTAGTTAACCTTATTAACCTAGTTAAGCCTTTAAATGTCACTTTAAGCTGTATAGAAGTGTCTTGAAAAATATCTAGTCAAATATTGTTTACTGTCATCATGGCAAAGATAAAATAAATCAGTTAATAGAAATGAGTTATTAAAACTATTATGTTTAGAAATGTGCTGAAAAGTCAGCGCAATACCCTAGTGGTTAGTGTGCTGACATATGGTGTAGTAGCACTTCAGGGTGCCCGAGTTCGAATCCCGGCTGTAGGACATTTCCTATCCCTAACTCACTCTCACTCTCTCTCCCATGTCACTTCCTGTGGGGGGAGAAACTATCAAACTATCACTTTCATCCAAATTCACAGACATGCAAAACACCGAAATGCCATTCATGTCAACAACCATGATTTATTGATCGCCAATACTGAATGAGAGAAGGACTGATTCTCAACAGTCTGGGTTAATAAACAACCAGTAAATATAACTTTGAAACTGAAGAGTTACATTGTGAAATGGTGAACAGGAGTAAAGCTGCCAACCACAGTGCTGATCCAGCGGCCCTTCAACCTGCGCATTTGATCCTAACCAGTGAGAGTGCACCATATACACTGAGGAGTGCCACTGCCAAGCTCAACAAAACCTTTGAGATGCGTTTCCCGCAAATGAGGTACAGCTACTGGTTGTTCTGCATGGTAGGCCACTTAAGAGTACTTTTAAGGGCAAGGACTTCCTGGAAAAAAGTGCATCGGGGAGATGAGAAACGCTAATATTTTGGGCTAGCACGCAACCTATTAATAAATTAATCAGAGGAGCGGAAGGTTCTATTAATAGCGGGCGAGCAACACTCCTCATAATTTACATAATCTCCACAGAGTGGGTGTGGCTAAGGGGCCTGTGTGGTGCCCAAGCCTACGGCATTAGCATATGCTGATAGCAAGCTAATCACCTGCTTTGTTTCTAAAGTGAGCCGGGCTTCTTTGAGCCAGTCCTGCGCCACGCGCTGTGATTCTCCGCGAAGTTGGTTGACGAACTTAGCGGCTAGTTCCAGGTCGCCGCGCTCGATGCTGTAAGTAGCGTAGGCTAGCAGCTTGAATGTGTCAAGGTCTTCAGGGGCTAGTTTCGCAGGTGGCGCTTCTTGATCCCTCTCAAACAAAAGGACGGACTGTAGGTAGGACAGGAAGTACTGGTAAAGGCTGTTGCGGGTTTCGTCGATAAGCGCCACACGTCGTGCGAGCCTGCGGATGTCGTAGAAACGTGCGCGAAGGGAAGCTTCACTGTAGATTCCTCGGTTGAGGGACTCTTCAGGAATGGCGATGGCCAGTGCCTGTGCAAATTCGTTTTCTGCGCAGCTTTCTTTAATAGCACGTACAGCGCCCTCTAGAGGCTCAGTGGGGGAATCAGCACCTGCAGATTTCAGCGTGTAGTTTAGAGCTTCAACCGAAAGCCACAGCTGGTGAGCTTTACGAGCCTCTTCCTCAGCAATCACATGACCTTGAAGACAAAACAAATATTTGATATGTGAAAAATGAGAAACAATATCAGTCAAGTCACATCGAGATCAAGGTTTTTTAGTTCAGCATTTTTAGTTTGTTTTTAATTCAATAATATATTAAAAATTGCTGTAAATTTCATTTAGTAGTTTTTTTGTTTTAATTTAGATTTGTTCATGGGAACACATTTTCTGTTTAGTTCTGATACATGTAGTTTTAGTAATTCTAGTATAACAAAGTTAACAGATTATGTCCAGTCTAGACCACAGCAAAGTTTAATGTTTGCGCAGCTTAATTTAACCCTTGTTCAAACTTTTTAGTAATAAAAGTACAAAAATAGTTTGGACAGACACTGAACCCAAAGCCATTAAACAAATAATAGAGAAAAGTAAAAAGTAGCGCCATCTACAGGTAATTTTCTGAAAAGCTGCAAGGTAAATTTTCTGCTGCAGAATCAGATCATTTCGAATCATTATTTTATTTCAGTTTTTTTTTATTGATTTGTTTTAGTTTCAGTTCTAGTTTTTCATTTATTGTGATTTTTCTTATTTTATATCAGTTAACAAAAATATATTTGACCAACAGATTTAGTCTTGGTTTTTTGTTTACTAAAATAACCTTGATCGAGATTCAAATGGTTGTAGCCGTCTAGCAAACTTACTGTCTATGGCCTCTTCAATGCCTTTCAGACGAGCGTAAGCTGCGTTCATGTCCAGGGTGAAGGTGTCCAGCTGTTCTTGAGTCAGTCTGCGGTAATGAGTTTCTTGCTCCATCATCTTACTGTTCAGAATCTACAAACAAAGACAGAACCTATTTAGATTGACATGATATACAGTTTTTTGCCATCTGCTTACGTAGGAATAATTAAGTTACATACCCTATAATAGTAATGCTAAATGCTACCTCCTATGATCTGTATGGTCGGGGGGTCCAATTTCGCTATACGAAAGTGTACGATTGATTGATAGTATAAACCTTAGAGCTGTGAAGTTATTAAGAAAATTACGGTCATGTTGAAAAGAACAAGGTCATATCAAACCTGCAAGGTCTGTATACTGGTTTTGGACTGAACACCTTCTTTATTCATTCAATTTAATTTGTACAGGATGTTTCAATGTGAAGAGGCAGTGTGTGTACCTCTTGAGCCTCTTCACGCAGCTCCTGTTCCTGAACCTTGAGCACGTCCCGCAGGTGATCTGTGTGTGCAGCAGCCTGACGACGCAACTGAGTCCTCATCTCAGCCTCCATCACTTCACGCACCTCCTGAACCTACACACACAAACACACAAAGTCTCTCAGTATCACTGTGCAATATCCAGACATTTCAGGTAGCGATGAGCCAAAATAAATAATGATTATTTAATAAATAAGTCATTTTGTAAAACTTTTACAAATGTACACAGCGTAAATTATATTGATAAAAACACACAAGGCAATAAAATAACTACATTTTATGGCAGTAATGTTTTACTGAATCTGAACTACTGAGGCCAGCATTGCCATGACAGCACAGTTGTATTATTGCAAGCAGCAACAATAAGTATACTACATATAAAAGCCCTGTTGGCACATTATTTGAGCTGACATTTGTCTTCCAGTGAGAGGTACTTGCATATATATTTATACAGGTGCATATATATTATACATGAGTGGAATATCAACACATTCATTTTAAGCTTTGAGAATGATGCGCTCAAGCTAGTCAATGGTGCAATCTGCTGCTCTTTGAATGGGTTTCATTGTGAAGCACTTTCCGCATCCAGTGTGAAAGCTGTTTGAGGCTACACACTGCTGGAGGGAGAGTGAAAGTAGTGCGCAGAAAATAGCCATTTGGCACATGACAAATGACAAGCGACAGACCGAAAGTCATTCATTTTTAATGGAGAGTAGTCAGGGAGCTGCATAAAGTTATGAGTCGGATCCAATTTGAGCTGTGGATACGTTTAAGTATTTGAACTCCTGTGACTAGACCGTGTGCAGGTTAACTCTAGATCGGTTACGCGGCCGGCCGGAAATGAGATTTGCACATCAATATAGCAGCCTTTTTTATGACACTGTATAACAATAATTAATATTTTTACAGTATTGTGACAGTTGGGTTTAGGTTGGGGTAGGAGTAAAAAAACACAATTTATTGGGTAATTTAATAGCTACTCAGTATAACTAATGTTTTTACGTTACTGTAACGGTTGGGTTTAGGTTTGGGGGCAGACGTTAATAAAATACAATACATGGTGAAATTTGAATAAACAGTAGAAATAATTCTCATTAACTTCCGGCCGCAACCATATCCAATCTAGCAACAACCCTGTATGCAACCGGCTGACCGGATGTAATGTATTTCAGTGTCATTCAAGCAGGTCCGTGCACTCGAGATGAGAAATACTCATTTTTTTATTAGTAAAAAGTCATTTCTATTCATAAACAAGTGATAACAAATAGAATTTTTTAAACATCCCCACATTCCCTCTAAAAAATTTTTAGCGATCTGCGAGTTTCTAGTATTCAATCATTCAAACATGGTGAACGCACAGAGAGAGGCTCTTGCTTTTGCACTCTTTTATTTTAATCACTGAAGAGCGTCGCACTGTAAACCAGACATTGAGCCATGCAGCGCCACACATTTTAGAATTCTAAACATAGATTTCTATCAGTGTACGCACACCGTCGGCAGTCAGGAGCAGTCTGTGGCGCCCAGCTACTCAGGACACTGTTCATATTTCTGCCGCACCACAAGGTGCCATCTGAATAATTTAATTTTAAATAACCTGTGAATGTGCGCATCTGGTGTGCGATACTTTGTCATGTGCACGCTGTGTCGCGGTGCTGAGTGGCGCATCCAGTGTGTGACCTGCTTGAGAGCTATCCCATGATACATGACAAAACTGAAAATTCTGTGCCACTGCCACAAGGGGGCATAATAGTCGTGTCCAAATGTCATGTGGAAAGGCGGCTTTAGGTGACAGGTCAGTCTAAAGGCTGATTTATACTTCTGCGTCAAGCGCACACGTATGGTCCAGTGCAGCCTTCATGCGGTCGCATACTTCTCACAGTAGCTGACGCTTACACACACCTCTCAAAAAAATTAACTACACGTCGCAACGACATGTAGCGTAAGCTCTGTGATTGGTCAGTTGGGTAACGCTGATGAGTGTGGGTGAGAGCCAAGAGTGTCAAGTCCCGTGAAGGAGCTCCAGATGGAAAGTTTTGTTTTGCATTTACCAAATGATTAAAGTTGCAGAGCAACACAAGCAGCAGACAGAAGCATAGATGCACAGCTACACACAAGGCATGCGCTGTGGGTCACAGCAATCACTCAACACAGAAGTATAAATCAGCTTTAAGTGTGGTTCAAAACCCCCTTATGAGTACAATAAAATCGAGGGACATGACATTGCCTAGTGTGTTGCAACTGGGGCCTCACTTTGAAGCTAGGGTTGGCGTTCGTATGTGAGGGCCTGGCTGTTTCCCATGGTACCCTGCTGGGTTCAGCCCTAAAGAGCAATGTGGGACCATCCACCTGTAGGCCAACCAGCCGTAAGGGACAGTTGCTCTGTTTATTGGGCAGTGGATATAATCTTTGGACAAAGAATTTGTTTTAAATAAAAATAATTTTGCTAATAAAAATCGTAAAAAAAAAATACAGAGTTTTTGCAGGTTTCACAGATTTAAATTTAAGACTTTTTAAGACATTTTTCATTCATTATAAATGAAATTTTACACTAGCACTAAATGCTAAGGAATTTTTAAAATGGCCCAGATGGAAAAGATTATTATTTGACCTATCAAAAAAATTATTAGAATTTAATACATTTAATAATACAATAATACATTAATAAAAACAATTAAAATATTTTAGATTTTATTTTTTAGCTAAATATTTTAAATATTGTGTAAAAACAAGCAAGCTCTACTTGTCTCCATACACTTTTTTCCCAACATAAACTTTCTTTTACATAAAAATCAAAATGTTTAAAAAGTATAATAAACTAAATCTATGGACAACAATTTGACCAGGACAATGTCCTCAGCATTAAATACACGGAGAACTTTTAAACAAATATTATTGTAGGGAAATAATTCAACCATTATGATAAATAAAGTTAAAAACTACCTTTTTAAAAAGTTTACCTTCTAAAAAAGTTTAAAGATTTATTGAGATGGATTGTTGGTGATTGTATGGGTTTTGGCCAGATTGGGAAGTAATACATAAACAAAGGAAAATTAAGACCTGTTTAAGAAAGATTTAAAGGGTCACGAAACACCAAAACACATTTTTTGAGCTGTTGACAGTCGTATATGTGTCCCACACTGCTAAAAACACTATTAGGACACCTATATTTCGCTAAAAAGTGTAAATTGGTTGTTTTTGCGTTATTTCAAGCAAATTCGTATTTCCGGTTTGAAACGAATTTTTGAAGCTGCGTCACGGCCATGACATAATAGCGTTGTATTCCAGCGTGCAGACTGGGCGTCTGTGCCAGAGTGTGTCTTATTACGTCTTACAGTGTGATGCATTAATGCATGAGTAAGGCTTGGTTCAAACCAATCAGCGCGCTCTATTGTGCAACTTCATTAATATTCATTACTGTCATAGTGTCATTACTGTCACAGTGTTTAGACGGCAGAGACGACACGTTGTATTGGCAAAACAAGCGTGAAGTGTTGCTTTTATAGTTTGCTGCAGTTAAAATTTGTTTTCATTTTCTCTTTGTGAGAGCTCAGCTGGAGTCACGTGTGGATTAACAGTGCACGCGACGCTCGGCAACAATTACTTGCGTGTCTAAGGAGGAACACTGTGTACCTGAGAGCTGTTCTCATCTGCAAACGCTGAGATCCGGATTCGCTTGAAGTCTTCTCTTAAAAAAGACGCGACTCTAGTTGCTGGTGATTGTCCTGTCTCTATAGATTTGGTAAGTGAGCAACCAGTGCTCTTTGTTTATTCAGTTTGTTCGTATCGAACTAAGTTACTTATAGCATCGAGTGTAAACATGTTAGCACCACAAGTAAACTTTAACCTCGTGTAGGATTTTTGCCGCATTTTGTGACCGGAATAACCCACGCGGCTTTCTGACGCTACCTGCCGTGTGCATCTAAGTTTCCGGGAAATGCGGAGGGTTTTTTTCTCTCATTCGCCGTGCGGTATCAAACATTGCATGAAAAATACACTCTTAGAGCAGTTCCTCGAATCAAATATCTCGTTTGTCGCGAGGGACATGAATGAATTCCCTGAGTGAAAGAGCCAAACTGCAGTTAAAGTCCACCATTTAATAATTTGGCAAATAATTCGACTACAGATGTCCATGTAAACACCATCCCTTTCTCCCGTGTTTGTGTGTGTGTGTGTGTCTTGACTCTGAAACTCGCGCGTGCCCAAATAGACACTCCCATACCATTCCTCTTTTCTTCCTCCGACACTCCCCCCTAAACAGAGCTGGACACGCCCACTTTTCTGACTTTTTCCAAAGTAGAGGTGTGAAAACACCCTGCTGAAACAATGGGGTTTCATGGCTCTTTAAGACCCACAACACAGCATTTTAGTAAATTTAAGACTTTAAGACCAAGCAGACACTCTGAAATAGACATTTAAGCACAAAAATAAATTTAAAAAAACTAAACATTTTGGAAAATTCATTTTATGACCCATTCAGACCCTACCTTACTGATGCTACAGAGAATATTAACACATCATTCTAAATATGACTTTCTTAAAAAAACATATTCATTATTTAGCGATTTAATACTTTGCATAACAGTACAGCAGTGAATACCAGACCTTTTTCTCCTGCTCGAGTCTCATGTCCTCTCGGCTGTGCTCCAGAGCAGAAATCACGGCTCTCTCCTGCGCTTTCTGATCTTCCAGCTTCTGCTGCTCTAGAGCCACTTCAATGTGGATCTGCTCCCTCACGCGCTGCTCTGCCAGCTCTCGGTTTAGCTGGTCGATGCGCCGGTGGGCATGAGCAATCAGAGAGTTCAGATCATCTGCGCTCAGCTTTCCCGCTGAGAAAAACATGGAATCCCCTTTACATCACTTTAATAAACCATCATCAGCTTTTATTAATATAAAATGTAGAGAACTTGAATCCATGTAAAGAGTGTGATATCTTACATAGTCCTTTCCAGTTGGCCTGGATCTCAGGTGTGATGTTGGCAAGCTCCTGCTGGAACTGAGCTTTAGCTTCATTTACCAGCTCACTGTACTGAGACACGATCTTGGCCTCGGACTGTGCCGTCTGCACCTGCGCAGGAGACAGACAACACCTAGGATTGAGTTACACATCCAGATGGGATGCACTAATAGTCACTGAGAGCATAAAGCTAAATAGATTACAGGCACAAATCTCATTAATATGTACAGGGGGTTTCTTCAGAGCACATTTATGTTGTGATGTTTACAATACTTACCTTGGTTACAACTTTGTCCAGATCCACAATCATGCTGTGCAAGTTCTCCTCAGCGGCCAGGATCTGCGGTCTCGCCGAATCAATCTTGGATTGTTTTGCTTTGTCGATCACACTACGCAGCTTTTCAAGCTCTCCTCTATATATAGAGATGAAAAAAAAATGAGTGTAATTTGTGAAATACCAAGTGTACATATTTACACCTAAACAACGTGCAAGACTCAAATCATACAAATTGGTTCTTTCTAAAGGTGCAGAGATAAATACAATATCAGAATATTCAATTCAATTTTATCTGTATAACGCTTTTTTTTGTTTACTTATTTTCATTAGAGAATTTGCAGATGATCCCTAAAACTGCGTGCGTGAATATCAAACCTTAAGCCAAGTTTACTGAGCTAGGAGGTGATTGGTTTTCTAAAGTATTTCCCAGTTCACGCTTGAGGGCTCGTGCAGCTTCACGAAGCCGCTGAGGAACAGACTTCACCATGTTTATGCTGCCAAATGTCCCAAATAGTCCTCGCTGCAGCTGTGACGACATAACCTAAAACTCGTCTTGCAGCAACGGCGGCCGTCTGTGGGCGTGGCCAGGCCAGAATGCATTTTCAATTTCAAATCGACTTTCATTCGTCGCGATGTGTTAAATGAAAATGCATTATGTTTTTTTCATTTTCATTTTCATTCTGCAGCAAACATTGCACATATGTCTTGGAAAATGCTAACTGAAATACAGAAATACACTGCCATTTACATATTGCATTATCGTTTTGCGTATTACATTTCAAAATTAATTTTGCTACACACATCCCATGCTGTTATGCTGAAAATGTAATCCTGCATTTCCTAGACGCGAGTGTAAATGCATTTAGGACAAATAACATTCAAATGATCATTTTGCTACAGTTTCTGCTTGTACTTTATTCACATCAAATTCAGTTTGTGTATAGCATTTTCAATTTAATTTCGCTACTTATGAAGCTTTAAAATGTGGATACAATTTACATATTAAAACAGTGTTTGAAATGAGAAATGCAAACAATGTAATTTAATTTACATTTTCATTCTGCACCAAACATTGCTCATATGTCTTGGAAAATGCAAATTCAAATACAGAAATACATTGCCATTTAACATATTGCATTGCCATTTTGCATATTACATTTTGAATTAAATTATGCTACTCATATGCTTCCATACTCTGAAGGTCTAATCGCTGTTTTAAGTTATCCAGAGCTGTATGAATGTACAAATCTTGATTATCACAATATTATTAAATATTACAATTTTATCAACATATACAGCAACACTTTTGCACAATCGATACCCAGCTGATTCAGTTGTTTCATAAGAGGACCGCGCTTCTTCTCTTCTTTTTTCCTTGTCAACATAAAGGCAGTGAGGTGCGCCTCAGGTTTTTGGAATGAAAAAAGCACATTAGCTGTGGTCGGCCCCTTGTTCAACTGCAAGACATACTTAACTTGCGGGACGATAACGTATAACCCGTGCCTACAGACACATTTGCCAAAGAAGCAAATGGAAGAAGAATATTGCTTGAAACAGATGTGTTGATGCCAAAAAAAGCGCTGATGTTGACCTGAATCTGCATCATAAACGCAACAAATAGGCTTTACCTTTTATTTTACAGCATATAAAGCATGTATGCACATTAATGCAATATCATATTTAAACAACAAAACTGTTTACAAAAAGTCAACATATGCGCGCGTTGTTGTTGTCTTTTCATCACGCAGCGCGCACCTGAGCCATATATCATGGAAACCATATATCAAGACATAATCTTTAAAATAATATTTTCTATTAAAAATGTAAAAGGTTTTGTGATTAAAATAATAACAGCGGGGCATTGAATAAATGCATATTTTCCATGGAGCGAGCGATTTGAGAAAGTCAGCTATTTTATTTGACGGAAGACAAAAATATGATTGGAAAAAAACAGCCTATGCCGGTTATTAAAAATAATCAGTCAGTGTTTTCGATTTGTAATATAAATTAATTATTTAAGTGGAAAATAATTTAGGGCAGAATTTTATTCATTTTATTTAGTTTATTCTGTTCTTCTATGCTAAACACTGCAGGTGCGTGAAGATGCTCTGTTGTATTGTTCTATTATTAATATGCTAGCATTTAAAAATAAATCAGTATTTTATGCAATATTTAATGTGTCAGACACAAAATAGACAAGTCAATTTGTTTAATATAAAATTAATAGTAATCTGACCAGTTAACCATAAACAACCGATTAATGAGCGGTGGTTGTCGGTTAGCAAAATTAACCGAAATGAGCATCCCTAACACACACACATATATATATATATATATATATATATATATATATATATATATATATATATATATATATATATATATATATATATATATATACATATACAAACACACATACACATATATATATATATATATATATATATATATATATATATATATATATTTTACTATAAATGACTATAGTATTTTTAATATGTAATGCCTGTTTTTATTACATTTTTTGTTTTTGCTGTTATATAGTTTTATTTGCTTCTGTTTGGTATAGCACATTATTTGACATTATAACAATTGAACTCAACCATTATGCCTCATGTTTCATTGACAGTTTTATTGATCACTAAGATATGATTGACTTGGGCTACGTTCACACTGCAGGCAAATGTGGCACGAATCAGATTTTTTCCCCCTCATGTGACACAGGTGATGACAGTGTGAACAGCCCAAACCACATGGAATCTGATCTTTTTAGGTCAGATCTGTGCCACTTTCATATGTGGTCTTAAATCAGACACAGATCTGATGTTTTGGAATGCGACCGCAGTGTGAACGGTTATGTCGGATTTCATGTGACTTTTACGTGATCTTTGAGTGACATGCGTCATTTTTCTGTGCTGCAAACATCCTCTACTCCTCAGCAGCAGGGCGTCAGTACCACAGAAAGTTGGTTGTTCATGTTGAAAAAGAATCTGAAGGCATAACTGGTGCTTGTTAACTAATCTGGTTAACGATTGAGGCACGGGTAGATCGCAAAGCCGAAAAGCGTTGTGGGTGTTGCGGATGGGGGATCTGTGTGCAAATGAGGAAGAACTTGAACTTGAAAAGGGTAATAATCATATAAGCATGATCTGACAACGAGCTTACTCATGCAGCACTCACATATGTGGATAATTAGACATTTTGTGTTCTCCGTAATGCACTTTTGCGCATGCGGGTCAGTTTAGGACCATGATCTGTTCACACTTCAAATCTGATAATGGTCACATTTATGAGAGCAGTGTAAACAGCCATGCGAAAAAATCTGATTTGAGCACTAAGCCTTGCAGTGTGAACGAAGCCTTGGATTCAAGTTGCTTCAGTTTAAAAGTGAAAATTGCAAAAATAGCTTAGATGTATTTTTTATTGCAATAAAATAGCTTAGATGGTGCTAATCTACTTTTGCCAAATAGCTTTTAGCTTAGCTACATTTTCCATAGGGTAGCTTTTAGTGTATTTCAGCTACATTTTGAGAAGAGTAGCTAATCTCACTACATTTTTCAAGTAGCTTGCCCAATACTGATAGACACATTTGCCTGTCTAGTTACCATGTGCAACATAGTATGATAAGGCTTTGTTCCAATTGTCCACCCTTTGGTCAAAGTACTGAAATTGTAATTAAAGATATCAGAAGCAGATCTCACTTGGCTTTGAACAGGGCTTCTCCAGCATCGTCCACAGCTCTGGCCCTCTCGTTCAGAGCCTCATTCAGTGCCTGAGTGGACTTCTCATCTGGAGGAGTCTGGGCACACACATGCACACACACATGCACACACGCACGCACACACACACACACACACACACACACACACACACACACACACACACACACACACACACACACCATGTTAAACCCAGCAGAAAATAGTCTAGCTACATTTGACATTTAATGTCATAAAATGTTATCACAGTGCTCTCTAAAACACTTGATTCTGATTGGTCAGTAACAACATTCCAAGGTATGTTATTCCCAGACAACAACCATTAACACTAATAACGAATTCTCAATCTGGTACTTTGAATCATCTTGACCGCCAGTGAATACATTTAGATCCAGATTTATATATATTGTCTGTCATTTTGCTGTTTTTGACTAGATGGTTCGGGGCTGAATAATACATAGGTTAGTTTGTGCTACAGATATATTTTTTTTTCTGTCAGCTTTGCATTTAATTGATAAATAATAAACTATTACACATCAGAACAATATTTTGTGTCTAATTTTTTTAATTTTGTGGCAAGTAGCCCTGTAAAAGCAGGATAAAGTACATTCAGGTGGTTGTATAAACCATTCAGGCTTATAAAACAGCCTTCTGCTTCACTTCAGGCAGCTTATTCTGCAATAACAATTAGCAGACACCATTTGTAAATGCTTCAAATGACTGTGTGAGTGTGTTCACCTCTGAGTCCATGGCTTCTCTGAGTTTGTCTGTGTGAGCAGCGATGGCGGTCAGCGCAGCCTCCTGAGCTCCGATGGCCTGCAGGGTGACTTTAGCTGAGCTGCCGAGAGTTTCTTCCAGTCCAGCAGTGAGAGCTGAGAAACACACCAACACTCACTTATATCAATATACTCTACCATTCAGGTTTAGGTTTGTTATTTTTTTTGAAGCCAAAACCTTTATACTTTAACATGCATTAATCGGTTTAAAATTGACAGAAAAGACTGTATATATCTATATTTCATTACAAAACAATTATTTACCAAATTAGAACCGTTTAATTTAATTACTTGTTAAAAGATTAGTTAACCCATAAATGAAAAGTCAGGTATTTTTCACAACATCATGTTGTTTCAATCCACCCCTAAGACCATTCTTCATATTCAAAGCAAAAACTGCAATATTTTAGATGAAATCCAAGACAGTACAAACAGAGTTGAACCACTGAAGTCAGATGGAATGTCCAATTCAACTTATTCTTTATGTATTAGCGGGCGCAGCCATTTGAAATTTTTGGCTTGTGAATTCCGATCTCATTCACTTCCATTCATATTTAGATGTTAAACACAGCTCGTTATGCTGCTTGATGTTGCAAACTGATATTGTCCTATTATATTATTCTGCTTTGTCTGTATAATCATGCAAACACCTGTTTTTTATTCTTAGTCATTTCTCCCATAGGCAACTGAATCTGAAGTTTTAAAAGTAAGGTCAATACGATTTTCACACAAAAAAAATGTATACAGCAAAAATTCATTGTTATTAATCTCATCAAAATAAAAGTTTATTATGACAATTTGTGTGTGTATGATGTTTATTCACTATGTATTTATAAATACACACATGCATGCACATGAGAAAATTTTCATTTAGTCTTTATATACATCTTATTGACCTTATTCTCCGCAGACGAGCGGGCGCTGCCATTTGAATCTTTTTGGCACGAGACTTCCGGTCTTATTCACTTCCATTCATTTTTAGACATTAAAAACTGCTTGTTTCGCTGTTTGATGTTGCAAACTGATATTTCCTTGTTAAATTATTCTACTTGGTCTGTATAGTCATGCAAACATTTGTTTGTAGAGCAAGTAGTTTGACCGTTTTTTGCCGTTTATTATTCCTTGTCATTTCTCCCATAGGCGACTGAAACGGAAGTTCTAAGACAATCACGAAAACAGGCGCACTTCCGCATTTTAGAATAAGGTCAATACACATCTTATGTCCAAACAAACATTTATTTTGAATGCGATTAATCACTAGTAATTTTTGCCCAGCACTAAAATAAATAAAAAATAGAGACTCATGCATGTGTCAGTGTGTAATTTGTGAGGATATTGACCTGCCAGCGCATCCAGCTCAGCTTTATCCTGTTGAGCCAGTCTAGCGGTCACTTCCTCCGCTGGCCTTTCCTTCACAGCCGGTTCAGGTTCAGTGCATTCCTTACAACACTCTTCAGCTACACACACAGACGAAAACAAAGCACAAAGAGTCACTCCAGCACATTGGTAATCATCACATTTTCTTTGAGCTTTGCAGTACACCATATGAGATGGGGGGGAAATGATAAAACTGGGTGATGTTAAACAATGTAGATGAAACTATTTAGTGTCTTCATCATGCATGCAATAAAGACATAAAACATGAATATAGTCAAATGATCTGTGAACAAATGGCTCAAATAATCAGATTTTTAAAAATAAATCAGCAAAAAAAGGGAAAAATAAACTCATGACATAAAGCAGACCCCCTACTTTTTCATTATTTTTTTGTAAAATTTTCTGCTCTAAATTTTTTGATTTTGTGGTGGTGATTCACAGAAATTTGTGGACAATTTTGCAAGTAAAAAAATATATACAAGTATAAAAAATGGTATCCATATTATTTACCATATTAGGTAGCCTACTATGTTAAGTGTGCTATATGACACAAATCATAAAAATAAAGCTTCTTTTTTGGTCTCTTGTCAAGACAAGATCTAAAACAGTAAGGATTAAGCCAAACAAAGGTTGCATAACTCTTATTTTTATCCACAATCTTACTTTTTCTCAGATTCCACTCCCTGGAGCATTTGACATCATGTACCTCACTCAGGACATGCATTATTATATCTTCCCCTACCGTAATACACCTAAAACACGGATTGCCATAAAACTAGTCAATGGCAAAAAATCGTTTTCGTTAACCTCCATCATTGTAAGCTGCTTGCTTGTAGGCATGAGCCGGTATAAATTTCTGACAGTATGATAACCTTGGATAAAAATATCACGGTTTCACGGTATCAATGTATTGTGATTTCTGCTCTAAAATAAGATCTTTTAAATGTCGGGGTAAAGAAAAAAAAACTTTTTTCCCCCTACTGAACACAATATATTTTATTTTAAGAAACATTTCAAATATTTTAGACCAGTATATTTTGATGTAGAGTTTATTTGATGTAGAGTTTTATTGATGTAGATGTTTTTCTGCTGGAGAAAAAAAACTTAATTGAAATAGTTGTGAAAAACATGTTTAAAAAGACCTTACATATACCATGGGAATAACGGATAACTTTCGTGATTTTAAAACCTTGACTTTTTGAAACTTGACTTATCTTCCCATGCCTACTTGCTTGTCTGTCTGTTCCACTGCTCCGTTTGTTAGATGTTTGCTCCAATTTTTTGCAGTCTGAAGCCCGTCAAATGCACAAAAAAGCCAATTCGCACCACAGAATGTCAAATGCCATCTTTGTATTGACTTCACATGTAAATCGCTCGCGCTTCATCTGCGCTGTTTACTGCACAGGTTGCAAAACATTTCCCCTCACTCTCATGTAATGTTAGGACTGTAAGGGTGCAGGTGAAATGTCATTTTTCGAAAGACACTAAAATACATTACATGCGCTGCGTATGCAATGTCTATAAATCATGTAAAACAATCAATTGCAAACTAAAATAAATATAATTTGATTATATGTTTTGGAATTAGATGTTTTATCAGATTTTTAAAATGTTTTTCGATTATTTTGCGTTTATTATGAACTTTGCAACTTTTTGTTGATTTTACGTTGGATTTAGCAATCGCGGAAATGCAAAAAACTAGTGGGTCTGATAATGGTCTGAATAAAGAGTATTTTAGTAAACATAAATTAAATAAAAAAACTACTGGTCAAAAGAGCAAGATAATTACGATCAAATTAAACATTCAAAATAAATAAATAAAAATAAATCAAACAACTAAAGGAAGTTAACAACAGTCACTAAAATAAAATAATAATTAGCAAATAAAATAATTATTTTCAGAATTCAGAAGTACTCAAACTCTGGAAAAAATCTGACCTGTGGCTGTTAAGAGAAAGGCCTGCAGATGGAGCTTTTACAGCCACCAGTCTGTCCAGTTTAAGTCAGTCAAGTTGATTATATGATTACAAACAAAAACATCCAAAATATGTTTTATCTGCCATAAAATGTAAACTAGGTATGTTTAACCACATGTATGCAGTGCAAACACAAAAATTTGCTTTGGTTGACTCTTGTGGTGTTCCATTAACTCTCCTTAACTAGAATGAAATAGAAATGCATTGACAAAACAAAAAGACTAAACTAAAACTAAAAAAAACATTCATGAAATAAACGACAACTAAACTGAAATTCATAGCAAATCTGTACACAATTGTAAAACTATAATAACCTTGATCTGAATCTATTTTTGTATCATTGACCGATAGCGTGATAGTATTTATTTTAAGATCGGTTCCCATGAGGCTAGTACTCCAACACATTTGGCACAGATCACTGCAAAAGAGTGTGCATTTGTTAGTGGCTGGTGAAGAAAGTTGGTTAACAACCCAATGTTAGTAAAGAACTCAATAATCATACAAGCTGTGTCCCAATTCAGAGGATATGTACATTGCATTACAGGACAGAACACATTACTGTAGGGCAATGAACGATGTCCTATTTCCAGGGCTCCTGTGCCCTTGAAATGTGTCTCTTAATTAATGGGCCATGAAGCATATAATACAATACATACAATGCTAACTGTTTTCTTATGGTCATAAACATACAGGACCCCTAAGGTTTATGGTGTTTGTAACCAATAAACCCACATAATTATTTAATTACATAATTATATTTTATTACTTATTCATACAGTTAAAAAACTCAATGCTCATTTTTATTTTTTACTGAACTATCCCTTTAATAGCAGCTGTCATAATTCCAACAAGAGCAATCCTCTGTAGGCTGGACCTCCTCATTTAACAACATTCACTTTGACCTTTGGATATTTAAAAAAGCACGTCCTCTGAAGTCTTTGTCCTCTTAAAACCACATTCACAGATCACCGAAAGGCACAAAAAAATCCACAAGATTAAAGCATATAATTTTTCAGATGTTCTACGACCTAACAAGCACAGATTTCATTACATTCAGTCATAAAAAAATATGCTCCACCAGTAGATACAGACAGGAATTTTGATTCACAGTAGTATGACATTTTATCCCGGCTATAATAGTGTTGAATAATAGGCCTTTTGTGGAAACTAAACCACACAAAAAGCATTCCTCATGTCATATAATGAACTAGATTTCAATCTAGGGCTGTGCCATATGACAATTGACCATTTTGAGGGATGTAAACGAAAACAATGGTCTCAAGAATCCAAAAAGAGCCACACATTGATATTGTTGTGATAGCTCTTTTAACATTAAGCTATGATTGAATTGCCTCTTGTTACAGTTATGAAATTGTTTGATGCAGGATACAGGAATAAGAGAGCAACATTTAATACATTTTAAGACCTGCTTTAAGACTCTTTAGGTTTAGGTTAAACTCTTTACTCTTTTTTGCCTCTTTAGGTTTAAACTGTTAATATTGACATTTTAATTTACAGTATACATTTAGTAATTACTGAATGTAAGAAACTAATCCTAAACTAAAAAATTCATATGTTGAATAAAAATGCTAATCCACTAAGTAATGCTATCAGAACAGCAGAAAATATTAATTTTGTTTTGGTTACTGCAGTAAACAAAGCAGCGTAATGTCAAATCTAGCAGGATATTATCAATTTCATAAACTACGCAGCATCCCACTATTTACAGATTAAATGGCAGCATACAACTATACTTTGTATAATCAAAAATGATACATTTAATACCTTGCAACTCAGAATTTAAGACTTTTTAATGCTTTTTAAGAGTCTTAAATTTCTAATTTGTTTTATCAACCTTTAATAATAATAAACAGGAAATGTTCATGAGCCAATGACATGACAACATTGAAATGGTCTATAAACATCATAGGGACAATATAAAAAGTCTACCGTTTCATATTATGCTGTATTGTTTATCTTGTGATGTCACAAAATACTTTAATAGGTTTTCATAATTTATTTGAGCACAATAGTATACGCCATTACAGGGACGCAGGCACAAACATAAAAAACAGCTCCAATGTTAACATTTTAATTAGTGATTTTTTTATTTTATTTTAGATCTGTACTTTTTTGTTGAGTGTTTTATTTCATATTTCTAATTAGTTTATCAAATATTTGCCCTAAAGTTCTAGATAAATTGAGAAATATAATCACATATGAATGAGTACAATTCTGTACTTATTTTTTTTTTTTAAATACATGCGGTCAATATATACATATAAACAATTAATAAACTGATTATAATCATAGAAATAATTATAATATATATTGTTATTAGGATATTAGTAAGCCCACATGGAATCTGCGCATGCAGAAATCCACAGGTTTTCGAAAATTTTTAGCTTATCATTGAGTCAATTTATTTACTTGTGTAAATGTTTGTAAATGTATATTTATTCAGTTTTTAAATAAAATTTATAATTATTATTGACTAAAATGAAAATGTTTATATAATTTATTTACAATACCGTTTGTACAGTATTTTTTCTTCTTTTTGGTAGATATATAAGACACTTGCTTTGTTTACCAAATAGGTGGATCTAATTGGGCTCGCACTGTAAACATCAAAGTTAGATACTACCAAAATCATTCTGCATAAATCTGGCCCTATACGAGATACAAGAATTTGTCATATCGCCAAGCAAGTATGACTGTGCAAAAAAAAATACCCAAGCTCTTCTTATCTTACAATGAAAAAGTTTTACACTTTTAATCCGTTACCAGCTTTATTATCATTCTTTGTCTAGTCCAGGGAATGAAGGGCCAAAAACCAATTTGATTGAGGGTGGTGGGTCGAAGATAAATATACCAAACTCTGTTAAAGTTGCCATTGTTGATTTACTTATTTATTTAATATTTAAAAGAAAATAGAAATTTAATTTAACCATCTAAACTTTACACTGAACTTATAACAGCAAAAAATAAATAATAATAATAAAATTATAACAGAATGAAGTTAAGCTAGTCGAGCTGCACCTGTTTTTGCCTTGATTTGCTTGTGTTCTGCACTGTCCACTATCCATTAAGTAACAGTATTAGTATATTAAAAAATCTGATTGATTTACAGCATTTAATTGAAACATTTATTTTCAGTTTGTTATGTCTTTATGTAGCTCAGCTACAAAAAATAAAAATAAATGGTGGTGGGCCAAATTATTATTAATATTATTATATTATGCATGGTTTAAAGTGGGTTATTACTCTTTTTCTGTTTTTTATTTTTCTGTAGCATGTCAGTCTGAAATTTCAATTTTCATTTCCAAACATTATTTTTGCCATTAATTGTAATTGTACTTTGAGATTATTGTTTGCACAAGGAGTCTGACAACAGTCAGTACTACAAAAACTCAATCCAGAAGAACTTTGACAACATCTCTAAGAAGCTTTAAATAATCGACTCCTAAAGCTACCTGAAAAACTGAAAAAGTGTACCAAGTGTTTTAAATGCAAGTGTGTTCATACCAGCTGTTGATTAAGTTAATTAACAAATAAAATGTTTTTATGCATAATTTTTGTCATTTATAATAATTATACAGTGATGGTGGGATGATTGGCCAAATCGAAAATTATATGGGCCAATATGGACATCTCTGGTCTAGTATCACCAGAGCTTCTGCTTATGCATCTTAAGGCCAAAACAACAAACTCTTGACTTACCTTTTCTATCATAATTCAGCCTATTTGCAACATGAGCATCAACACACAATTTAGAGTAGAAGTTGGGTCAAGGCAAGCGTAAAAGGGCCACTGCCCAACACCATTACAGAGCATGAAAGATCACAGGAAAAACTATTAAAACTACTCTGTGTCCTTCTGACAAATGCAAGTCATTTACACAGAGGATGTCTTGAGAGCAAGTAAGTTATGGAATAATAATCATTTTTGAGAGTACCATTACTTTAAGGATGCAACCTCTGATATGGGACACAGTTACAATGAACAGAAAATGTTAGCATGGGTCACAGGACAGAACCGTGCAGATGGATGGAAATGAACCAGAAGGTGTGATGTTTGAGAACATGCAGAGAAAACGAGACACTGTGCTTCTGCCTATTAACTGATCTTTCAGGCTGTGGATCAGTTGTCATAAGCAGAAGACTGTGAATGATCCAATGCTGACCTGCCGCCGAGTGGCCAGATGGGCTTTCATCACTTGTACCTGGTGCGGGCACAGAGGGCACTTCGCTGATAGCCGAAATAATATGAGCCGCCTCTGCTGAGGCTTCTGTAACAACAACAGGACCTGATCAGAAATTAAGTTCACGGCTCAGCAGATGTGAATGACAGTTATCCAACATCTGCTGACATGTGATCCTTTGATCATTTGCATATGTAGACTTAAGATAAAGTTAGACATTCAGTTACTGTGTGTGTGCGTGTATCTGCTTAAAAACTCAAATGACCACCCTGTGTATGAATATATCCAATTACATACATTTCAGAATGTAATGAGTGGTATTTCCAAATTTATACAAAATCAAAGGAGAAAAGTACTTGGATGACCTGTTTCTACATGTGCATTTAATGGACACTTTACTCCCTTTACTTTACCCATTAGGCCACGGGAGGAGATTTGGAAATGGCAAGAATGCAATGTGATTCGCAATGACAACATGACATATGTATAGTTTTTAATAAAGTTAATTTAAGTGTTAATTGTTTTTAAGAGTTAGTTCACCCAAAAATGAGAATTCTGTTACTAACTACTCTCAATGACTTCAATCATTGTCGAAACACAAGTTAAGACATTTTACATAATATTCAAGAGCTCTCTCATCTTCCCTACATAGCATTGGTACCAAAACGTTCAAAGAAAAGGGACCAAAATATTGTTAAACCATTCCATGTGACTTAAGTGGTTCAACTGTAATCATATTAAGCTGCATGGATAAATTTACATGTGCAAAAATTTTAAAAATGACCTTGTTTACCTGTCCATGCAAGAACAAGGTTTGAGTTCACTACGGGCAATGCAATGCTTGCAATGTGTGATGCGCTACAGAGTTTAATGACAATGCCTGTTGAAAAAGAGAAACAAAGGGCAACAAAGTTTTTTTTTTTTTTTTTTACTGTTGATTGATTCACAAAAGTGTTCTTGTAGCTAGGGCTGTGACGATAACGGATTTTTGTTAATGCAGGGATGTTGGGGATGCATAAAACCGTTATGCTCGAATCCTGTTATATTTGCTTGGGCTGCTGTAAATATGCAGGTCAGGTAATCAACAAGTAGGCTACATGATGTTTATACGAGTTGGTTGTGGACGGCGCAGATCAATCATTAGTTTTGCAAACTTTTACCTACTTTGTCTATTCATTCATTCATTCATTCATTTTCTTGTCGGCTTAGTCCCTTTATTAACGCGGGGTTGCCAAAGCAGAATGAACCGCCAACTTATCCAGCAAGTTTTTACGCAGTGGATGCCCTTCCAGCCGCAACCCATCTCTGGGAAACATCCACACACACATTCCTACTTTGTCTAAATGATTAAAAACGATTTGATTAAACAAAACTGATCGGATTAATGGATGATTTTGTCAACGTTGAAAACTGTTTAGTATAAGCGACTTTTTTAGATATGATCACATAGTTCAACAACAAACATGCATCATTCAAAACTGAATATTTCACTTTTATTTTATTTTTACTATATTTGTATTTAATAAACCAGTTTGTGTTGTGCCACAGAAAAATAGACCCTGCGCACTTTTCTACATCTCAAATGTTATTCGTCCTTCTTATTTATTTTGTAGATAACTGACCAATAAAAAACCCATTAAAACTAAAATACAAATTGTAGCAAATTAAGTTTGTTCCAAAAAAATTTTCCCTGACAAAAATATATGAATTGTATTTTTTTGTATGTCCCCATCCGCTACACAACAACACAACTGCAGTGTTTCTTTTGCTCCACAGGAAATAAGGATGTAATTAACTGTAACTGTTGCATCACAAACAACTGTGATATATATAGGCTACATTTTGTGTAAACTTATTTATACAAAATTATTATGTTATATAGCCTATAGCCTACTTTAAATACATCAACATATATGCAATTTGCTGTCTCTCATCCAATGGTTTATAGCTTCTGTAATGAAAAAAAATACATTTCACCAGCCTTTACGCAAAGCCTATATTGATATACTGATATACAGGCTACATTAATTTAGGATAGTTTGACTAATTCAAAATACTCCGTCACCTGAACTCACCGCGAATGAGATGGAAAAATTAAGGTAAAATCTGAGGTAAAATCATATTCTCAGTTCATAATCTTTAAAATAATGACTTGTATCAAAAATGTTGATAGAGCTTTGTGATATAGCAATAAGAGCGATGCATTAAAAATTCTCATTTTTCATGAAGTGGTTGATTTAAGTTAGGCCTGCTTTATTCATTTGACGGAACAAAAAAAATTATGAAGAAACAGCCCATGTCGGTTTTAAAAAGCATCAGTTAGTATTTTAGTTTGGTAATCCAACTTCAACGGTAATAACCACATCACTGCGGTTAAGGTCTCATTATGGCAGTAATGCAGTGATGCGGTTATCGTCACACAGCTACTTATAGTTTCTTATCAAGTCAAATGTTTTGATGATGCATTTTGATCCTTTTCTAGAGTTTAAACATGTCATGTCAAGGTTTAAGTCTGTGGAGAATGTGGAAGCTCTCGGATTTCATGTACAATGTCTTTGTTGTGAGGATGAGCGTAGGTCTCAAGGGTTTGGAACAGCATGAGGGTAATTAATTACAGAATTTTTGGGTGAACTAACCCTTTAATTTAAAACTCATTATTAAATTTACTAGCAGGGATGGGCAAACTCGTTCCTGGAGTGCTGGTGTCCTGTGGAGTTTAGATCCAACCCTAATCAAACACACCTGCTTATAGCTTTCTAGTTATCTTGAATACACTGATTAGCATGTGCAGGTGTGTTTGATTAGTGTTGGAGCAAACCTTTGCAGGACACAGACCCTCCAGGACCGAGTTTACCAATCTCTTATACAGTACGAGTATGAGTGCACAGCTAGTTTTTTTGTTTTGGTTCCTCTGACTTGGTTATTCCCATAAATCTCTCATTCCATAAACAAATAATTAAACGACAAAGATGGATACACCCAGCCATAATTCAACCATTATGCTCACGTACTGTACATGAAAAACACACTTCAGTGTACAAATAAACTATAGCATCAGTACTATTGTCAGTCTTACAAACTACAATAAAGACCAAGAACTGTTGTATTTGTATCCTTGTTTGGAGAAAATAAATCCATGATCAATAAGACGTGAGATATTGTGTTAAGTCTCTGCAAGGAAATAGACAACTGTCCATGTTGCAAGCAAAACAAAGTGACACCAAAATATACACTACAGATATACACAGAAACATCTTATTATAATACTAAAAGTACACCATCATTTATTATAATCGTAATTGTATACACTTATATCAACACATGATCTTGAATCCAAAGCACTCTCAGTGCCTGGGTGCTTTCGGTTTCATTTTGATCTAACCAGGCCTTAATGCAAAATGGCCACACACTGCTTCCAGGAATACCAACCAAATAAAACACTCATTCCTTACATAATGGCATCCTGACAAGCTCAGGATTAGAAACATATGCATTATTTTACATACATAAGAAATCCCAAAGGACATTTTTAAAGCTTTTAATGGCGCTATCCTATGTGGATACACATAAAATTATA
Source organism: Danio rerio (assembly GCF_052040795.2). NCBI lineage: Eukaryota > Metazoa > Chordata > Actinopteri > Cypriniformes > Danionidae > Danio > Danio rerio. The sequence goes on along the minus strand of NC_141034.1, from coordinate 18,224,465 downwards.
ATTTCATCTGAAAACTGCAAATGACAGAATATATTTCGTCATGTGACTCATACTGTATTCATAGATATCTAGTTATACTCCCATTGGCCTGATATGTGTAATTCATTTTCCCTTAGTTGACCAAAATACTTACTTGTGTAAAAAGCAACATTTAAATATGTTACTTGTGTATAAAGCAATTTTTTGCAATATGTGAACAATCCATAATGCTATATTTTCCTTATACACGAGCTGAAATGGTTGCTGTTGAGAGTGGCTGCTTCCTCAAGAGGAAATACAGACATTACTTTGATTTTATTGAGCTTAAAAAAAATTATTGCTGTAAAATGCAGTCTATGTCCAGTCTCTAAATAACTTTCGACTGCTTTTAACTCGATCAGCAACTTGTGCAAGCATTTGAACAGAAATCATTCTATGACAATACTCGTCACCAAGGAGAACACCTGCACCCAAAAACATGGTTGCCCAACTAAGCCAAAACAGGCAAAATTATTTTTTTGTGTGCAGCATTGAGAGTAAAGTTATATTCTGAATGTAAAGAGAAGAGTACCTGCTTATGGGGCTGTTATACATATCGCGTCCTTGCGCACAAGAAAATTGGGAGCGCATGAGCATTTCCCAGAGGCACCCAGTTGAAAATTGCAAGAGTCACGTGCAAGAATTCATCAGCAACAAATCACGCCAAACACATCTTGCGCCTTGTTGCGGCGTGTGTATGATAGGGTCCTAAGCGTTGTTGTGTTAGCTGTTTTTCTCCTGTCTGACTCTGAACTCTGTGAATATGAAGCATGTCAAAGTAGGTGGAGTTTCAAGACACACCCACCAATTGCATAATCATCACAGACCAATGTTAGCTCAAAGATGTTTAGGAGCCAGAACAAACACCCCCAAAAAGTTGGCTTTGGTGAGCTGTTTCGAACTGCGGAATCAAACTCAAATCGAACATCGTTTTGGCCTGATTTTGTTCGAAATTATGCCATTTCAATACTTTTATTGATTTTGTTTAAGCATACCAGGGCCTTTAGGGAGTAACTGCTGCACATCTGAAAGTTCTGAAGCCTGGTTTATAACCAACGCGTTCGCTACTGCGCACAGCAAATGTGACATCATCACTGTGTTTGCAAAGTTTCGCTTTGCGTGTGAGCGACATAATTTTTTGAGACTCGAGCGAACAGTTCAAGCAGCGCCACATTTCATTTGGGTTGAATATGAATCACTTTGAAGAGATTTGTCTAAAGCAGGTACGACTGTACAGACATCTTTAGGATCTGTCCTTGTATGATCATTAGGGATAACCCAATGGTCAATAATTCTTAGCTAGAAATTGCAACAGCCATGAGAAAGGAGAAAAGTTTGGAAAAACCTGAGAGATACATTTGTTACAGCCAAAAAAGACCATGGCAAAAGTGAAGTTAATGATTAAAAGGTAATATTGGACCAGTGTTGCCTTTTTAGTATAAAAGCAGAGGACACAAACTAGCCAGACAGTAACAATAATGTGTGAATTGTGAAGTGGACTTATTCTATTAAAAATGTCAGTATTTTTTAGTAAATGTACTTCTTTTTGGCCTTTATTTATGCCATAACAAAAAATATATTTGTAGAGCAACCCATGTTCTGTTGTCATTGATATTTACCTTTAATAGGTAGAACTGTCCGAGATATAAACAAAAGCAAGTGATGTGTCAAATAATGATTTAAAAAATCTTGAATGATTTTAAAAATCTTTATAATCATTAACATAAATTATAAAAAATAATAAAACTAACAAATTTAAAAATGTTGAACTATGTTAATGATATGACGTGGTTCGGGAAACTTTCTACTTCTCTGTTTATCTGTCTGACTTCACGGTGGGCTTCTATATAAGTATAAAAGGCATGTACGTTTCGTGAGGTGCGTGCGCATTCAAAAGAGGTTTGCGACGTGGCACTGGGCAAAAGTATAAATTAGCCTTGAGAAAGGTACAAGTCCCACTTACCCTCCAGTGACTGAAGTGCTGGCGCTGGTGCTGGAGCTTCCTCTACAGAAGGTGGAGGTGCTGGATCAGACTTCTTGGCTTTAGCTTTAGGCTGTTTGGAGTCTTTAGTTGCTTCTGACAATGAAGAGATTTGCAGTGGTTTGACAGTCTCCTAATTCAATAAAAATACGAAATTAGCCAACATCATTGATTCTGTCATTAAAATCAGTTATATAATAATAATAATATGCTCACATAGTTGCATAGCTAAATCTAATTACAGAATGCATATTATTTGTGTCTTCTTTAAGAATTAAAGTGATTTTAAAGGGCCATGAAACCCCCGTTTCAACAGCGTGTTTTCACATCTCTAGTTTGGAAAAAGTCAGGAAAGTGGGTGTGTCTAGCGCGGTATAGGTGGGAGTGACGGGGCAGGGAAAGATGGAAGGATTTGAATAAAAATGGGATTTTTCATTTACGCACACGCTGATTTTCACTGAGGCAAAAGAAACACACAGATGCAGAGGAGAAAGACAGAGACTTTGTTTAATGACTGTTGAATGTTTGATACCGCACGTCGTCAGAAAGCCGTTTGTGTGTAGACTATCCTGTCACAAAATGCATCGAAATTAACATGACGGTCTTTAATGTTTACATGTTTACAGAGAACAGCATTTACAGCAGATCTTTCAGTCCATAATATTGTAGTGATATTAATGTACTGTAAGCTTCGAAATGATTTTGACTAAGGTCTGTCTTTAAACACTGAAAGAGTACTGCTGACGATACGAATTAACTTTGCCATTTGAATAAAAAAATAAAAAATAAAAAGACAGATGAATCAACACCAACTGGAGCTGCGTCTTTTTTAAAAGGAGACAAGCAGCAAATGCGGAAAGCCAAGCTCTCGAGTAAAAAATGTTCCATACAAACGTATTTCTGCCGCGTGTTGCGTGCAGTGTAATCTACATGCGAGTCCAGCTGCGCTCTCATAGCGGGAAAATGAAAACAAAACCTTCGTTGCAGGACATTTAAAAACGCAACACAGATGACCCGTATCTCTCATATGGGTAACAATTCTTCTTCTCCCACTTGTTTTCTTCTTCTTTCTTTTTCGAAGCTATCATGCATATTAATGAAGTTGCACCGCATACACAATAGAGCGCACTGTTTGGTTTGAACCAAGTCTTTGTCATGAATGAATGCAGCACACTCAGAGAGGTCACAAAGTACTCCCAGGTATAGAAAGCCAGTCTCTATGCTGAAATACATGCAAGGATCTAATCGGCGTGACGCAGCTTCATAAATTTGTTTCAAACTGGAACAATGAATTTGCTTGAAGTAACGCACAAACACCCTATTTTCACTTCTTTGTGTAATATATGTCCAAATAGTGGTTTTAGCAGCATGGGACACATATATGACTGTCAACAGCTCAAAAAATGTGTTTTGGTTGTTCGTAACCCTTTCACTTACCGGTTTCTTTTGTATAGGTACGGGTGGAGAAGGGGGTGCCCCTAGCACCATGTCAAATAGTTGATCCGAATAGGGAACACTCTTCTCTACAGATGACCGAAATTTTGGGTCCCATTTGGCATAAAGGATAGTCCCACCAAGACCACCACCCACTGTTAAAAGACTAGCAGCCACTATTTTCCCAGCGGAGGATCTGCAGAACAATAAGCAAATAAATAAATAAATAAATAAATAAATAAAAACATTTCTTTAGCTCAAGTGATACAAAATAGGGACTGACAACTATGACATTATAGAAAAAATGTCTACATATGCAGCATAAATGAAATGTAATATGCTTTAGATAAATGTTTCTGCCAAATGGATAAGTGTAAATGTATGATTGAGAAGTCACTCATTTAATAATTGTCCAATTAACTACAAGAAAAATAAACAAATCTGCGTATAAACAAATCACAGTAAACTTTTGTTTAAGTGGAAATTAATTGTTTGATTTTATACCCAGAGTTTCCTGCTGTGGTGTATCTGCGGCAGTGCTGTAATGGATGGGCCTTCACTTTACCACACACACATTGCTGCAGAGAAACAAACAAACAAATCATCTCACATGCTCTACAACAAAATAAATGACGAATTAAAATATTAAGTACATAAAAAATAGCATTGTTTACACTAAATACAAGCATTGTCTTACATAAACGTTAATTAAATACAAAGAGCCACATCTTTCCAATGCGAATGCTATTCAGCGGGTTTCAAATTGGTAATCTTTTTGTGCAGTTTGTATATCTGTAAAGATCGGATATTTTATTTTGAGCTAATTTAATGTTTGTTTGTTTTTGTATGCTCTAAATAATAACACTTCTATTTGGAATTTGTGTGTGTTGGTGGTTTCTCAAAACATGAACTTTGAATGAATGAACTTTTGAATCTTTAATGCTTAAAATGAATCTTTAATGCGTATACATTTAGATGTTGGTTATTTTAACAGCTGTTATACATATTAACAATTGTTAATTTGACTAATTAACATATAGAAACGCAATAGACATGTTGGCAGCGTTTGTCTTGGAAACTTTCTGAACTTTCCCTGGCAAGGTCACGTCCTTCTATTGGACAAAACGTGTGTTTCACGGTGTTTACAGAACAGCGTTACAGCTCTATCATAATACGCTTGGCATGAAAATGGTTCTGGTAAAACACAATTGTATGTAAAACAGACATGAACTCATGTAAAACTAAGATTTTCAGACAGCTGTTGACTAGCTTGGTTATCCGGGTGACAGAAAAAATGAATCATACACATCCCGCCCACATTTACGCAGACGTACACATGAGGTAGTTTATTGGTGGAGAAAGCAGTCACTCACTTAATAGTGACATTTCATTGGCTGAAAGAATTTGCCTATCAAACTGTAAACGCCTCTTTCTTCTCAACGTTACGTCGTTGACGTACAGCAGCACTTCTAGCACTGTGTTCCATCTAAACCGCAAATAACAAGTCGCAACAAATAAAACCATAAACTCGTTATGAAGTTTAATAAATATAGGTTAATAAAATAAATAATGTAGGGTTTATGATAATCCGCAGTTTAATTGTACGCTTTAAAACGCAGGGCCTCGCTGTGGGTCACTGAATGACCGCTCAAGCAGAAGAAACTTACCCGCGCTGCTGCATGTGCCCCTTTCCAACAGACGCGCAGCATGCTTGCCACTTCGGATACTGAGTGTTGGATTGAAGATCAGGAATATGCCACTGGTTTCAGCAACACATCATAAAAGTGAACAACCTTAACAGCAATTTCGTCCCAGCACACTGTAGATTAGCTCCAGCACTGGCGGTGAACGTAGTGACAGAGCAACGCATGCGCGGTAGGCACACCCAACGTGCTTAATACGTCACGAGTTCACAGTAAAGACGGAAAATAATTAGATTTATTTGCTTCTTATTTGAAAATATGCTCATACTTTTAGTAAATACATGGTTATTGTTATTATAGATAGCTTGGAGCTTTCGTTGAGATCGCTGAAATATAGGTAAGTAGCCCTTGCAAATGACAATTACTGGCATATGGCATTTTCTCAATAATCTTTAGTAACACTTCACAACAAGGTCCCATTAGTAAAAATTAGCTAATGTATTTTGTAAATTTAACAATAAGTAATTTTTTTTCAATATTAATTGTTGTCTATACAAGATAGATCAGTGAAATGTTCCCATAACTTTAGTAACTTTATTTTTTATTATATACAGTACTATATTGTGGATGCTACCATGATCAGTTATTGTAGGAGATATAAGGCTATATATATACCTAAAATCTATGTCTGTGTAGGTTATGTGTGATTTATGTAATATAGACCAGTGTTTCTCAACCACGTTCCTGGAGGACCACAGTCTCTCCACATTTTCCATGTCTCCCTTAACCAAACACACAGATCATAAGGGCCCGTTTTTTCAAAAGGTTTAATAAAATAGATCTGGATTTAGTAATCCTGTTTTTGCGATCCGTGATCACGTAATCCAGTTTACTATTTGAGTTTTTCAAAGCAACATCGGATTGGATCAATCTGATCCGGATGGGAAATTTTCAGGATCACTAAATGTGGATAACCAGTGCTCAAACAGGATGGGAAATCACAATGTAGAACTATAGATATTTAAAGTGCAACAAGTAGAATGGCCAGTGTGGGGTCAATATAACTTTATTTTTATTTGAAATTAAAACACACACATTTAAAAAAAATAAATAAATAAAAATTTAAAACGAGAAAAACCCCACCCTATCCTCTTCCAGCAGTACGCTCATCTGAGACCTACAACACAAACACTGTACACTGAGGATATTTATAACAAGTTTCAAATATAGATGTATTGAATAAAAAAAAAAAAGACTTAATGTCTAACCTTCACAATAATTTCAGTCTTCCTCGTCTGATGAGGAGAGACCAGCTAGAAGGCGAATCTCAAGTATGGCCTTGGTTTGCTGCAATTTGGTCAGTCAGAGTCAGTTGTTCCTCTGCCAGATGAAGTTGTGCTTCTGCCCTTTCAGTCTCTTTTTGCAATAGTTAAAAGTGATTTAAAAAAATTGAGATTCTCATTCTTTGCATTTTTTTTTGTTTTGTTTATTCTGTAATCATTGCATACATCCCTAATAAATATTCTGAAAAGAAAAATATTTTACCATTGTGATTAATATATTTATAAATTAGTGACAGAATCAAATTTCTTGTTTTTAGTCAATTTAGATAGCTGTTTGGGGGATTATTTTATGAGGCCAAACTCTTTCTACTTTGCTGTAGGCCTATACTGAAAGGCTGAATACGATAAAGCCTACCTAATCACTGTAGCCTAATGAATGAACAAATACAATTAAAACCTTATGAATAAATAGGATATCTTGTAAGATACTGCATGATCCAAATATAGTAATTATTTGATACTTTTTTAAAGTTTTCATTACATTTTGGGCATAAAATCCATGCTGAATCCACCCTTCTGAGTTTAATCCAGATTTTTTTGGATCGAAGTGATCCAAATCCTACAAAAAAGGTCTGAAAAACCCAAACTCAAGGTTTGATCCGGATCAAAATCAAGATTGGATTACATAATCTAATCTGATTTAGTAATCCATTTTTTTCTTTTGAAAAACCCATTTTCAAGATTTGTTCCAATCCCTTATCCAAAATCCTAGTGGATTACTTTTAAAAAACCGGGCCCTGCTCATTGGAATAGACTGAAAGACCGGTAACTGGTCTGACAGACAAAGGAAAGATCTAAAACATGCAGTGCTGGTGGGCCTCCAGGAAAGTGGTTGAGAAACATTTGATATAGACATATTTGCCCCCTATAGATTATTGGTGTAACATGCTCTAAAATGGTAGAATTTAACTTATTTCAAAAAGTAAATTCATAGATACTATACCACTGGTGAGAAAGCAGGACTTTATTGAATTTTAATGTCATTACAGGTAAAGGTTCCCAAATTACTTTTACACCCTGACAAACAGCAAACGTCAAAGTGTAAAGTCTTTATTAGTGTTAATGGCAAAATGCTGTTAAAAATAACAAAACATGCTCCCACAAGACAACTTTATTTGAAGATGGAGCCTTTAATTGCATTTCAGTGCCTAAGCCATTTTCAATTGCACAGGGCCGTTTTACTCAAGTAATGTAAAGCTGTAATTCCTTACAAAAAAAAATTTAATCATATTTACATGCCCAGAGAGTAAACCTTATATAAAGGCTCACATCTCCTAGAATCTTATTCTCCCCGATTAATTTTAGACAGATTACTCACATTTGGAAACACACTGAACACAAACTGTGATTCTCAGGTACAGGAACATATGGATTTTTCTTTTGTTTTATTGGGATGTATGATGTGTGGGCGCTAAAACAGAAGCTTTTCAACTATGTGTGTTGAATCTACCATTAAGTATGTTATAATTTGCATAAATTAGCATTTTCTTTTAATTTTATTGAAAAATATTGGGAAGTATGAATTTAATTAATGACTGTGCAAGTTAAAACCACCAACAAAAACCCCAGGAACCCATGTTATGAATCTATAGACTAAAGATGGACACATCAAGTCATGTTTTTCCTTTTTTTAAATAAGTGCAGGAAGCAAGACGTAAATGAATCACGCATGGGCTATTCTGGATCGAGTTGTTCAGTTGCACGTTGTCGTACGGGTCTCTTCTTGTATGATGGCCACCGGCACACTGGGCAACAGTGCCGCCCTCCAGCCAGCCAGACCACGATGCACTGCTGGTGGAAAACATGGCCACATGGTAGACCCATGACAAGGCAATCCGTTTCAAAGTTCTCAAGACATACGACACACTCGGTGCAGTGAAGCATACCACAAGGCCACTGAGACCAATCAGTATCCTGTTCCTCTCCACCAGACCAACTCTCTTCTGACTTGGTTGCAGCTGAACACCCGTAATGATCATGAAGAACGTCTGAACTGCACTGATGCGCTTCCTTGTTCCCACTGGAGTCCTCATTTTGGTTCATCGTGGCTTTCTGCCGTTTGTCGCGGTCTGCTAGGTTGGAGCCTTCAGGCTGTAGGAGTCTGAACTTCCAGGTGGGCAGGTTCTTGATGTAATCTATCGGAACAAGTGGGCGAAGCCAGAGATCTGGGAATGCCAACCTTTCCAAAAGGAAATTAGGATCATCATCCCAGTCTGACTCAAAGTTCTGGAAAGAGGCAATAGGATGTACCAAGTAGCTGGTGTACCAATCCCAAAGACTTGACAGCCACTCTAGGTTGTTTGCATTTTGGTCTTCGTTGCTACATCTTCTTTTTTTCTCGAAGTAGTCGATGAGAAGGCCATGGGCTAGATAAGTGCTGAGGAAGAGAGCTGGATGAGAAGAATAGAAGGTCCAGTCTGCCCGGACCCATGAGGCGATAGTAGTGGTGTCTGCGTAACGCAACAATTTCAAACTGTATTCGTAGAAGCTATCCAAGTATGGAAGCTGCAGAAAACCAAGGATTGGCAGCCAGGAAATGATAAGTAGGGAATTATAAGTGCCCAAAGTGCTGATTAAAACCACAAAGCGTTTTATGGTGGCTCCCTGCGTAATGAAAAGGTCCATCCAAGCCATTAGATTGACCATGACCAGGCTCAAAATGAACAAGTCATTGACTTCTGGCTGCACGGAGCGAAGAAATGTGTCCATGGCGTGCAAGGAGATGAATTCCCCAGTGCTATTGCCGTATCTGTAGATGCCTTCTGGTGTTTTGAGGATATATGAGGGCATTTGCTGCACCCCAATTTCCTCCAAACAGGTGTTGTTGTCCCAGTTGCGCACATCAACAAAGATGAACTCGATGCGGCCCGTGAATTTAATGCTGAGAGCTGAGAAGAACGCAGGAGGCTGAAGCAGTCTGGCAAATAAGAACATCTTTACTGGTTGCTTTTCCATTTGATACCAGTCGTCCATTAATTGATCGGAGTAACGGACTGTTTTGATGCGAGAGGCGACATGCGCAGTCATCCATTTAAATATGTGCTCTGTTTCAATGCGTCTGCCGTTGTACTCCTTCAACATGACCTTCCCTTTGGAGGCATAGGTCTGTGGGACAGACATGATTAGGGTAGACTTCATCCAGCCCCGCTTATGGCAATACCTAAGGCGAAACAAAAAACGGGAACACTTTAGTGTATAGCTATCAATTCACACTATTAACAAGTGGCTTTTTACCTGCCTATTATTTAATAATTGGCTGTTTATTAGTTATTAAAATGTATATTCTGGATTCCTACTGTTATTCAATACCTAAACCCAAGTACTAGCCTTATAGCTGTTATTAAGCAGCAAATTATAAGTTTATTGAGCAAAATGTCTTGGTTAATGATTAATAGGGCGAATTGCACCCAAAAACCAAGTGTGACCAAAATAATTATCTTAGACACTAGCTACTTTTCCATCCGTCTATTTTTACGTGCATTTTGGAGATACGCAAAAAAAAATAATAAAAAATCGGTTGATGGAAACACCAAAATGTGCATAAACTTGGAAATTGTGCATTAAAAATGCATGCGCATAACTGAGTAGAATACACTTTTTATTTGATAAGAAAAAATGCGCATAAACTATGATGGAAACATTTTTACCACACAAATTCCAGTAGTAAAAAAAGGTGACTTGATATAAGAGATAATGTGATGGTAAAAATGTGTGTGAATGCACAAACCAGCAAGCTGACCACATTGTAAAACATCTAAAATGTTGTTTTGGTCATTATAAAACGCCTCAACCATCTCAGTATTAGTGTTATTATATTAATAATGACCACCAGAACTTTCAAAGAGCATCTGAGTTTATTGTGTCTCGGCATCGTCTTCAAGGTGAAAGTCATTAATCGAACAAGGAAAAGATTTACGTAGCTTCTCCTACCACAGTAAATTCTGTTTTTACTGTTGATATTTGGCACCAGTTAATCAGGAAATGGCAATTTAGTTCTCTTTGACTTGTTGGATGGAAACGCTGCTTTGTTCGCATGTCTTTTATGCGATATTCCTGTTTTGCGCATTCATTTATTTAGTATTTTTGGATGGAAACATAGCTAATGACACCTCCTCTATTATGAAAATGTTTAAATTTTAAAAACTTAAATTATTTATTTACATATTTCTCATGTGGCTTAAAGTAAAATAAAGAAAAGAAAAATGTTTGGAGAAACAAAGAAAATAGCAATAAAAGCAAACTTTCTTTTTTAATTACTATTATTAGTTTTTTTATATAAATTAGAATTCATATTAGGAATGCACAATAGATTGGTGGCCGTATGGATATCTGATGGTAAATGCTATTTAACCATTTTTGATTCCATTCAGATGATCTCCTGGTCTGGCGGGAGCACTTTTAGTGTAGCATAAATCACTATTAGCAGCTCACTCATAAAATTTGGTGCCGTACTATGGCTGCAGCAGATGCAATGATATTAAGCAGCGCTGTTACCTGGTTAGGGGACTATTTTAAGGTGTATACATGCAGAATATCATTGCACTAGCTACGCACAGATATTATTACATTTTTAAAGGGCTATAAAACCCCCTCTAGCGGTTCAAGTCTACTTCAGAATTTTTTCAAAAAATGCTTCATGATCGGCGTGGAGTGCTGCGAGCGGAGGGAGGAGTGGGCATCGCCGGCAGAGCAGGGGAAAAAGAGGAGAGCGACCATCTGTTGTCAGTTGGCTCACAAAATGAGACACAAACCGTGAGGAGATGCATGATTTTATAGTTTACAAAGTTAAAATGTAAAGAAATAAACAGTAAGTAACTTAATATCTTGCTACATTTGTTATTCGTAATTTTATATACACATAACCACAATTTATTATATCATTATAAAGATAATCATGTTTATATAAACACTATAAATGAAGAGGACTTATCTACTCCTGAATCCCTGGGTCTGAATGCAGACACAGTGAATAGCAGTGCAGCAGGTCGCTTGCCCTGACTATTTCGACCATTAGCCCTGCAGGTTATCTGGGGAATTTTAAAAATAGGTGAACGGATATAGGCGATGTGTCTGAATGTTAATGAACTAAACTGATAAAAGACAAAGTCCGCCTTTCTCCAATTCTCGTACAGCTCTCTCGACAAAAATGCTTCTACAAACCAACAGCTTTGCTGTATCGGCCCTGGCAGCATCGTGTAGAAAAACATGCAACAAATTCAGTGAATCATGGAAGCAGGCTCTCGGAGTAAGTGCTCTCATGAATAATTAGGATGCAGGGTCTTCTCATAGGATAAGAAAACTCCGCTGTGAATAATAATGAGAAACCGATGTGTCATTACTCCACTAGCAGATGCGAGCTATGTCACCGATTTTTATCCCGAAAAATTATTTTAAACCCGGATGATGAAATTAGCTGACAAAAGCTTAAAATCATCCAATTTTCCCCACAATTGAAGCTTACAGGTACTAACGTTGTCTTAACTGATGCTCAACACACACACAAATCTGTTAAAATCTCAAGAAAGGTACTCCAGGGTGTCTTGATCCCTTAAGAACCTGGCACATTCACCATCTTGCACATACATATACACATTTTCAGGAACCTGTGTGGTAAATAATTACCCTAAAAATTTTATTTTGAACACTTATTTAAATTAAAAAGCATATTTGGATCAGATGTTACCCATGCACTGCATTTCTAACATGCCATACTAGGCTTACAGGAATGTGAAAGTCTGCTAGAGGCTAAAAATATTGCTAAAAAACAAAACTGTGAGTCATTTCTTACCTTGAGTCACTTGAGCAGTTGAAAGTGCCTGTTCGAATGCCAAACTGAGAAACTTTCTGTACCATTTTGCCCCAGTTGGCAGTGCTCAGCAGTGGATTTCTATCTTGGGCGATTACCTAAGTACAAATAGAAAATTATTTACATAAAAACAAATTCTATTTGTTGAGTGTCCTTGTTAAACCTTTCATGTACCTTCTTTAAAAATAACAGTAAATTATGAATAATTACATGCAGTCAACTCCTAAATCAAACAAATGTATAATCCTAACTCTGTAAGAACATGTTATAAATTATTTCTCAGTATTTAAATCTATATTTACATGGTAACAAGTATCCTGTGAAATAGTGTAATCCTATGTTTTCATATTTTATGTAAAGAAAAACATGCATCGTGTAGTAACATTTATACAATAAAACATACAGAACTAATAAAGGAGAAAAAAAGTTACTAAATAAAAAGATACTAAATTACACTTTATTCTTTACTAATACACACACACACACACACACACACACACACACACACAATCTTCCTAGCATAAAAACAGGAGACATTATTTTTGAGTAAAATGAGTAGGCTGTGGTTTCAGTTTCTGAACCGCCTCAGAAGATTAGTTCACTGAAAAATTAAAGTTTTCACGCCCACCACATCATTTCAAAAGGAAGTAACAGAAGAATTTCAGCACAATGAAGACTGCATGAGACATGAAGTCTACCTTTTAGGATTTTACATCTCTTTTAGAGATTACTATTACCTATTGTTGTATGGCCTAAAATGGAATTCATATTTTGTATGAGATTTCTCCAATTAATAATTGTCGGTTCTCGATGACATGATTTAGATGAATAAATATTTGCAGGATTTTTCAGATGAACTACACCTGTGAATTTAAAGGTGCCCTAGAATGCATTGATACAACATGTTAAATTGTTCTGTGATGTCTAAATAGAAGGCATGTGGTTAAGGTAATTGCAACAATTCTCCAAAAACTGTTTTACAGGTCCATTTCCAACCCATAGGAATTATCTCTAATATGATTATGCCAGGTTTTGACCACTTTTGGAAGGGTTGTGAATATTAATAAGCACTGCTCTGATGCTCATGCAGCTCATGTTAGTGCCTGTCTCTCTCTCTCTTTCTCTCTCTCACACACACACATACATACACTGTGATGTACTCTGAAACACACATGCAAAATAATCATACTTCAGTTGTCAAAGTTGAGTAACCTTGCTAAATGGTAGAGAGGTTTATTTTAGCTAGAAGGAGCGAGCGACAGAGTAAACTAGTTTGCTTCATAGAGGTAAAGGTTGTTTTATATTCGGATATTCAGACATTCTCCTGAATAATATAATTCCAGAAAAATATTATTTGAAAATTGTAAATAGCGAAATCATATTAGCAGCAAATGATCGTTAAAGTACAACATTGTTCACAGTGAATTACATAGTGTTAATGTTGTTTAGAAGTCATATTTGCATGCTAATTCCGATCGAATATTCAAAGTAACATGGTAAACAAGACAGAGACTTCTAAATGAACAAATATGCGAATATAAAACCAACTTTACCTCTATGTTTGCTTCCAAGTTGTGAAGGCAATAAGAATATAGATGAGTCATATTTTGTGATTTTAACATACTTAAAAAACACATTCAGGAATTAACTGAACCTCTGCAAAGAAAACAGATGTGTTTTATAAAGTTCATTGGTTTTCATTCACCCTTAAATTAGCATTTTTCAGCCGTCTTCATGTGTTTGTTGCCTCATTACAAACATACACAAATTTAAACTAACAAAAGATACATAATATTTATGCCTGTTCGGAGTGGAGCTAAATAAATGTAAAATCTGTATATCCTGCATTTTGCATTCTGTGCATGATGTAAACTAATAGGACTTTGTGGTCATAAATCTTAAAAGAACTGATTCTCTTCCTTAAAGCCTGCATTGTTTTCAAGATAAGAGTCCCACATACATAGTAAGAATTAATGCAAGCTTAGATAGGGAATTTGATAAATGTTGTAATCTTACTTGGAAATCCTGTGGCCAATCAAAATCTACCTGGCTGTGTATATTAATGATTTTGTGTGTTTGTTGGGATTGACCTGTTTTTTTTAACCAGGGTTTTACACCCACCTATACATTAATTTTGAGTTTGAGGCTCACGGTACATTATTTCCATGTACTGAACTTTTATTATTCAACTATGCTCAGGTATATATAGATTTATATTTTATGGCAGATTTAAGTTTCTGACATTCAGATTGAGGATTAACACCTACCTGGACTAACCATATACCATCTTTTGTGTCTTCCACTAATTCATAAAAGTGCATTTCTCCACTAAAAGTGGTACTGGAGTCAGATCCTGCTTGCTCCTTCTCATTCTTAAGAGCGGAGTAAAGCTCCCCCTGCATCAGCTCCCCTTCAAAAGCAAACATTATATGATCATAAACTGAACTGTTACATCATATATTATCTATATAATGTCTGTGAATGTCACAGAGTTGGGTTCGAGATATTTACCCGAATTTTCCACCAGTTCCCTCACGTCCCTCTTCTCTGCCAGGCCGGAGTATCCCAGTCCACGACACTCCAGGATGGTCTTGAGTTTCTTAAAACTCAGTGTCACCGGATCCACCAGCTGAGTGGCGAAAATTCCTGTTTCATACCAGACGATGGCTTCAAAAAAACGAGCCAAAATGAATAAAATGAAAAAATAAAGGAGCAAAAAGAAGAGTTTCCACCACATTTTCTCGCAGAAGGAAGTTTTCGCTGTGAGCTAGCTGATTTGCATTGAAAGTCCAGTAATTTGAGGCACTGGCGCTCCTTTATACGTCTAGAGGCAAACCGTGCAACAAATGACTTTCAAAGCTGAAAAGAATCGTTTTCATCGCATATTACAATTATATGGAGGCTGCGCGTCAAAACAACCGCATACAAACACCTTCAGAAAAGAGACCTTTAGCAGGCCAATGTGTTTTGGTCCCCAGTGTTGCGCATAAAAGCTCGTAAAAACAGCTGTCTTCTTTTATTTTAAAAATTACTGTCCCGACATATTTGACTTCACGTGCAGCGAAAACGACAGTTTATTCGCGATTCTGGAGAATGTTGGGGTTTCTGTGCGTCTGAGTAGTGTTGTCTGATAGCTCTGCCTGATGATCAGCTGGTGCGCATAACAAACTGACGTCACACAGATACTTCCGGTGCAAAATTTTAGTTACTGAAAAAAAGTCAAACTGTAAACAATTCATTTGCCAGAAGCAGAATTTGCGTTTTTATTAATTTGCACCGTGTTTTTATTGTGCAATTAACAATTATTTTGCAAAATTATAATTTAAATGATAATTTAGATCTATATATATATATATATATATATATATATATGTACGTTCATGTTTTATTATAGTTTTTATTCGTTATTTTTATCATGTAGCTTGTGGTCTTAATAATAATTTATGATTATTGAATGTTACATGTTTCAGGTCATCAATAAAAATGCAAAAAATAAAAGCCCTCTCGATTTAAGAAACTTATTTATTTTTGTCAACTATTTTGCAACTTTATTGTAAACTCAAGTGTACATGATTATATCTGACCATAATGCGTGGGTTTATAAATATTTTCTACATTTTCGATATATATAGTAATTATTAACAATTAATTGTCTTAATTGTTAATATTAATTACTAATTATGTTTGTAATTGGTTGTATTAACAAAAAACCTGTCATAATATATCATAATATCAAGTGCTCATGAAAATATGCCTTCATGGGAAAATGTATTACTATAACTATTATATATATATATATATATATATATATATATATATATATATATATATATATATATATATATAACTCAAGACTTGATTGCAGTAGGCCCGTCACCAAATAAATTCACAGAATATTTTAAATTTAATTACTTTAAATATTATTAATAAATATTATATTAAATATTATTATTAGCTTATTTAATTGTTATAATAATAAATACACAATTGTTTAAAATATTTCAAATGCTGTTTTATGTTTTGTATTGTAAACATCAGCAATGTGTCACAAAATAAAAGCCCATGTATTTGTCTCGTGATCAGTCTAAATCAGTACTATGAGTTGACTTTGCGCGTTGCAGCAAGTAATATTGACTGCTCGTCGCTAATGTATGTTTTAGTGTGAGCTCGTATCGACAGTTAAGCGCAAATCCTCGAATTATTGTCGATGTTTTTGTGTCAGATGAAGGGAGCGGTCGCGTGAGCGCGCAGGAGGGCGTGATGACTCTGACGCGTATGACGTGGCGAGCTGGATCAGCCGAACTCTCCTTTGCTTCAATAGATCAGAGTCGCTCTTGGCGCTTTCAAAACAACATTATTATTCGAAAATGGAGGTAAATACGTGCAACATCCAAGTGCTTCTGCAGGCAGCTGAATATTTGGAGCGGAGGGAAAGAGGTAACTAAAGTGCCGTTTCTTTCTCATGTTGTTTGCATTGAAACCGAAGCCGTTTCGGTCAGTCGGCTGTTTGCTTGTGTTTACAAATCTAATCATGTTTGCGTTAATTATTTCTTCACATACGCATTGTGCGTGTTTTGTTTGTCGCAAATGTTTATTTGTGTGTTCGTGGAGTAATAAACAGGGCTTTATTGTTGATATTATTATGTTTGGCTGGCTGACCTACATTTCAGTTCTGTATTGTACACAAAGGCGCGAAATCGTCATAGATTTGAAAATATAGCAGCGCTGCCCGTTAGCTTGCTAGTTACAGTACAACAACAAAGACTCCGCGTATTTACCAAACAACACATGTAATCAAGTCGGAATTAGTTTATTTCTAAATTATGTCAAATAGGTCGATGGCGCCAAAATCAGAAAGCGGTCTCTCACACAGCTGATTTGATGAGATGCTGACGTAAAGCTGATATCTAACGTTACCATTGTTACTAATAGTACAATCATGCTGATCTTATTAAACTGTTTGGTTTTTGTTTATTGTTTTGTCTAACGATATATTGTATAGAACGACTTATTTGAAGCTTGCATATAAAGATCTATAATGAAAGGAAGTGGGCTGGTCGTTTGATCACTCGTCTATTTGTATTTTTTTAGAGGCTGAGCACGGTTATGCCTCCGTTCTTCCATTCTACAGTAACGGAGTTTCTGATAAGAGAAAGAAGCAGAAATCAAAGAGCCATTCATCACCAGGGAACAGCAGGTGAGTGTGAGGTGCACAGACGAACGCGCCCCCGTTCTTTTGTCCCTATATATAGCTATTGTACAGCTGTCCCTGTTAAATAATAGGATTATTGATTTATTTAATAGTGTTTACATCGACTGTTACATGTCATTTAGATTGATTTAAAACGGTAGTTCATCCAAAAAGGACACTTGTCCTAATTATACGCTAAACACTATTATCTTGTTCTAAGCAAAAACTAACTAAACGACGCGCTAAACATTGTCGTGTACTAAACACACGTGTAACGTTATTGTTCTCTGTGCGTTACCATTTAGTTGATTATTTTTTGGGGGTTATTATGTCATCCATCATCTGAAAGCCCCTCCCCCTCTGTAATGTGAAATGGGGCAGTGGTGCTCGCCCGCTTTTCAGCAGTGCTGTTCTGGAAATTTTTCCTGTTCATTTTCCTGTACAAGTCTTTGCTGTCACACGTCATTTTAACGTACAATAAAATGTAATCACCACACTCTACCGGATAAGTTTGGTGCTTTGACCTAATTTCTTTAAATGATTCATTTACTGAACAATTTCTTAATTCACAAGGGAAAAGAAAATAACAAATGTTTCGGCTGTGTGCCTTTGTCGTGATTCCTCAACTTGTGCTGCTTAAATACTCAGTCATTGACAATAATACACGTCATTATCTATGAATTTAAGCTCAGTAAACTACTTATTAGTTAGTAAGGTAGTAGTTGGGTTTAGGTATTGCTAACACATTATTATTTAGCAGTGAAACAAACTAATCAGCTATGAGGAAAATCACAATATATAGACAAACTTAGCTTTTTAGCCCACTAAATACAATTTCTAAATGGCTTCACAGCTAATTCTGCTATTGTATGTAAATTTTCTATTAAACATGGTAGTAGGCATGGGACCATAACCGTCGTTTTTCAAGGTTTTAAAACCGCCAAAATGTTCTGCTATACCGTTCCCTTAGTATATTTAAGATTTTTAATTTACTTTTTTTTTTTTTAAGACAACAGTATTTCCATCAGAAAAGATATCCAAAGATGCAGTTTAAATTGTAAATAAATCAGTGTTTTTGAAAATAATGAAGACAGCAGAAGTTAATGATTTATTTGAATTATTCAACCTGACATGCTTACTGCTCCAAAATGTTTTAAATGTTTCTCAAAATAAAATATAATGTCTTCAAAGGATTTTTTTTTTTACCCAGACATTTTAAAAATCGTATATTAGAGCAGTAATCACAATTCCTTGATATTTTTATTTAAGGTTATCGTACTGTCAGAATCTTAATGCAGCCTATACCTACATGGTTGTTTTAAAAATAAGTTTAATTAATGTGAAAAAATATGTAAATCAAAAATGTATATGTACAATGGATAACAACAGAGTCACATCGGCTCTGTCTTTACAGGATTCTCAGTTTTGTCAAAATTTGTTTACTGGTAAAGAGAAATAGTGAAGTTTTTACTTCCAAGGATCTAACTTTTTTTTTTTGTCTTAAAGATGCAACAGATGAATGCATGAAATGTCCAATTTTCTATCCTTTTTCTGGTGAATCAAGTGCTTCATCCATTTATTTAAAAGGGTAGTTAGCCCAAAGAACTGCATTCACTCACTCTCAAGTAATTCCAAACTTATAAGAATTTCATTTTCTGTTGAACACAAAACAAGATATTCTGAAGGTTGTTGTAAAGAAAAATGTATCCGTTGACATCCATAGAAGGAACACTATAGAAGACATTGAGATTGTCTTTTTCTCGTTTCTCAATAAGTGTTCTTTTGTGTTCAACAGGTTTGGAACAATTAGAGGATCAGTAAATCAAGGCAGATTTTTTATATTTGGGTGAACTATCTCTTTAAAATGCACTTTTTTAAAATTGTGGAAAAGGAAAATAGAATCCAATGCCCATCTTTCATCTGTGTTTTTTTTTTTTTTGTTGTTTTTTTTTGTTTAATTTGTTGTTGTTGAGTTTTTGTTTACGGAGTTCACACTCATGTTGTTATTGATATAATATGAAGAACTATTATGGTAATACTAAGCTATTTGCTTCTGTTTTAGGTCTGTTCACAACGAGTTGGAGAAACACAGGTAAGTTTTGCACATTCTTTGTCTAAATTCTGCAATTTTATTTAAGATACCTACCCAGTTTCCAATGGCGGTGTCCACTAGTGGTTGAAAATTTACTGCATGTTTGGTCTTTTCAGTGCAAAAAGTAATTTAACTTGAGTTAACACATTTAGTCATTCTGATTTTATAGTGCTCGCGCATCGATTTGATTTCGTCTTGATTATTAGAGAGAGGTAATTGACTAATAGATAAAAGTATGTGTTTATTATAAGATAAAAAGGCATGCATATCAAATGAAATCACTTTTATTGTCACATCATCAGCAGCACGTGTGCTATGATGAGTGAAAAGCTTAGGTGTTGGCTCCAGACAGTACAAAATACAGATAGTGAAAAATACAGACCATGAAAATTTCTTATATTCGTTTATATCACTTTATTTTGACTTTAATTTTGTTGAATTTAAGTTACAATGTATCTACATGCCAACTAATTTATATTAGATTATAAGTAGACCGTTAGGTTGGGGTTAGGGTTGGTGTAAATTGACATGTACTTGCAAAGTTTCTTATAGTCAGTTAAATGTCTGTTGAAGGAGCAGTATCAGCAGATAATAAGCAGACAGTCTACTAATACTTAAACAAGAAGTATTTAGCATGTAGTTTTTAGTCAACAAAATGTCCAACAGGGACCAGCTAAATGAAGTGATACCTAAAAGCTTTTGCTATTGTGTGTTGTCTGAAGCCTTTGAGGCACAATCATCTATGAGAAAAAAACTACAGGTTGCATTTTGATCATGGATTATTTGGATTATTTTTAATTGTTACTATTTTATTGTTTCACACATGGGCTGGAAGATTAAGATTTATTTTATGTATTAAATAAAATTTTCAACTTTGGAGTGGACATGTGATATTGTGTGTGTGGTTGTAGGAGAGCTCAGTTAAGACATTGTTTGGAGCAGCTGAAGCAGCAGGTTCCTCTGTCCTCAGATTCATCAAGAAACACAACCCTGAACCTGCTCCGGCAAGCACAATTGCATATCAAGGTGAGCCAGCTTGACCTGTTTTAGCAAAATAGCAATGGTATTATAAAAAAAAGATAGGATTAAATGAGTTTTCCCCCTCTTATTGTAAGAAATACTAACTAATTAAGCAACTTCACTACTGCTATGTGGTACAGTTCAGCCTGGCTAAGCTCGTTTTAGTTTAGGTTTTCGAGTGTGTTTGGGTGAGGTTTCCTGAAAAATATCATCCAGCTCTATCTGGATCCAGATTTTGGCTAAAGCTAACAATGAAATTAGAATGTGTGGACCTATTTTGCTGACCACAAAGCTGCCATTTTAGGTGTCTTTTTGTAGTGGTGGTATAAAAACGATTTAGTCATGCAAACCAACAATACAGCAGTACATATCACAATTTGATCATTTATATTGTGCTCTTAGAACCTTGAGACAGTACTAAAAAAGTACTAGCTATTGAATGCAGTGGAAAAGCCCTCAAAACTGAGCTGTACCGAACTGCACGCACCATGTAGGTAGGAAAAGCGCCTTCATTTATCTCTATCCGCTTGTCAAGTCATAATATATCAGTGACGTATGAAATACTGTTTCCTGGTCCAAGCTGCTATTCATTTAAATTGAAAAAAAATATTCCATTATGACCACTTTTTAGTCATATCACACATTAAAGGGAATTTTATATAAAATCATGGTGTTCCAGAGTTCAGATCTCTGGATTTGCTGCATCTCAGACCCAAATATTGTAACAATTTATTTAAAAAAAGTATCTGATAATAGGCATGGATGTATATATTGCGATTGTGATTTTTGACAGTATTACATTGCCTTGTAAATGTTTATTATTACCATTTGTTTGATATGGCACTTGGACAGAAGCTGCTTCGCATGACGTTCCACTAAAGCAGATAACTAATTCGATATTTACATAATACTTTTGTTTTGTTTTTATTTTACTTTTTTTATTATTATTATTTCAATAGCAACAAAAACAGGCACAAATGGAAAAGAGTTTAGGCGAGGACAGCTAATTGACTAAAGCAATTATACATTATTGGGGAAGTATCAAACAAATCAGTGAAATACTTGAGTCCATTTGAAATGGTTTGCTAGTGGCTACTAGGGCTGCTCGATTTTGGGAAAAATTATAATCATGAATATTTTGGTCATAATTGTAATCACGATTATTCAAAACGATTACTGTTCAAGTCAAAATTATTAGCGCATATGAGAGTTTTTTTTTAAATAAATATTTCCCAAATGATCTTTAGCAGAGCAAGGAATTTTGACAGTATTTCCTATAATATTTTTTTCTTCTGGAGAAAGTCTTATTTGTTATATTTTAGCTAGAATAAAAGCAGGTTTAAATATTTTGAAACCTATTTTAAGCTCAATATTATTATTTATTTTCCTCCCTGCAAAGGAAAGATAAATAAATTCAAACTGTGCTTTAAGCATCTTCACTTTAAGAAAAACACTTTGGCTACAAAAGTCTTTCAGTCAAGACCAGCGAGGAATTTTCTCCTTTTGTTATTTGATTAACACTGACGGAAACAGGCGGCATCAGGAAAAGTGCGCTGTCACTTTAATGGTTTAGCTTTCACGTTTCTTTTGACCTTCAACTTATTTATTACACAAATGAGGGTTTATATGAATAGTCATTAAACACCACGTTTTGACACCTATTTGAACATTAAAGCGCTCACATTAAGATGACTTTAGATGTGTGTGCGCTCTGCTCGTCACAGTGTGCGACTGAGACCAAATGCTCACTGCATGCTTCTGACTGTGTGCGCGCTGCACACACACACACACACACAGGAGCATGCGGTTTAGTTTGCGCTTTTAAGAGCAACAAATATTTACATCTGGAAAGGGGGCGGTACATAATGGAATAACCGTTTATCTCGATTAATGGTTTTGAAGATGTTTAGAAGATGTTCTATAATACCTGCTGTCTGAGCTATTTTTTACTGCTTTAGAGTGAGTAACCTATCTGTTCATTGTTTTCACATGATGTCACACAGCCAATATGAATGACCATCTTGAGAGCAAAACCGCTCCATTGACAGCCATTGTTTTTTTTTTACCAGGATAAAGCAACTAAAAGTGCTAATTCTGGATAGCAGTACTATTTGACGATCTAATTAATGATATCTATACAATGACATAAAATTAAATTTTTTGAAACCCAAAAAATCAAAATTCTTGAAACTGCTTGAAAATGTATTGCTTTCATAATGATTGTTGTTAGTTAGTAACTAATACTAATTAATTACTTAAAACAAAATAAAAAATCACACTTAGCATGTGATTGAATTCTATTTTAGAGCATAAATGACTAATTCTATGTTGGACTTGGGAAACAAATTAAGGTTTTACTTATATAGTAAGAATTCTATTCTCTGATATAATGTGATGAAGTATGTATGTTTCTAAAAAAAAAAACTGCTGTCAGAAAATCAATCTCTATATTTTTTATTACAAAACAGAATATATTTATATAATATATTTGTGTGTACTGTGCATAATTATTTGTGTGTGTGTGTGTGTGTGTGTGTGTGTGTGTGTGTGTGTGTGTGTGTGTGTGTGTGTGTGTGTGTGTGTGTGTGTGTGTGTGTGTGTGTGTGTGTGTGTGTGTGTGTGTGTGTGTGTGTGTGTGTGTGTGTGTGTGTGTGTGTGTGTGTGAGAGAGAGAGAGATGATTTTAAAGATGTGACTCTGTTTGTTGTGAGGTAAAATAGCAAAACCATGACCAAATAATGCAAAAATAAATTACTTTATTTACAAAAGTGAAAAGTTAAACAGCAAAAATATTATGTACTAGTTGCAATCTTACAAAAGAAAATTGAGAGAAAAAAAAAAGAAATTATGTTATTCGGGAAAAAGAGGATGTCAAGCAAAAACAACATAACAAAAACTCCAAACTAGCTGAAAATTGCCCTCTAAACTACCTAATAGAAAATAATCCAACAAATCATCTTCAGTGATTGCACACCATTTCTAAACTATACTTTTAACAAAAATACATACAAAAACTTGAGCGAGTAGTGCTTCTTTCTAAACTGGTGTGTTTAGACAGTGGAATTTTTGGTAACTATTTTGATGGTCCATTTGAGTATTAGTAGACTGTCTTCTTATAATCTGCTGATGCTGCTCCTTCAACAGACATTTAACTGACGATAAGAAACTTTGCAAGTGCATGTCAACTTACCCTAACCCAACATAAGTCTTCTTGTAATCTAATTAGAATTAGTTGGCATGTAGATGCAATGTAACTTAAATTCAACAAACCGACCATCAAAATAAAGTGTGACCGAGTATTATGCGTGGTGTATGTGACATGACATCCAACCTCCTTAATTCCCAGGGGAGTTCAAATACCAATAATCAGATATATCATATATATATATATATATACATACATACACACACACACACACACAACACAAGCCAAAAAACACACACACAGAGCAAAAAAAAAAAAAAAGCAAGCAAGACCAAAAGCAAGAGAACAAGCTTCCCCACTTGTGTTCCTTTAAACTTTAGGCTTCCTTTGTGATTGGCAGTGAAGGTGAATACATCACAGAGTAAAGAAAATTGACATCTTCACAGACGAATGGAAAACTGAAGTAGGCGATCCTAAGAACTTTGACAGAGAGAAAGATCGATAGAAGGAAAGAGAGTGCACAAGCAAAACATACAGGCACATACATAGGACCGTAAAAGTGTTTGTGTGTGTACACTTATATTTATGAAATGTTATTTATTTATAAATTAAACATTTATATTTATTACAAATTATACATACAGTTGAAGTCAGAATTATTAGCACCTCTGTTTATTTTTTCCCCAATTTCTGTTTAATGCAGAGAAGATTTTTTTCGACACATTTTTGCCACGATGACAGTAAATAGTATTTTACTAGATATTTTTCAAGACACTTCTACAGAGCTTAAAGTGACATTTAAAGACTTAACTAGGTTAACTAGGAAGGTTAGGGTAATTAGGCAAGTTATTGTATAACAATGGCTTGTTCTGTAGACCATCAAAAAATATAGCTTAAAGGGGCTAATCATTTTTACCTTTAAAATGCTTTTTTTTTATTTTTTATTTTTTATTAGAAACTGCTTTTATTCTAGCCAAAATAAAACGCATCAGACTTTCTCCAGAAAAAAAACATATATATTATCAGACATACTGTGAAAATTTCCTTGCTCTGTTAAACATCATTTGGACAGTATTTAAAAAAGAAAAAACGGGGTTTAATAATTCTGATTTTAACTGTAAAAACGTTTAAATATTTGGGTTTATTATTTTTTATTTTTGTTTTGTATTTTATATATTTTTTATTTATATGTACACCATATTTAAACACATTTAGCGAGTGCCTGCACACATATTAAGTAAATGCAAATCTTTATTATTAATGTGATTTTATCTAAATGTAATAATTTGTCAGCACAAGTAAATATATAATTTACCACAGTGGAATGCAGTGCTTAAATTGGAATTGTATATGTGTAAGAACCAGTATGTTCTATAAATGGTTTAGGGTTTTGGTCTTCCATCAAAGAGCTATGTTGCATATCGTTTTTTTGGAATCACATTAATTGATCCTGGTGATGCAGAAGGTTTAATGTGTGTCCTGCTGTGGGTTTGCAGAAACTGCAGGAGCAGGACGAGCGTGCCAAGCTGCTAAAGGACCGTCTGCGCTGGGAGCAGAGAGAACTGCGCACACGGCTAGAGAAACTGCAGGGCGGATCTGAGAGGATGCGAAACGACAGCCTCGGTTCAGCCGTGTCCTCGGAGAGATCTGATTCTGAGAGAGGTGACCATCGCACCACATCAGAGATTCTCAAAATGAGCTGTCAGGGTTAAATGTTTCTATTAGGCTAATAATCTCTTAAGTAATTTGGCTAAAATATGCTAATAAATGGGAAATTTAAATTTGCTGTTTATTTGACTCAACGTCAAGCTTGACTCAAGAAAGCTTTCCCTCAGGATATAGATTAGTTTTTTCAGTGTAACATTAAGGTCTTATTTGTTTTATTTCCACTAGAATAAAAGCTGTTTTTATTTTTATTTTTTTTAACATTTTAAGGTTAGGGCAATTTTATTTTTTTGATAGTCTACAGAACAAACCATCATTATACAGTAAATTGCCAAATTACCCTAACTTGCCTCATTAACCTAATTAACCTAGTTAAGCCTTTAAATGTCACTTTAAGCTGAATAGAAGCATCTTGAAAAATATCTAGTAAAAAATGATTTACTAATTATTATTTCATGGCAAAGATAAAATAAGTCAGTAATTAGAGATAAGTTATTAAAACTATTATGTTTAGAAATGAGTTGAAAAAATCTTTGTTAAACATAAATTGGGAAAAAAAATTATTGAAAACAAGAATTGAAAAGCTAACATAAGGCTATAAACGGGCTACAGTGCCTTCAGGATGCTCATCTGTGACGCCAGCGCCACCCTGCTACAGACAACTTTTCAAGTTTATTTTAAGAAAAATGGCTCATGATAACGATTTACTATCTCTGTTTATTTTATTATAATCCACGCTATTTTTTATAAACAAACACAAATATGTGAAAAACATGTCTGTATATAGACCTACATGCCTTTTTAACATGGGTGATACATTTGATTTGGTTCTTATAAAAGTTTTAAAAACACGTACTGTATGTTTTTTAAATGTGGCTATATAGGATTATCATAAGATATATTTAAATTAGGGTATCACGTGCATGCATACAGCCCGCTTATCATAGTAACATGACAGAAATGAAGAACAAGTCTATCAAAAGCCTGAAAATCATCACACAGTCACATATGCTATGAATTTTAAGGAGGAGTGTAAATAA
Source organism: Danio rerio (assembly GCF_052040795.2). NCBI lineage: Eukaryota > Metazoa > Chordata > Actinopteri > Cypriniformes > Danionidae > Danio > Danio rerio. The sequence goes on along the minus strand of NC_141034.1, from coordinate 18,198,088 downwards.
TGCAGTTATGACAGAGATAAGTGTGTTCAGGTGAAAACAAAAAAAAACAATTGATCACGTTACAATGATAGCTAATATGTATGTATTTTTACACATTTATTCACACATTTGCATTACTAAGAGTAAGCAGTAATCCCATAAAATCATTTTATTAAATTAAATGATCAACATCCGCGCCAGTGGTGTATTGGTTAGTGCTTTGACATATGCACTCTGGTGCTCACGCCGACCCAAGTTTAATTCCCGCCTTGCGGTCCTATGCTGATCCTTCCCCTCTCTCTGCTCTCCATGCTTTCCTGTGAATACTCTCTACTGTCTTATCCATTAAAGGTGAAAACCCCGGAAAAAGAAAAAAAAGATAAACAAATGAATCTGTCTTGATGCTCTCTACAAGTGAAGGCATTATCTACACACAATATAAACTCTCAATAAGAAAAATACTATAAACTATAAAATACCATTTATTAAATAACATCCAAATGTCCAACAAAAGCAGGCTGTGTTCCAGACCAGTTCAGCTCGAGGACGTATAATGTCTCCGACATTGCCTGTATTGCCATTTAGCAACTTGATGGCAACCGTCTTTTTTTAAAAAAGTGTAACAGATTTTTTAAAAATAGTGAAGTGTTTTATGTCGTAGAATAAAACGTGAAAGTATCTTCAGTTTGTGGTAGCCACAGACTTTAAAGGTGCAGTAGGTGATCTGCCAAAATGCTAACCGCTTAGGATATTTAGACTGTAATTCAAAGCCACACCTCCTGAAATCACGACCGCACTCACCGCGTCACAACAGCAGACAACCCACTAGTTCATGTCATTTGCCAGTTAGTGTTTGGCTGGAGTGCAGGAATTACATTTCTTACTAATCCACACTTACATGCTATTTCTGAGCTAATATTGAGAGTAGCATGGTAAACAGTATAGGAAGGCTGTCATTGTTAAAAAATGAACCAATGTGAATATAAAAGCAACTTCAGCTCAATAAAGCAGGTTAGTCAGAATAGCGCCATTTACTGATGTTTTGTTGTTAAACTAAAAAAAACCTACATTATCGATGATGTAAAACATCCCTTATAAGAATAAAAATAGTCACATCAGTCCTTCGCCGGGAGATTTCAGTGGCTGAACAACACGTCGATATACACGATATATAAGCCATATATATCACAACACAATCTAACATAAGCTTAGCCTGACTAAAATCGTTTTAAAACAGAACATTACCTGTCTAACAGAAATACTTCAGCCATGGTGTCGTCCTTCCTCCAGCGTGCAAAAGTAACTCCAATATTGATTCAGGATATTCAAAAGTTTCAATTCAGCCTTTGATTTCACCGCGTCTGTGATTGTCTCGTGAGCGTGCAGCGCTCATGCAGGCTAGCACGCCTGAATGGCGGATCTGTGTGAACAGATGCGAAGAAGTCCGAATCTACATTTGCTGACAGACAGCTTGACCTACTCAGCAGAATTATGGGAGATGTCAGCCCGACAATATTTAATTGCATGAACATTTTTGAGTTTTATGCCTGACCACGAATATAAAAATACATATAAATAAATTTAGATCATTTACTTTAATCATTACTACTGAACTGAGAAGCGATTTTAAACCAGCAAAACAAAAAATGTTCCTGAAGACAGTCTTCTACTGCACCTTTAAGCCATTTAATCGAAATCCCATTCAAAAAGCCTACTGACTTTGGGACGAGGGAACCAGAGCCGCTAAAATGCTAACTCGCTTCCTGGTTTTTGCATACAAATTGACGTCACAGTTCCTCTACTCTATTACAGTGTGACCAAATTTTTCGCAATAATTGCAATTTGTGCCAAATTTGACTTTAAATCTAGCATTTGCAGAATCGCTAAATTGTGAAGGGGGCTGCTCAACACAACAGCTGCCTGTTGTTCTGTACATTCTAGATGATGGAAGTTCTGCTTTTTATTCAGTTAAAGACAGGGGATTTGATCATTAGTTTAAAGTGGGAAGCCTGCAGTCATCTAAATTGCTGATGTCAAGTGTTTTTACTCTTGCAGAGGATGTGGAGATTGACGTGGAGAGCATGGTTTGGACTCTGGAGGCTGATGCTCTGGGTTCTTCTCATGCGGGCGTGGACCACAGCTACTCTACCTCGGATCACGCCTGGTTATGATTTTAAGAGGACGACAGACTCCAAACCCCGAAAAGTTTGATGGTCTTTACCATCATTATCACAGAACAGCCTTACATTTGCTGACTTTAAAAAAAAAAAAAAAAAAACATCAGCCACAAACTTCTTCCTATAAGCACGACTGGAATTTCTTTAGTGCAGTGTATTCTGTACACGAACGACATTATGGTGCTCTAGTTTGCTACACACTCGATGAGATTCAAGTGTAACAAGTTTGCTGATGATTTATTTCAACGGAATGATTTGTTTGGTTTTTTTGGAGGACTTGTTATGATCACATTGTGCTTGCTAGTTGTTTTCTATCCAGCTAATGAGCTTCACTTCAGGGTCAGCCTGCAGTACACATTGGCTTGCACTTAAATATTCCGCTTATTTAAATTTCTTTCATGTCAAGTTTTAATACGTTGCACAAAGCATGAGCACTTGCGATGTGTGTTGTTTGCCGATTATGTCCATTCATTTGCTTTCAGCAAACTTTGATGTTACTTTTTTGTTCTAATGGAAAACCGGGGAGGCTAATTCAAAGGTTGTGCTGCAATTCATGTTTTCTTTTTGCGTTTATGTTTGCGTTTAAGTTTGTGGGGGATGATGGTACATCTTTTCACTTTTACTTCACCTTTATTTACTGTTTAGGTTCACTCCAGTGAATGAAAGTCGGTGCTATTCGAACACCCCGAAACAAGCTATTATGTTGAGCCCATGTTTCAGAAGCAGACAACAATGAAGTGTTTTATTCTATATATATATTTTAGGATTTAATTTTATTTGTATAGTGGATTTTCTGGATCCTCTTTCCCCTATAATGTGTTAGTCTGCTCATGTGAACATTTCCTCATTATTTTTATTGTTTGTTTTTTAACGCATAACTTTAAACTGCAATTCAGTATGTTGGTAGTGTTGACAAAATACATGGGCTGTATTTGCAAATGGTTCAGTATCTGCTCATATCTGTCATTATGCAAACTATTATATGAACATGCCTTTCGTGTTGTTTGTACAGCGATTGTGTTTTAATGTACACAGCAGAAATGTACATTGTATATACAGTTCTGAACACCAAATGCCTTATGAACTCTTCGTATGTCATTGGACCAGGAACCCCTTTGTATTTATGTCTCTCCTTGTATTCATATGTAGCATTTTATTATTTTTTACCAACATAAGCCTTTTGTACAAATAAATATTTTATGTATTTAATTTCACTTGTCGCTATGATTTAATTATTTATTTTTTTGGATGTTGTAGCACAAGTATTTTTATTTATTTTACCAGGAATCTCCCATTGAGATACAATATCTCTTGAAAAATAAAAAAATACGTCACAACACAAACACACAAAAATAGTATAAATCATAATCAATTGTTAAAACATGCATTGTTCTAGGCTGACAATCTTAAAAAATAATTTTAAGTATAGCGATAGATGGTAATATCTTGTAAAAGGTTACACTTTGATTAATCTTATCTATCTAATCATATATATATATATATATATATATATATATATATATATATATATATATATATATATATATATATATATATATACATATACATGATAAATTATATCTAATTAAAAACATCTAAATTAACCAATTATTTAGGCCTATCAAGCTTTTTGAGAACATTTTTGTCTTTGAAAATGTTCTTGGTATGGTTGCTTGTCCTGGGTTTCCCTACTAGGTTCCTGTAGTCAACAGTGCCATCTCGTGGTTTGAAAGAGGTAGGATTTGCCTACGCAGATTTTCTGAATGAATTTGAGTTTAAACCTTAAACAGTCCAGACAGTGGTTTACTTCTTTGTTGAAGGATTTAGTTGTTTACCATACACTGGAAGTTTTAGATTCTTATTTGGAGGATTTCTTAAAAAAAAAACTTCATATTTTTATATTAAAATGCAATCAAATTAATGAATTGAAATAAAGGGATAGTTAACACACACACAAAAAAAGTCATCATTTACACTTGTGGGATTTAAACATTGTAAATTTCTTTCTTTTCAAGATTATTGTATTTATTTTATTTTCACATTTAACACAATAATGATTAGAAATCTTCTTTGTTTGTAATTGCAGTCAAAATTAGAACATTAAAGATGGCAGGATCATTTATTTAATTATAACTTGTAAGCGATTACTTATTTTTATTTTTGTCCAAGGCTGTAAGTACTAAATGTTTTATGAAATAATCAATTCATTTCATTCAAGTGTTTTAGAGAAAGTAGTTTCACACATTTCAAGACAGTAAGAGTGCCCCCCCAAAAAAATATGTTAATCATTTTTATTACAAAACATTTAACCAATAAATATTTATTTCTTCATGTCTATAAGAATTATTATTTTGTTTGTCTCTTTTTTATTTAAATCTTAATGTCTCCAGGATTTATTCTTTTTTATGTGTTATATATATTCCAGGTCCATCTGTACCTGCACATAAGTACTTTACTTTATAAGACTTTACTACTACCTAAAAGAAGTTTTAGATTCTTAATTTGAGAATTATTTTCAGTAAGAAAAAAAAATCATTTTCATTTTAATAAAATGCAATAAAGTACAATAAACGCCATTCGTAAATCCAAACTTCCTTATTTCTTTTCACATTTAACACAATAATGACTTGAAAAAAATGTTGGTGTTAACTTCTCAGTCAAATTTATTACATTAAACAGGATATTTTATCCTCTTTTTTTTGCATTAATTCGATTCAAGATAACTAATAATGACTTTTAAGAGGTCACTATTTAATTCATTATTAAACTAAATGTATTCTTGTTTGTATGTCTGTGTATGTTATTGTCACCGACTCGGTCCCAGTCATTCCCCTCGCTGGCCAGCAGAGGTCATCATCACCAGACTTCTAACATTACGTCATCCTCAAGAGTGATTGCCACTCACACACCGGCTGCAGCACAGTACTTTGATCACCTCGCACTCTCATATAAGCAGCACACACACTCACCTCATTGATTGCGAAGTCTTGTTCTGCCCCGGGTAACACTACTGAGCGTTTCTCATCCTTGCCTGCTTTCCCGTTGCTTACCTTGGACTGTATCTCGACCTTGTCTTGCCTGCCGCCTGCCCTGAACCCTAGCCTGAATACCGACTTTGATCCTCGCCGCCAGCCTCTGACCCATGCCTGCTTACTCGCCCTGTGTTTGCCTGCCGCCAGCCCTTCGACTTGATACTACTGTGTTTGATGTGAGTTCGCACACGCATTACATCTGTGTGCTTATTGTTATTAAACTCTGTTTAATAAATATACTGCAAATGGATCCCTCTGTGTCAGACCCTTCGTTACAGTTCGAAGTCAAAATTATTAGCCCACCTTTTTATTTATTTATTTTTTATTTATTTTTATTTCCTAAATGATGTTTAACAGAGCAAGGACCTTTTTACAGAATGTCTGGTAATATTTTTTTTCTTCTGGAAAGTCTTTAATATTTAATAATAATAATAAAAAAACATTTGAAGGTTAAAATTATTAAACCTTTAAGCTATATATTTTTCAATAGTCTACAGAACAAACCATCATTATACAATAACTTGCCTAATTACCCCAACCTGCCAAGTTAACCTATAAGCTTTCAAATGTCACTTTAAGCTGTATAGAAGTGTCTTGAAAAAAAAAATCTCTCCGATAAACAGAAATTGGGGAGAAAAAAAAATTAACAGGTGGGATAATAAATCAGGGGGGCTAATAATTCTGACTTCAAGGTCACTGGTTCGAGCCCCGGCTGGATCGGTTGGCATATCGGTGTGGAGTTTGCATGTTCTCCCCGTGTTTGCGTGGGTTTCCTCTGTATATTCCGGTTTCCCCCACAGTCCATAGACATGCGCTATAGGGGAATTAAATAAACTAAATAAGTCATAGTATATATGGGTGTTTCCCTCTGCTGGGTTGCAGCTGGAAAGCATCCACTCTATAAAACTTGCTGGATAAGTTGGCGGTTCATTCTGCTGTGGTGACCCTTGATGAATAAAGGGACTAAGCTAAAGGAGAATGAATGAATGAATGAATGAATGAATGAATGAATGAATGAATGAATGAATGAATGGGAAGAGCTAACAGTAGCTTGCATTGGCCCATCTGTAACTCCACATAAGTAGCAATTTTGAAGTTTCTTCTGGTCATTCAGGTAGCATCTTCTGTCTGGAGCATCAGGCTAATCTCCTGCTGTGCAGAATTAGGTGGTTTGTCTAGGTTGGGCATCTCAGCTGAGACCTGTCCACTATGGATGACCCTTCTGATAGCTGTGAAGTACCAGTGGCATAGCTCTCAGCATCACTGATGCACACAAGCCCTCACAGCACATCAAGCTGCAAACCATGTGAGGGACCCTAACCTAACCCAACACTAACAACCACTAATGTGCCTAAAACCACACAGCGGAAACCAGCAACACGCAAAAAACTGCCTACAAAACTTGCTAAACGCATGCCAACAAACAGAGAAGAGCATCCAAAAGAACCCAACGACCCAAGAGCTGAACATCAACAGCACTGACAATCACCAAAACATCCAGCAATGTGATCAAAACTTGAACGAATGATGTATAACAAACCTATTCTATACCTATATACAATATATTCAATATGTAGGCCTACATATGTGCCCTTGATCCTCCATCAGGCACTATGATGGCTCAGTGCCTGGGTTTCTCTCTTCGGGGCTCCTTGAGCAGCGGCTCTCCACTGATGTCCACCGCTGGACCCGGATCTGCTCTCCGTGATGAGGTTGCTCAGTCTCCAGCAATGCAGGTCGGCCCAGCTTCTCCCACTGCCGCAGTTTAATCCCCAAGCCTTGCTGTAGGTTGTTTGTGATGCGGTGACGATGGGCTCTCTCTAGCAGTTTGCTGACTTTTCTCTTTTGTCGCTGAGAAATGTTCACGTGTACTAATCGGGATTCGGGACCATTGCAAGGTTACAACTGCGTTGCAGTTCAGGGAGAAATTTGCAGCTTCTCCACCAACCAGTTCCAGACAAAGTACATTACCAGTTCAGCGTTCGGGTGGGGTAATGCCTAGTTCACACTAGAGGATTTTAAGCCTGATTTGAGCCCGATTTGGAAGTTAACGAGCTCGCCGACAGAACGGGCTGTGATCGGGAAGAAATCTGCGGGTGCTCGGCGCTCGCCGCTCTTTATGTGTGAACTACTGAACAACGCATCAACGAGGCTCGCTGACGCGTCGCCGACACCTCGCAGACGGAAATCCAAAATTCAGCATGCTAAATATTCCAGAGCAGTCGGCCGACTCAACCCCACGTGTGGTCGGATGTAGTGACGAGCTGCAGCCAATGAGAGAGCATATCAGCATGAGCTGAATGGCTGTGTGTTCAGGAGCTCAGCAGAAACATCTGTGATTGGTCAAAATGGGCATCAGTGCACTCGCTTCATTCTGCGTTAGCACAGACATGAGTAGGCTTTATTAACAGTGGAACTAGAATTCTGTAACTATTAGAATTACCATACTGCTCATTCTGAACGTTCTCATATAAAACGCCATACTGTCACAACATATTTACTTTCAAAGCTATTATTGAGATATTAAAATTAAGCTTTGAATGTTTGGCATCATATTTAATGACACCATTACCCTAAAAATATAATATTTTTTTGGCTTTCATTTTTACTTTCAAACAAGAGCTATTTAACAGCACAGAATATGCTGTTTTGAAAGATATCTGAAGTAAATTGATGTTTTTGCCATCAGAAAGTTTTGTTTATGTTAGCAGGAAGTTGCGAGGCAAGAAAATGCACACACATTTAAAGTCACAGCGAAAAGTATCAGACATGCATGCAGTCATTTTGACCAATATGGTAATTTAAGGCAGAAATGCTCAGTTCTTTACTGTTTTGTAATAAAAAAAATAACAATGTCAGAAAGAAATACACTGATAGTTAGAAAACGGCAGGGTGTTATAAATATGTTAGTTTTATTTCAAAGAGTTATAAAATTAAAAAAATTAAAAACTCTCTGTGTATCTATCCACTCGAACCTTGCAGATGAGTGATTAATCCAGTGATGAATCAGCTGATTTGACGATGTTTTTAAATGCTTTTTCCAAAGCTTGAAACGCTGTCAGTGATGTCATCAGCACACAAGCAGCCAATAGTGTTCAGCTTTTTCTGACGACTCCTCCCTCAAATTTTCATTGGCTGTGGTTTGGTAGCTTGAATGAGCTGTTGGGGAATGAGTTGTTGTCAGATCATGTAGTGTGTGACCCCCCTCTTGTGGATCGTTCACGGAGTGTTGCGTAGTGTGAACACCACAGAGATTAAAAGACACACATGTAGTGTGAACAGCACAGCGATTTGCTGATGTTTAAAATCATGTAGTGTGAACTAGGCTTAAGGTGCTCAAACTTCACGCAAAGCCCGCTCTGACACACCTCTTTAGCGGGCAATGGCGAGCAAAACTAACCGCGCTCGCCTCAGACGCAGCACAGGCACTCACGAACCGGGCAGCAGGCACATTACAGAGCGCCCTAGTGTGACTAAACCCTTGATGATGCGACAATAACTTATATTGTTTACTCGAGTGATGTTGTGGACTAAAATCATGTACGGTTAACGTTAAATAGATCCACTTGTTAGACCTGGACAATAATATAATAATGTAGGCTACATGCGGGTCACAGAATTGCTGAACGTGATTCGCGCGTGGGCCGCCTGTTGAATAAAGCTAACCTTGGATTATAAACTCTATGATTTATGAGATGATACTATGATGACAAATGATATGAATACAAATACAAACCTTTATTTCGCCTGAAATGCAGAAGACAGTCTGCTCGAAATGCGCCTTCCTCCTCCTGCCATGACCCAAAAATGCCCACGAAAGATGACCCAGCAGGTGGGTTGTTTAGACTCAGCATCACTGAAGTACGGTGGGAGATGTGCAGCTTTGATTACAGGTATACAAAAGGTGGTAGTAAGAAATTTGACAATTCAGAAAGGTCTGACCAAGGGCTGCTATGAGCATAAATCTCATTTTAAATTATATGAAAATGCAAGGAATCTGCGTTTAAGTTACACTATTTTCATTGCATTTAAACAAATTAGTATTATAGCTGTCAGTATTACATTACGTCTATAAATATTTGGAAAATATATATATATATATATATTATAAGAAGATTTGTAATATACCCAAGCACAGACTGCGGAGCGAGTGTGAGGCTGGGGAAGGCTTGGCTTCCCCCTGGTCAGAGACCACAGAGATAGCAGCAAAGGAAAAACTGCATTGAAAACTAGACAACGTCCGCATTGAAGAATAAAGTCACTACATGTATAAGTATACAGATACCCCAACACATAATTCAAAACACAAAAAGCCGGAATATCAAGCAAGACAAAAAGTGACGGATCTACGAAACTGTAAGAGGGCGGATTAATCGTTTGCATGCCTGGGTCTCTTCTCATGGTCCTCGGGGCGGGGTCAAAGCATAGCGGCCCGATCATCTGTCAATCAAACGGCCAACAGAGGGTGATTTTGGGCGAGTTGTACCAGTCCACGGCCCTTTACGTGTCCCCCAGGCCCGCCTCGCACTCCCACATCCTAGTATGGCGTTCTCGACATGATTTCCACACAGAAGGCGGAAAAAGACAGGTCTGGAACGCAGCAATCCCCTTGATTGGTCGTTCGTTGCCGCAATGCATTGTGGGAAGCACACTTCGCCCTTTAAAACGGCTACAAATGGAATAAAGCAATTAAGATCTAAACAAGCAAAAATGACAGCACCTTGCTTAAATAAATCTTAAATAAATACACAACTAATGAATAGTGCAAGCTGATAAATAATTAAATAAATTACACCCGTGTTGGGGGACTAAGAACACGCTAAACTGAAACGTTTAGAGGCTGGTGTGCCATCCTTGGTTGATGGCTAGAGCAATTTTCCATTGTGTTTTTTTTTTTTTTTTTTTGACTGGCTTAAGCTTATGTTTGACAGACAGCCTATTTCTTATTTATTTTCAATATTTTCCTATTTCTCCAACATTGGTGTAATGTACTTGATCATTTATCAGGCCGCGCTATTGATTGTTTCTATATTTATCTATGCAGGAATTGAGGGATTCCTCGATCGTTTCCTGGTCGGTCGGCAGAGGTGACTCTATAAAATACGATTTTTTTCCCGCGGCCGTTACGGTGACTCAGTGGCTCAGTGGTTAACGCGCTTAGCAACAAGAAGGACCCGGGTTCAAGACCCGACTGGAGACATGCACTGTTGCAGCCTGGCTCGACGGGGGGACCGCATCTCTGGTCTATCGCTTTCATTTCGCAATTTTCTTTTGCCTTTTCATAATATCACATTTATGCATGTGTGTTCAGAACGTTGGAATGGCAGGAGTGTTAGTAGTTAACGACAGAAGAATTTTCACTTTTGACTCAACTAATCCCTTAGGAAAACTGAGGGGCCACGAATTCTTTTTCCTTTTCCCCTCAAATATGACACGTGTAATGACAATGATGACAAAATTCATATAGGCCTATAGAAACAAACATAAAAACACATCAACTGCTTGCTAGGTTGCTATCGAAAATCCAACATGTAACACACATTTAAAATAAGGAATAATATACACAAATGATTTTAATACAAATCTTTTCATTCCAAAAACTCAAATGACATGCATGCGTTTTATATGACACGAACGCACATTGAAAGACCCGAAAAAAATAATACTTTCACAATAACAATAGCAAACCTTAATATTATATAAATTCTGTTAATTATAAACACATTTAAGAGCTTTCCTTTAAACTAGTCACATCTGGTTCAAAAAACATGTTTTGGCAAGCCAGACTCATTTACAATCTTGATTAAAGTATTCTGTTTTAAATAATTTTAAGCAATTCATGCTGCGCGCATCACGCGTTTATTATGTACTATGATACATAATAAATTCATAAAAACATGTATATGGTATGAAAAATGGGGGTGGGGGGTGGGGGTAAATGATTTTTTAATTGAATAAAATACAATATTACACGCGTATAAAATGCTAAATAAACATTTAAAAAAAAAAAAAAATATATATATATATATATATATATATATATATATATATATATATATGTGTGTGTGTGTGTGTGTGTGTGTGTGTGTGTGTGTGTGTGTGGATATATATGTCATGTGTGGCGCCCTTATATATATATATATATATACCCCCTTTTTGCGCCACTGTACACAACACGTTAACGTTAATTACAGACATTGCTCTTGTTCTTGCGGTTGTCAGTTCTACTGTAGCCTTATTTATTTTCTATAAAACAAAATATTATGTAAAACACAAGCCTGCCTTATTGATTTCAACTTGAAAATATTAAACATTGATTTGGAGTTGTTCTTAAAGGGACAGTTCACCCCCAAATCAAATTGTAATATTTACTCAGGCACATGTGGTTTTAAACTTTTGTAAGTTTTTTTCTGTTGAACACTAAATGCCATATTTAGAAAAAAGCTGAAACCATTTTATTTCCATAGTAGGAAAAACAAATACTATGGAAGTCAATGGTTACAGGTTTCCAGCTTTCTTTAAAATATTTTCTTTACAGAAGATAGAAAGAAAAACAGGTTTGGAATAAATGAAGGAAGAGTAAATTACGGCAGATCTTTCAGTTTTGTGTGAAAGAAAACCTGTTTTTTGTCTTCTGCTGTTATTTACTCACTGTAAATGATATTTAGAACCATTGCTGGAAACAAACAGGTGCCTGGCCAAAGTGACATTTTACATATAAATGTGCAATTTACCACATAACATTCTCACAGTATGGAAAGTATTAATTACTATAGCGTTACTATGATAACAAATATGTGAACATCCACATTCTGTCATTGTAAAATTACATTTGTAATCCAACAGGAATAGTGTTTTTGAAAATGACACAGTATTATGGTGACATTTGAATATGTATGATATAGGCTTAATATTGACATTGCCGTTTTATATTTCTAACATACAGGGCCATTGGAAAACCACACAGCTACAATGAAGATGGGAATCCTTGAAACAGTTAGCATCAGGAGCATGATGAAGTTTAAGAGCCCTGTCAACTGTGTTGAATGTCTGCTGTCCTGGAAGAGGAGATGGTGCTCAACAATAGGAGGCTTTATCAATGCATCGTTTGTGCTTTTGGATTATAGTATCTACTCAACCTGGAATACAATGACTAAATAGGTTTACATGGTAAATATTTGAAAACAGATGCAGCTTTATGTGCTTGAAGTTCCTCTTGAAGATTTTTTTTTACTTTTCTTGAAACTTTTGTGAGTTTTTTTCTGTTCTGGAATCATCTGTGTCAACTGGGTAAAGTAACCCATTGTTGACGATTTTAATATTCATTTATTAATTTTCCTTCAGCTTAGTCCCCTGTTTATCAGGGGGAGCCACAGCAGAATGAACCGTTCATTGTTTATTTGCAAATGTATTAGATGTTTAATGTTAATGAATGGGTTTAACCAATAAAAATGTGATTTTATAAGTTCAGATAATCTTTTGTAGAATGAAAGGATTCAGGTGACAACACTAAACAATGGTTAAAGTAACCTCACAAAAATACTCACATTTTATGCTGTTTTTTTTTTTTTAATACATTTTTGCAGATATTTGGGATATATATTAAGTACACTTCAGCTCTATGTATTGACCTTATTCCTCACGGACAAGCAGGCGCAGCCATTTGAATCTTTTTGGCTGGAGATTTCCGCTCTCATTCACTTCCTTTGATTTTTAGACGTTAAAAACTGTTTGTTTTGATGCTTGATGTTGCAAACTGATATTTTCTTAATATATTATTCTGCTTTGTCTGTAGAGTCATAAACACACTAGTTTGTAGAGCAAGTAGTTTGTCTGTTTTCCGCTGTTTAATATTCCTAGTCATTTCTCCCATAGGGCACTGAATCAGATGTTCGAAAACAAATCGGAAAAACGAGGGCACTTCCGCCTTAAAGAATGAGGTCAATATTAGGAGAAATAAAATGCTAGAATTTATACGGTATACTTTGTTGAAATGTGTAATGTATTTGTTATTCTAAAGTACTTTTACAATAGTGTCTCTTTAATAAAAATAAATAAATAAATGTGGCAGTGTTTAGTGTATTATGATTTTGTTATTCTATTATTCATTTTCTTTTGGGACAACGAGGACTAAACAATTCAGTAAAGTTGTTTTAGCATTGTTTACCAATATACAATTAACCAATATACATTTTTAAAATAGGTGAAACCAAAAAAGCTTGTTGCACACAATCTAAAACATTCAATTGGGCCAATAACATGATTTGGCAGACTTGATGGTTTTGGTTCAACACATTATTTCTCATTGAGCCAATGTTGACAGGCTGTTGCCACAATTGAATTTAGATGTGACCAGTCACTAGAAAATGTAGTTTGGGAAGTAAATTATATTTAAATTTATTTAAATAAATATTATATTGATTCATTTTTTACAGCGTATAAATAATTAGAATTTATATTTATAACATAATTGAAAATATTATTCTATCAAAAAATTGAATAAATTATTTAAACAATTGCTTTATTTATTGTATGTTTTTTATCATTATGATTATGATTATTATTATGGCTTATTTTATTATAGTTTTATTGTAGTTTTAATAGTGCAATTAGTGGTGGATTGTTTTGAAAATCAGGTTAAAAAGGTAATAATAATTCCAGAATTGTTACTTTTATTTATTAATTATAACTTCAAAAATCAACATAATAGAGGAAAAAGAAAAGAATTGCAGCCTCTTTTATATGTATTAAATAACAAATTTATTAATTGATTCATTTATTTAGAATGGTTGCTTCCACGAATCCTGCGACTTCCACATCTTCAGGTGATTCTGATGTAAATCTGCTGTCCAGAATCAGCTGGTTTGTCTTAGTCGGGCATCTCTGCTGAGACCAGTCCACTATGGGTGACCCTACCGGTATCTGTGAAGTACCAGTGGAGAAGCTCTCAGCATCACTGATGCACACAAGCCCTCACAGCACGTCAAGCTGCAAACCACGTGAGGGACCCTAACCTAACCTACCCTAACCTAACAGACACCGCAAACCACTAAACGCATCGAAACTCTCAGAAGAGTCCAGCGACCGACCAGCAACACGAGAACAACCGCTCAGAAAACCTCGACAACCGTGCAGAAAACCACCTGAAACATCCTAAAGACCACCGAGCAAACCAAGAACTTAAAGTCAACAACACCAAGAATCAATAAAAACAACCAGTTGATGAAACAAAACAGGCAAAAGGAAACTTACTGTGAACTTGCTCTACAACTATGTACACTATATACATACGCAGGCCTGCAGTGTGGTTTGGGACACTGTGAAGACTCAGCGTCTGGCCCTCTTTCTGCTGGGCTTCTTAGGCTGTGGCTCTCCACTGATGTCCACATGGACTCGAGGAGCCATGCTGTTTGGTCTGGATCCACATCTGCGCTCTGTAATGAGTATTCGTCCATCAGCCTGCACCGTCTCCTCCATCACAGGACACCTGAGTGCCTCCCACAGCCGCTGCTTGATCTCCAGGCCCAGCTGAAGGCTGTAGGGACGACTCTTGATCATGGGCTCGACCACAGAGCGGTAGATGTCCTGGTAGGCCTGAACGCTGTAGCCATGGATAGAGAGTGGCTCCTCCTGCTGTCCCACGTCCACTGAAGGCTCTGAGGATGCTGGACGGATTTGGGGCAGGACAGCTGCGTTCTTCAGGTGATGTTCCTCCAGACCTGGGGAAGAGATACAGCTGTAAGTATGATCCAACCTGATCACAGCTGCAGGATCCGGAACAGACGGGACACCCTCCAGCAGGAAGTCCTTCAGGTGTGCTGGAAGACTCCTGATTCGTCTGAGGCGCCGCTGCTCCATGAATATCAACTTTCCAAATCAGACAATCTGATGAAACTTGTCAAAGTGAAGAGTTGAAAGAGCTCAAGTGATCAGATTCAGAGAGATGTGTTGATTTCAGTGTAAACTCAGGTTGCCGTGGTGACAGAATATTGGAGTCATTTAAATGTAAACAACACTTGATCAGCAAAGTCAATCAGAGCAGTAGAGGAGTTCTTCTCTATTGCTTCTCTATTACACATTGTGTCATTTTTACATTATAAATAAGTAAATATAGTGTGAACTAAACAAAATGTGTAATACAGAAACGTTAACACTTTCAGTTAAATTTGATTAAAATCAGTTAGGGTAAGCAGATATCCTAATAATTATTATTATCATTTTTATCATAACCAGGTCTTGATCCCAGAACAATAATAAAAACGAAAACATACATAAATTTTGTCTTTTATTTATTTATTTTCATAATCAATTTTTATCAAATTTTGTAGCAATCAAACTTTATTTAACCAAATTTCAAATACGTCTTTTTTTTAATCTGATCATATTTTTGCATTAATTATTTCAATATTAGATTATATAAAACAAAATTACACTGTAAATAAAATAATTGTGGACACTGACAATTAAATATTGACTCAACAAATGAATTCACAATAATAAGCCCCAAACGAAAAAAAAAAATCCACATTATTAATTTTAGCTGTTGGTCTGAAGTAAAAATGAAAAATATTCATTAACCAAATATAAAACTGTGCTTTGGCAATTTATCAAAGAGCAGTGAAAATAGTGTTTGTGTCTGGCGAACAAACCTTGCAGCAAAAGCGCGTGTACGCATGCGCGTGAGAGTCGTTTGTTGTGATCAGGTTTATATTCCAGCGCAGCAATGGCAGAGCTCCTCCGAAACATCATATTTAGGCGATTTTCCTTCATCAAAGTTATGGTGAGTAGTGAATTCTGTATGTATTTAATCGTTTTTAAGTTTAGCCAAATGCAAGTCTCAGTAATTCCTGACATAAAACGAAAAGCATGGGTATTACGTTAGCCTGCGCTCCGTCATAATGTTGTACACAACCAGGGGCGCAACTGCACATTACTGATGGGTATGCGGCTTCAACTTTTGCGCGCCCCCTTCAATCCAACTATATTTTATAACAGGCAAGTGATAAAATGTGGAAAATATGTGGTAAAGTAACCCATTGTTGACGATTTTAATATTCATTTATTAATTTTCCTTCAGCTTAGTCCCCTGTTTATCAGGGGGAGCCACAGCAGAATGAACCGTTCATTGTTTATTTGCAAATGTATTAGATGTTTAATGTTAATGAATGGGTTTAACCAATAAAAATGTGATTTTATAAGTTCAGATAATCTTTTGTAGAATGAAAGGATTCAGGTGACAACACTAAACAATGGTTAAAGTAACCTCACAAAAATATTCACATTTTAGGCTGTTTTTTTTTTTTTTTAATACATTTTTGCAGATATTTGGGATATATATTAAGTACACTTCAGCTCTATGTATTGACCTTATTCCTCACGGACAAGCAGGCGCAGCCATTTGAATCTTTTTGGCTGGAGATTTCCGCTCTCATTCACTTCCTTTGATTTTTAGACGTTAAAAACTGTTTGTTTTGATGCTTGATGTTGCAAACTGATATTTTCTTAATATATTATTCTGCTTTGTCTGTAGAGTCATAAACACACTAGTTTGTAGAGCAAGTAGTTTGTCTGTTTTCCGCTGTTTAATATTCCTAGTCATTTCTCCCATAGGGCACTGAATCAGATGTTCGAAAACAAATCGGAAAAACGAGGGCACTTCCGCCTTAAAGAATGAGGTCAATATTAGGAGAAATAAAATGCTAGAATTTATACGGTATACTTTGTTGAAATGTGTAATGTATTTGTTATTCTAAAGTACTTTTACAATAGTGTCTCTTTAATAAAAATAAATAAATAAATGTGGCAGTGTTTAGTGTATTATGATTTTGTTATTCTATTATTCATTTTCTTTTGGGACAACGAGGACTAAACAATTCAGTAAAGTTGTTTTAGCATTGTTTACCAATATACAATTAACCAATATACATTTTTAAAATAGGTGAAACCAAAAAAGCTTGTTGCACACAATCTAAAACATTCAATTGGGCCAATAACATGATTTGGCAGACTTGATGGTTTTGGTTCAACACATTATTTCTCATTGAGCCAATGTTGACAGGCTGTTGCCACAATTGAATTTAGATGTGACCAGTCACTAGAAAATGTAGTTTGGGAAGTAAATTATATTTAAATTTATTTAAATAAATATTATATTGATTCATTTTTTACAGCGTATAAATAATTAGAATTTATATTTATAACATAATTGAAAATATTATTCTATCAAAAAATTGAATAAATTATTTAAACAATTGCTTTATTTATTGTATGTTTTTTATCATTATGATTATGATTATTATTATGGCTTATTTTATTATAGTTTTATTATAGTTTTAATAGTGCAATTAGTGGTGGATTGTTTTGAAAATCAGGTTAAAAAGGTAATAATAATTCCAGAATTGTTACTTTTATTTATTAATTATAACTTCAAAAATCAACATAATAGAGGAAAAAGAAAAGAATTGCAGCCTCTTTTATATGTATTAAATAACAAATTTATTAATTGATTCATTTATTTAGAATGGTTGCTTCCACGAATCCTGCGACTTCCACATCTTCAGGTGATTCTGATGTAAATCTGCTGTCCAGAATCAGCTGGTTTGTCTTAGTCGGGCATCTCTGCTGAGACCAGTCCACTATGGGTGACCCTACCGGTATCTGTGAAGTACCAGTGGAGAAGCTCTCAGCATCACTGATGCACACAAGCCCTCACAGCACGTCAAGCTGCAAACCACGTGAGGGACCCTAACCTAACCTACCCTAACCTAACAGACACCGCAAACCACTAAACGCATCGAAACTCTCAGAAGAGTCCAGCGACCGACCAGCAACACGAGAACAACCGCTCAGAAAACCTCGACAACCGTGCAGAAAACCACCTGAAACATCCTAAAGACCACCGAGCAAACCAAGAACTTAAAGTCAACAACACCAAGAATCAATAAAAACAACCAGTTGATGAAACAAAACAGGCAAAAGGAAACTTACTGTGAACTTGCTCTACAACTATGTACACTATATACATACGCAGGCCTGCAGTGTGGTTTGGGACACTGTGAAGACTCAGCGTCTGGCCCTCTTTCTGCTGGGCTTCTTAGGCTGTGGCTCTCCACTGATGTCCACATGGACTCGAGGAGCCATGCTGTTTGGTCTGGATCCACATCTGCGCTCTGTAATGAGTATTCGTCCATCAGCCTGCACCGTCTCCTCCATCACAGGACACCTGAGTGCCTCCCACAGCCGCTGCTTGATCTCCAGGCCCAGCTGAAGGCTGTAGGGACGACTCTTGATCATGGGCTCGACCACAGAGCGGTAGATGTCCTGGTAGGCCTGAACGCTGTAGCCATGGATAGAGAGTGGCTCCTCCTGCTGTCCCACGTCCACTGAAGGCTCTGAGGATGCTGGACGGATTTGGGGCAGGACAGCTGCGTTCTTCAGGTGATGTTCCTCCAGACCTGGGGAAGAGATACAGCTGTAAGTATGATCCAACCTGATCACAGCTGCAGGATCCGGAACAGACGGGACACCCTCCAGCAGGAAGTCCTTCAGGTGTGCTGGAAGACTCCTGATTCGTCTGAGGCGCCGCTGCTCCATGAATATCAACTTTCCAAATCAGACAATCTGATGAAACTTGTCAAAGTGAAGAGTTGAAAGAGCTCAAGTGATCAGATTCAGAGAGATGTGTTGATTTCAGTGTAAACTCAGGTTGCCGTGGTGACAGAATATTGGAGTCATTTAAATGTAAACAACACTTGATCAGCAAAGTCAATCAGAGCAGTAGAGGAGTTCTTCTCTATTGCTTCTCTATTACACATTGTGTCATTTTTACATTATAAATAAGTAAATATAGTGTGAACTAAACAAAATGTGTAATACAGAAACGTTAACACTTTCAGTTAAATTTGATTAAAATCAGTTAGGGTAAGCAGATATCCTAATAATTATTATTATCATTTTTATCATAACCAGGTCTTGATCCCAGAACAATAATAAAAACGAAAACATACATAAATTTTGTCTTTTATTTATTTATTTTCATAATCAATTTTTATCAAATTTTGTAGCAATCAAACTTTATTTAACCAAATTTCAAATACGTCTTTTTTTTAATCTGATCATATTTTTGCATTAATTATTTCAATATTAGATTATATAAAACAAAATTACACTGTAAATAAAATAATTGTGGACACTGACAATTAAATATTGACTCAACAAATGAATTCACAATAATAAGCCCCAAACGAAAAAAAAAAATCCACATTATTAATTTTAGCTGTTGGTCTGAAGTAAAAATGAAAAATATTCATTAACCAAATATAAAACTGTGCTTTGGCAATTTATCAAAGAGCAGTGAAAATAGTGTTTGTGTCTGGCGAACAAACCTTGCAGCAAAAGCGCGTGTACGCATGCGCGTGAGAGTCGTTTGTTGTGATCAGGTTTATATTCCAGCGCAGCAATGGCAGAGCTCCTCCGAAACATCATATTTAGGCGATTTTCCTTCATCAAAGTTATGGTGAGTAGTGAATTCTGTATGTATTTAATCGTTTTTAAGTTTAGCCAAATGCAAGTCTCAGTAATTCCTGACATAAAACGAAAAGCATGGGTATTACGTTAGCCTGCGCTCCGTCATAATGTTGTACACAACCAGGGGCGCAACTGCACATTACTGATGGGTATGCGGCTTCAACTTTTGCGCGCCCCCTTCAATCCAACTATATTTTATAACAGGCAAGTGATAAAATGTGGAAAATATGTGGTAAAGTAACCCATTGTTGACGATTTTAATATTCATTTATTAATTTTCCTTCAGCTTAGTCCCCTGTTTATCAGGGGGAGCCACAGCAGAATGAACCGTTCATTGTTTATTTGCAAATGTATTAGATGTTTAATGTTAATGAATGGGTTTAACCAATAAAAATGTGATTTTATAAGTTCAGATAATCTTTTGTAGAATGAAAGGATTCAGGTGACAACACTAAACAATGGTTAAAGTAACCTCACAAAAATATTCACATTTTAGGCTGTTTTTTTTTTTTTTTTAATACATTTTTGCAGATATTTGGGATATATATTAAGTACACTTCAGCTCTATGTATTGACCTTATTCCTCACGGACAAGCAGGCGCAGCCATTTGAATCTTTTTGGCTGGAGATTTCCGCTCTCATTCACTTCCTTTGATTTTTAGACGTTAAAAACTGTTTGTTTTGATGCTTGATGTTGCAAACTGATATTTTCTTAATATATTATTCTGCTTTGTCTGTAGAGTCATAAACACACTAGTTTGTAGAGCAAGTAGTTTGTCTGTTTTCCGCTGTTTAATATTCCTAGTCATTTCTCCCATAGGGCACTGAATCAGATGTTCGAAAACAAATCGGAAAAACGAGGGCACTTCCGCCTTAAAGAATGAGGTCAATATTAGGAGAAATAAAATGCTAGAATTTATACGGTATACTTTGTTGAAATGTGTAATGTATTTGTTATTCTAAAGTACTTTTACAATAGTGTCTCTTTAATAAAAATAAATAAATAAATGTGGCAGTGTTTAGTGTATTATGATTTTGTTATTCTATTATTCATTTTCTTTTGGGACAACGAGGACTAAACAATTCAGTAAAGTTGTTTTAGCATTGTTTACCAATATACAATTAACCAATATACATTTTTAAAATAGGTGAAACCAAAAAAGCTTGTTGCACACAATCTAAAACATTCAATTGGGCCAATAACATGATTTGGCAGACTTGATGGTTTTGGTTCAACACATTATTTCTCATTGAGCCAATGTTGACAGGCTGTTGCCACAATTGAATTTAGATGTGACCAGTCACTAGAAAATGTAGTTTGGGAAGTAAATTATATTTAAATTTATTTAAATAAATATTATATTGATTCATTTTTTACAGCGTATAAATAATTAGAATTTATATTTATAACATAATTGAAAATATTATTCTATCAAAAAATTGAATAAATTATTTAAACAATTGCTTTATTTATTGTATGTTTTTTATCATTATGATTATGATTATTATTATGGCTTATTTTATTATAGTTTTATTATAGTTTTAATAGTGCAATTAGTGGTGGATTGTTTTGAAAATCAGGTTAAAAAGGTAATAATAATTCCAGAATTGTTACTTTTATTTATTAATTATAACTTCAAAAATCAACATAATAGAGGAAAAAGAAAAGAATTGCAGCCTCTTTTATATGTATTAAATAACAAATTTATTAATTGATTCATTTATTTAGAATGGTTGCTTCCACGAATCCTGCGACTTCCACATCTTCAGGTGATTCTGATGTAAATCTGCTGTCCAGAATCAGCTGGTTTGTCTTAGTCGGGCATCTCTGCTGAGACCAGTCCACTATGGGTGACCCTACCGGTATCTGTGAAGTACCAGTGGAGAAGCTCTCAGCATCACTGATGCACACAAGCCCTCACAGCACGTCAAGCTGCAAACCACGTGAGGGACCCTAACCTAACCTACCCTAACCTAACAGACACCGCAAACCACTAAACGCATCGAAACTCTCAGAAGAGTCCAGCGACCGACCAGCAACACGAGAACAACCGCTCAGAAAACCTCGACAACCGTGCAGAAAACCACCTGAAACATCCTAAAGACCACCGAGCAAACCAAGAACTTAAAGTCAACAACACCAAGAATCAATAAAAACAACCAGTTGATGAAACAAAACAGGCAAAAGGAAACTTACTGTGAACTTGCTCTACAACTATGTACACTATATACATACGCAGGCCTGCAGTGTGGTTTGGGACACTGTGAAGACTCAGCGTCTGGCCCTCTTTCTGCTGGGCTTCTTAGGCTGTGGCTCTCCACTGATGTCCACATGGACTCGAGGAGCCATGCTGTTTGGTCTGGATCCACATCTGCGCTCTGTAATGAGTATTCGTCCATCAGCCTGCACCGTCTCCTCCATCACAGGACACCTGAGTGCCTCCCACAGCCGCTGCTTGATCTCCAGGCCCAGCTGAAGGCTGTAGGGACGACTCTTGATCATGGGCTCGACCACAGAGCGGTAGATGTCCTGGTAGGCCTGAACGCTGTAGCCATGGATAGAGAGTGGCTCCTCCTGCTGTCCCACGTCCACTGAAGGCTCTGAGGATGCTGGACGGATTTGGGGCAGGACAGCTGCGTTCTTCAGGTGATGTTCCTCCAGACCTGGGGAAGAGATACAGCTGTAAGTATGATCCAACCTGATCACAGCTGCAGGATCCGGAACAGACGGGACACCCTCCAGCAGGAAGTCCTTCAGGTGTGCTGGAAGACTCCTGATTCGTCTGAGGCGCCGCTGCTCCATGAATATCAACTTTCCAAATCAGACAATCTGATGAAACTTGTCAAAGTGAAGAGTTGAAAGAGCTCAAGTGATCAGATTCAGAGAGATGTGTTGATTTCAGTGTAAACTCAGGTTGCCGTGGTGACAGAATATTGGAGTCATTTAAATGTAAACAACACTTGATCAGCAAAGTCAATCAGAGCAGTAGAGGAGTTCTTCTCTATTGCTTCTCTATTACACATTGTGTCATTTTTACATTATAAATAAGTAAATATAGTGTGAACTAAACAAAATGTGTAATACAGAAACGTTAACACTTTCAGTTAAATTTGATTAAAATCAGTTAGGGTAAGCAGATATCCTAATAATTATTATTATCATTTTTATCATAACCAGGTCTTGATCCCAGAACAATAATAAAAACGAAAACATACATAAATTTTGTCTTTTATTTATTTATTTTCATAATCAATTTTTATCAAATTTTGTAGCAATCAAACTTTATTTAACCAAATTTCAAATACGTCTTTTTTTTAATCTGATCATATTTTTGCATTAATTATTTCAATATTAGATTATATAAAACAAAATTACACTGTAAATAAAATAATTGTGGACACTGACAATTAAATATTGACTCAACAAATGAATTCACAATAATAAGCCCCAAACGAAAAAAAAAAATCCACATTATTAATTTTAGCTGTTGGTCTGAAGTAAAAATGAAAAATATTCATTAACCAAATATAAAACTGTGCTTTGGCAATTTATCAAAGAGCAGTGAAAATAGTGTTTGTGTCTGGCGAACAAACCTTGCAGCAAAAGCGCGTGTACGCATGCGCGTGAGAGTCGTTTGTTGTGATCAGGTTTATATTCCAGCGCAGCAATGGCAGAGCTCCTCCGAAACATCATATTTAGGCGATTTTCCTTCATCAAAGTTATGGTGAGTAGTGAATTCTGTATGTATTTAATCGTTTTTAAGTTTAGCCAAATGCAAGTCTCAGTAATTCCTGACATAAAACGAAAAGCATGGGTATTACGTTAGCCTGCGCTCCGTCATAATGTTGTACACAACCAGGGGCGCAACTGCACATTACTGATGAGTATGCGGCTTCAACTTTTGCGCGCCCCCTTCAATCCAACTATATTTTATAACAGGCAAGTGATAAAATGTGGAAAATATGTGGTAAAGTAACCCATTGTTGACGATTTTAATATTCATTTATTAATTTTCCTTCAGCTTAGTCCCCTGTTTATCAGGGGGAGCCACAGCAGAATGAACCGTTCATTGTTTATTTGCAAATGTATTAGATGTTTAATGTTAATGAATGGGTTTAACCAATAAAAATGTGATTTTATAAGTTCAGATAATCTTTTGTAGAATGAAAGGATTCAGGTGACAACACTAAACAATGGTTAAAGTAACCTCACAAAAATACTCACATTTTAGGCTGTTTTTTTTTTTTTTATATACATTTTTGCAGATATTTGGGATATATATTAAGTACACTTCAGCTCTATGTATTGACCTTATTCCTCACGGACAAGCAGG
Source organism: Danio rerio (assembly GCF_052040795.2). Classification (NCBI taxonomy): domain Eukaryota; kingdom Metazoa; phylum Chordata; class Actinopteri; order Cypriniformes; family Danionidae; genus Danio; species Danio rerio. The sequence goes on along the minus strand of NC_141034.1, from coordinate 18,174,040 downwards.
CGCAGCCATTTGAATCTTTTTGGCTGGAGATTTCCGCTCTCATTCACTTCCTTTGATTTTTAGACGTTAAAAACTGTTTGTTTTGATGCTTGATGTTGCAAACTGATATTTTCTTAATATATTATTCTGCTTTGTCTGTAGAGTCATAAACACACTAGTTTGTAGAGCAAGTAGTTTGTCTGTTTTCCGCTGTTTAATATTCCTAGTCATTTCTCCCATAGGGCACTGAATCAGATGTTCGAAAACAAATCGGAAAAACGAGGGCACTTCCGCCTTAAAGAATGAGGTCAATATTAGGAGAAATAAAATGCTAGAATTTATACGGTATACTTTGTTGAAATGTGTAATGTATTTGTTATTCTAAAGTACTTTTACAATAGTGTCTCTTTAATAAAAATAAATAAATAAATGTGGCAGTGTTTAGTGTATTATGATTTTGTTATTCTATTATTCATTTTCTTTTGGGACAACGAGGACTAAACAATTCAGTAAAGTTGTTTTAGCATTGTTTACCAATATACAATTAACCAATATACATTTTTAAAATAGGTGAAACCAAAAAAGCTTGTTGCACACAATCTAAAACATTCAATTGGGCCAATAACATGATTTGGCAGACTTGATGGTTTTGGTTCAACACATTATTTCTCATTGAGCCAATGTTGACAGGCTGTTGCCACAATTGAATTTAGATGTGACCAGTCACTAGAAAATGTAGTTTGGGAAGTAAATTATATTTAAATTTATTTAAATAAATATTATATTGATTCATTTTTTACAGCGTATAAATAATTAGAATTTATATTTATAACATAATTGAAAATATTATTCTATCAAAAAATTGAATAAATTATTTAAACAATTGCTTTATTTATTGTATGTTTTTTATCATTATGATTATGATTATTATTATGGCTTATTTTATTATAGTTTTATTATAGTTTTAATAGTGCAATTAGTGGTGGATTGTTTTGAAAATCAGGTTAAAAAGGTAATAATAATTCCAGAATTGTTACTTTTATTTATTAATTATAACTTCAAAAATCAACATAATAGAGGAAAAAGAAAAGAATTGCAGCCTCTTTTATATGTATTAAATAACAAATTTATTAATTGATTCATTTATTTAGAATGGTTGCTTCCACGAATCCTGCGACTTCCACATCTTCAGGTGATTCTGATGTAAATCTGCTGTCCAGAATCAGCTGGTTTGTCTTAGTCGGGCATCTCTGCTGAGACCAGTCCACTATGGGTGATGTACTGTATGGTGTTGATTCGTTTGGTAAGCTGTGCATTGATTTATTTAAGTGGTGTAATTGTGACATCTAGTGGCGGAAAATGTCATTGCGCCATTCTTTAGAACAACCGGATGTTTAAAAAGTCATAGAAGAAGAGACTGTGATCGCCATGCAGAGACGCGTTGTTGTTTGCTTTCAGCCCTTGTGATAGAAACGACTGTAAGTTACAAATTTTATTTTGAAAACATCTGCAATACTTCCTTTGGGTTAAATTGATTAAGGAGGGTCAGTGTTGAAATATTTAATGCTTGATGTTTTGTTTAACTGCTAACAAGCTTGCAAAAAGATGCACGTCATTAAAGTGCCTGGATTGTTTATTTAGCTGTTCGATATCAGTTTAAATATGTCAGTTTATGTTTACAAATGTGACAGATGTATATTATTTGTGATATTTCGTAATCACTTTGTAATTTTTACCTTTTGTATTTTTCCTTTTTAGTTTTACAAGCAAATCAAGTAAAGTGCTTCACATTCGCAAGAAGAAAGTGTGATGGTGCTTTATTTCTGTTAACTATCTGTCAGCTTTGGTTTTGAACACCATTGCCAGGGCAGAATAGGTGACCCTACCGGTATCTGTGAAGTACCAGTGGCGAAGCTCTCAGCATCACTGATGCACACAAGCCCTCACAGCACGTCAAGCTGCAAACCACGTGAGGGACCCTAACCTAACCTACCCTAACCTAACAGACACCGCAAACCACTAAACGCATCGAAACTCTCAGAAGAGTCCAGCGACCGACCAGCAACACGAGAACAACCGCTCAGAAAACCTCGACAACCGTGCAGAAAACCACCTGAAACATCCTAAAGACCACCGAGCAAACCAAGAACTTAAAGTCAACAACACCAAGAATCAATAAAAACAACCAGTTGATGAAACAAAACAGGCAAAAGGAAACTTACTGTGAACTTGCTCTACAACTATGTACACTATATACATACGCAGGCCTGCAGTGTGGTTTGGGACACTGTGAAGACTCAGCGTCTGGCCCTCTTTCTGCTGGGCTTCTTAGGCTGTGGCTCTCCACTGATGTCCACATGGACTCGAGGAGCCATGCTGTTTGGTCTGGATCCACATCTGCGCTCTGTAATGAGTATTCGTCCATCAGCCTGCACCGTCTCCTCCATCACAGGACACCTGAGTGCCTCCCACAGCCGCTGCTTGATCTCCAGGCCCAGCTGAAGGCTGTAGGGACGACTCTTGATCATGGGCTCGACCACAGAGCGGTAGATGTCCTGGTAGGCCTGAACGCTGTAGCCATGGATAGAGAGTGGCTCCTCCTGCTGTCCCACGTCCACTGAAGGCTCTGAGGATGCTGGACGGATTTGGGGCAGGACAGCTGCGTTCTTCAGGTGATGTTCCTCCAGACCTGGGGAAGAGATACAGCTGTAAGTATGATCCAACCTGATCACAGCTGCAGGATCCGGAACAGACGGGACACCCTCCAGCAGGAAGTCCTTCAGGTGTGCTGGAAGACTCCTGATTCGTCTGAGGCGCCGCTGCTCCATGAATATCAACTTTCCAAATCAGACAATCTGATGAAACTTGTCAAAGTGAAGAGTTGAAAGAGCTCAAGTGATCAGATTCAGAGAGATGTGTTGATTTCAGTGTAAACTCAGGTTGCCGTGGTGACAGAATATTGGAGTCATTTAAATGTAAACAACACTTGATCAGCAAAGTCAATCAGAGCAGTAGAGGAGTTCTTCTCTATTGCTTCTCTATTACACATTGTGTCATTTTTACATTATAAATAAGTAAATATAGTGTGAACTAAACAAAATGTGTAATACAGAAACGTTAACACTTTCAGTTAAATTTGATTAAAATCAGTTAGGGTAAGCAGATATCCTAATAATTATTATTATCATTTTTATCATAACCAGGTCTTGATCCCAGAACAATAATAAAAACGAAAACATACATAAATTTTGTCTATTTATTTATTTTCATAATCAATTTTTATCAAATTTTGTAGCAATCAAACTTTATTTAACCAAATTTCAAATACGTCTTTTTTTAAATCTGATCATATTTTTGCATTAATTATTTCAATATTAGATTATATAAAACTAAATTACACTGTAAATAAAATAATTGTGGACACTGACAATTAAATATTGACTCAACAAATGAATTCACAATAATAAGCCCCAAACGAAAAAAAAAATCCACATTATTAATTTTAGCTGTTGGTCTGAAGTAAAAATGAAAAATATTCATTAACCAAATATAAAACTGTGCTTTGGCAATTTATCAAAGAGCAGTGAAAATAGTGTTTGTGTTTGGCGAACAAACCTTGCAGCAAAAGCGCGTGTACGCATGCGCGTGAGAGTCGTTTGTTGTGATCAGGTTTATATTCCAGCGCAGCAATGGCAGAGCTCCTCCGAAACATCATATTTAGGCGATTTTCCTTCATCAAAGTTATGGTGAGTAGTGAATTCTGTATGTATTTAATCGTTTTTAAGTTTAGCCAAATGCAAGTCTCAGTAATTCCTGACATAAAATGAAAAGCATGGGTATTACGTTAGCCTGCGCTCCGTCATAATGTTGTACACAACCAGGGGCGCAACTGCACATTACTGATGGGTATGCGGCTTCAACTTTTGCGCGCCCCCTTCAATCCAACTATATTTTATAACAGGCAAGTGATAAAATGTGGAAAATATGTGGTAAAGTAACCCATTGTTGACGATTTTAATATTCATTTATTAATTTTCCTTCAGCTTAGTCCCCTGTTTATCAGGGGGAGCCACAGCAGAATGAACCGTTCATTGTTTATTTGCAAATGTATTAGATGTTTAATGTTAATGAATGGGTTTAACCAATAAAAATGTGATTTTATAAGTTCAGATAATCTTTTGTAGAATGAAAGGATTCAGGTGACAACACTAAACAATGGTTAAAGTAACCTCACAAAAATACTCACATTTTAGGCTGTTTTTTTTTTTTTTATATACATTTTTGCAGATATTTGGGATATATATTAAGTACACTTCAGCTCTATGTATTGACCTTATTCCTCACGGACAAGCAGGCGCAGCCATTTGAATCTTTTTGGCTGGAGATTTCCGCTCTCATTCACTTCCTTTGATTTTTAGACGTTAAAAACTGTTTGTTTTGATGCTTGATGTTGCAAACTGATATTTTCTTAATATATTATTCTGCTTTGTCTGTAGAGTCATAAACACACTAGTTTGTAGAGCAAGTAGTTTGTCTGTTTTCCGCTGTTTAATATTCCTAGTCATTTCTCCCATAGGGCACTGAATCAGATGTTCGAAAACAAATCGGAAAAACGAGGGCACTTCCGCCTTAAAGAATGAGGTCAATATTAGGAGAAATAAAATGCTAGAATTTATACGGTATACTTTGTTGAAATGTGTAATGTATTTGTTATTCTAAAGTACTTTTACAATAGTGTCTCTTTAATAAAAATAAATAAATAAATGTGGCAGTGTTTAGTGTATTATGATTTTGTTATTCTATTATTCATTTTCTTTTGGGACAACGAGGAATAAACAATTCAGTAAAGTTGTTTTAGCATTGTTTACCAATATACAATTAACCAATATACATTTTTAAAATAGGTGAAACCAAAAAAGCTTGTTGCACACAATCTAAAACATTCAATTGGGCCAATAACATGATTTGGCAGACTTGATGGTTTTGGTTCAACACATTATTTCTCATTGAGCCAATGTTGACAGGCTGTTGCCACAATTGAATTTAGATGTGACCAGTCACTAGAAAATGTAGTTTGGGAAGTAAATTATATTTAAATTTATTTAAATAAATATTATATTGATTCATTTTTTACAGCGTATAAATAATTAGAATTTATATTTATAACATAATTGAAAATATTATTCTATCAAAAAATTGAATAAATTATTTAAACAATTGCTTTATTTATTGTATGTTTTTTATCATTATGATTATGATTATTATTATGGCTTATTTTATTATAGTTTTATTATAGTTTTAATAGTGCAATTAGTGGTGGATTGTTTTGAAAATCAGGTTAAAAAGGTAATAATAATTCCAGAATTGTTACTTTTATTTATTAATTATAACTTCAAAAATCAACATAATAGAGGAAAAAGAAAAGAATTGCAGCCTCTTTTATATGTATTAAATAACAAATTTATTAATTGATTCATTTATTTAGAATGGTTGCTTCCACGAATCCTGCGACTTCCACATCTTCAGGTGATTCTGATGTAAATCTGCTGTCCAGAATCAGCTGGTTTGTCTTAGTCGGGCATCTCTGCTGAGACCAGTCCACTATGGGTGACCCTACCGGTATCTGTGAAGTACCAGTGGAGAAGCTCTCAGCATCACTGATGCACACAAGCCCTCACAGCACGTCAAGCTGCAAACCACGTGAGGGACCCTAACCTAACCTACCCTAACCTAACAGACACCGCAAACCACTAAACGCATCGAAACTCTCAGAAGAGTCCAGCGACCGACCAGCAACACGAGAACAACCGCTCAGAAAACCTCGACAACCGTGCAGAAAACCACCTGAAACATCCTAAAGACCACCGAGCAAACCAAGAACTTAAAGTCAACAACACCAAGAATCAATAAAAACAACCAGTTGATGAAACAAAACAGGCAAAAGGAAACTTACTGTGAACTTGCTCTACAACTATGTACACTATATACATACGCAGGCCTGCAGTGTGGTTTGGGACACTGTGAAGACTCAGCGTCTGGCCCTCTTTCTGCTGGGCTTCTTAGGCTGTGGCTCTCCACTGATGTCCACATGGACTCGAGGAGCCATGCTGTTTGGTCTGGATCCACATCTGCGCTCTGTAATGAGTATTCGTCCATCAGCCTGCACCGTCTCCTCCATCACAGGACACCTGAGTGCCTCCCACAGCCGCTGCTTGATCTCCAGGCCCAGCTGAAGGCTGTAGGGACGACTCTTGATCATGGGCTCGACCACAGAGCGGTAGATGTCCTGGTAGGCCTGAACGCTGTAGCCATGGATAGAGAGTGGCTCCTCCTGCTGTCCCACGTCCACTGAAGGCTCTGAGGATGCTGGACGGATTTGGGGCAGGACAGCTGCGTTCTTCAGGTGATGTTCCTCCAGACCTGGGGAAGAGATACAGCTGTAAGTATGATCCAACCTGATCACAGCTGCAGGATCCGGAACAGACGGGACACCCTCCAGCAGGAAGTCCTTCAGGTGTGCTGGAAGACTCCTGATTCGTCTGAGGCGCCGCTGCTCCATGAATATCAACTTTCCAAATCAGACAATCTGATGAAACTTGTCAAAGTGAAGAGTTGAAAGAGCTCAAGTGATCAGATTCAGAGAGATGTGTTGATTTCAGTGTAAACTCAGGTTGCCGTGGTGACAGAATATTGGAGTCATTTAAATGTAAACAACACTTGATCAGCAAAGTCAATCAGAGCAGTAGAGGAGTTCTTCTCTATTGCTTCTCTATTACACATTGTGTCATTTTTACATTATAAATAAGTAAATATAGTGTGAACTAAACAAAATGTGTAATACAGAAACGTTAACACTTTCAGTTAAATTTGATTAAAATCAGTTAGGGTAAGCAGATATCCTAATAATTATTATTATCATTTTTATCATAACCAGGTCTTGATCCCAGAACAATAATAAAAACGAAAACATACATAAATTTTGTCTTTTATTTATTTATTTTCATAATCAATTTTTATCAAATTTTGTAGCAATCAAACTTTATTTAACCAAATTTCAAATACGTCTTTTTTTTAATCTGATCATATTTTTGCATTAATTATTTCAATATTAGATTATATAAAACAAAATTACACTGTAAATAAAATAATTGTGGACACTGACAATTAAATATTGACTCAACAAATGAATTCACAATAATAAGCCCCAAACGAAAAAAAAAAATCCACATTATTAATTTTAGCTGTTGGTCTGAAGTAAAAATGAAAAATATTCATTAACCAAATATAAAACTGTGCTTTGGCAATTTATCAAAGAGCAGTGAAAATAGTGTTTGTGTCTGGCGAACAAACCTTGCAGCAAAAGCGCGTGTACGCATGCGCGTGAGAGTCGTTTGTTGTGATCAGGTTTATATTCCAGCGCAGCAATGGCAGAGCTCCTCCGAAACATCATATTTAGGCGATTTTCCTTCATCAAAGTTATGGTGAGTAGTGAATTCTGTATGTATTTAATCGTTTTTAAGTTTAGCCAAATGCAAGTCTCAGTAATTCCTGACATAAAACGAAAAGCATGGGTATTACGTTAGCCTGCGCTCCGTCATAATGTTGTACACAACCAGGGGCGCAACTGCACATTACTGATGGGTATGCGGCTTCAACTTTTGCGCGCCCCCTTCAATCCAACTATATTTTATAACAGGCAAGTGATAAAATGTGGAAAATATTTCCATCAATAAATTAAAGATAGTGTTTCATAAAGATATCAATATGCTTAAAAAATACAGTTTCGCAGTTCTGAACACAACTGAAATAGTATGAAGTAGTAAAAGGTATAATTAAGCATGTTAAGTCGCAAAGAAATGAATCTCATACCACCCCAAATTTCTTCTCAATTTAATTTTCCCTCACTAAATGATTATATCACCTTGACTAGCCTTGCTTTTATACTTTTTGTACTACATTTGTCAAAACAAAATGATAGACATGGGAGTCCTAAAGGGCAAAAGAACATTGCCATTACTTCTCAGATGCATACTGTGAGAAATGTAAGGTCTGTCTTTGCAAGAACAATTGACTGAAACTGCTAAAAGTTAAATAAAAAAGACTGTCAAATGTTTAGTGTAAAAAAAAAACAGAAACAAACAAATGTTCTATTTAATTGAAATGTTATAACTTTGTTTGTAGCTAAAATTAAAATAGTTTTGAGCTAAGAAGTTACAAAAAGGCCTGATGAATCAATATGATGCATAATAAATTCATAAAAACATGTATATGGTATGAAAAAGGGAGGGGGGGGGGGGGTTAATGATTTTTTAATTTAATAAAATACAATATTATATGCGTATAAAATGCTAAATAGACATTTTTAACAAATATATATATATATATATATATATATATATATATATATATATATATATATATATATACATGCATACATACATACATACATACATACATACATACATACACACATACACATACATACATACATACATACATATATATATATATATATATATATATATATATATATATATATATATATATATATATATATATATATATATATATATATATATATATATACATATATATATCTATATATACATATATTTATACATACATACATACATACTGTAACGAGGAGACTGACACGGAGGGATCCATTATGCAGTATTTATTAATCACAATCTTACTCAAACACACAACAGTAGTAGTAATGGTCTTAAGGCTGGCGGCAGACAGACACAGAGTGAGTTACCAGCCATGGGTCAAAGGCAGGCGGCGTGATTCAGAGTCCATGTATCAGGCTTGGGTTGAGGGCAGGCAGCGAGTATCAGAGTCCGTGTATCAGGCGTGGGTCGTGGGCAGGCAGAAGGCGAAGCAGGGTCAGAAACGGGCTAGAGTAATACACAGGAGATCAGGCAGGATATAACGCTCTGTAATGCTGGCCGGGGCTGAACAAGACTTTGCACTGACTGAGTGTTTGAGTGCGGCTTATAAAGGGTACGTGGGTCGTTAACTGAAATGTGATTCAGGTGTGCACGATCAGTGTAAGTGGATGATGTAATGCTAGAAGTCCGGAGATGGCGGCCTCTGCTGGCCAGCGAGGGGAATGACTGGGACCCCCCCCCCCCAACGAACGGCTCCTGAAGTGAGAAGAGTCTCGACGCCGAGGTCTTCCACGGGGGCGAGGGGCCGGCATATCCGGATGCTGCAAGTGGAACTCATCCAACAGAGTTGAGTCAAGAATGTCCTTACGGTTGATCCATGATCTTTCCTCTGGGCCGTACCCCTCCCAGTCGATGAGGTATTGTAGTTGACCACCCCGGCGTCTGGATCTCAGGATCTCGTGGATCTGATAGGCTTCTTCTCCGTCGATCATGAGAGGCGGGGGACCCTGTTCACCGGCTGCCACCTCCCTATCCGCCTCGGCTGGACCAACAGCAGGCTTGAGCAGCGAGTCATGGAAAGTGGGAGAAATGCGATAATGGTTAGGGAGTGTCAGTCGAAAGGAAACAGGAGATATTTGTCTATCTATTTGGAACGGACCCACGTACCTGGGACTGAGCTTTTTGCAGGGTAGTTTTAGACATAGATCTCGAGCGGATAGCCACACCCACTGTCCTGGGGAATATGTGGGACCAGGACGATGGTGACGGTCGGCTTGTTCCTTGAACCTTCGAACGGCGTGTGATAGATGAGTGTGAGCTGCGTTCCATACCTCCTCGCTCTTCTTGAACCAGGTGTCGACTGCTGGAAGTTCTGTGGTCTCACCTGACCAGGGAAATAGAGGAGGTTGAAAACCAAGTACGCATTGGAAGGGAGTCAGACCTGTAGATGCTTTTCTCAGGGAGTTCTGTGCATACTCAGCCCACATGAGAAACTTATTCCAATCGGCTTGGTTAGAGTGACAGTAGGTGCATAGGAAGCGACCGATCTCCTGGTTGAGGCGTTCCGTTTGTCCGTTAGACTGAGGGTGGTAGCCTGAAGTTAAACTGATATTCACCTGGAGGTTCTTGAAGAAGGCGAACCATAATTGGGATGTGAACTGGGAACCTCGGTCGGAGACGATGTCCTCGGGAAGACCATAGTAACGAAATACATATTCGCATAGTAGTTCTGCTGTTTCTAGGGCTGTGGGTAGTTTGGGTATGGCGATGAGTCGACCTTAGAGAAACGGTCCACAACAGTGAGGATGGTGGTGTTCCCCTGTGACTGGGGTAAATCAGTGATGAAGTCGATGGCTATGTGTGACCATGGACGATGTGGAACCTCTAAGGGTTGAAGCAGTCCAGCTGGACGGTGACGGGAATGTTTGGCCATTTGACCAGGGGCACACTTGTTGAGGAAGATGATGACGTGTTTATTAATGGATGGCCACCAATAGCGGGATTGAATCAATTGGGCTGTTGCAGTACTGCCTGGATGACCGGAACTGGGGTGATTGTGCACTTCAGCAATCAGCTTATCACGGAGCAAGGGGGGAACAAAGATTTTGTTCTCTGGACATGCCTGCGGAGTGGGGTTTTGTTCAGAAGCCTGCATGATCTCATATTCGATATCCCATTGAATGGGTGCTATAATTAGAGGGTCTCTTAAAATGGGTTCGACATCCTCTGTCAAAGTTTCCTCGTCCGAGAGGCGAGAGAGAGCATCCGCCTTGACGTTCTTGGAAGCTGGGATGTATGTGACTTGGAAGTCGAAACGGGTAAAGAACAGCGCCCATCTTGCCTGTCTAGGGTTTAAGCGCTTACAGGATCGGATGTACTCTAAGTTCTTATGGTCTGTAATGACGGTAAATGGGTGTTTGGCGCCCTCGAGCCAGTGTCTCCATTCCTCTAGAGCAGCCTTCATGGCGAGGAGTTCGCGGTTACCCACGTCATAATTTCTCTCAGCGGGGTTGAGCTTACGGGAGTAGAAGGCACAGGGATGGAGTTTATTCGTGGTCAGGGATCTTTGTGACAGAATGGCTCCGATACCAGAGTTTGAGGCGTCGATCTCAACCACAAAAGGTAGATTGGGGTCCGGATGGCACAGAAAATGGGTGCACTCGAGAAGCGGGCTTTGAGCTGGTTGAATGCATTATTGGCGTCTGAGTTCCACTTTAGACGGGCGTTGTTGGCTTTAACCGTGGCTGTTAGGGGAGCAGCTACTGCACTGAAGTTCCTGATGAACCGTCTGTAGAAGTTGGCGAATCTCAGGAAACGTTGTAGCTGCCGGATGGTTTCAGGTTGAGGCCATTTCGTGACGGAGTCGACTTTGTGTTGGTCCATGGGAGCTCCCTCGGGACTGATAATATAGCCCAGGAATGAGATGCAGGTCTGATGGAACTCACATTTAGAAATCTTGGCATATAACTGGTTTTGGATAAGGCGTTTTAATACCGCTCTGACGTGCTGGATGTGTTCCGGTAGGGAGTTGGAGTAAATAAGGATATCGTCAATGTACACTATGACCCACTGGTTGAGCATATCTCTAAATATCTCGTTGATGAAAGCCTGGAACACGGAAGGACTGTTAGCTAGGCCGAAGGGCATAACGAGGTACTCGTAGTGGCCATTAATGGTAGAGAACCCGGTTTTCCACTCGTCTCCCTGTCGAATACGGATGAGGTTGTAAGCACTGCGGAGATCCAACTTGGTGAAGTATTGGGCTGAGCGGAGTAGCTCAAGGGCTGCTGGAACTAGTGGTAAGGGGTAACGATACTTGACAGTGATTTCGTTCAGTCCTCTGTAGTCGATGCAGGGGCGTAAACTGCCATCCTTCTTCTTGACGAAGAATAACCCGGCTGAAGCAGGTGATGTGGATGGTCTTATGAAGCCCTTTTCCAGCTCATCAGAGATATATGTGTTCATGGCTTCGTTCTCTGGTTGAGAAAGAGGGAAAATTCGACCACGAGGGGGCGTGGTGCCTGGCAATAGTTCAATGGCACAATCATACTCACGATGAGGCGGGAGCTTAGTGGCTTTTTGCTTGTTAAAAGCTTCGAGTAGATCATGATAAACCTCGGGAATTTGACAGATTTCGGAGTCTTCAATACTGGTTATAGTGTTGATCTGGACAGGGGAAACAGAATGTAGACACTGGGTAAAGCATTTATCGCTCCATCTAATAATCTCACCAGTTCTCCAGGAAACTTGAGGGTCATGAAGTTGTAACCAGGGGAGTCCGAGGATAACGGTGTGTCGAGGAGAGTCAATCGCAAGGAGGGAAATTTCTTCTACATGGAGAGAGCCTGTTTGAAGAAATAGTGGCAGAGTTCGGAACTTTATGTGTCCTTCCCCCAGGGGGCGCCCGTCTATAGCAGTGATAGAGACATATATATATATATATATATATATATATATATATATATATATATATATATATATATATATATATATATATATATATAATATATTTATATATTATTTGAAACTCCTAATATGGATAATTTCAAAAATAGTTTTGGCACAATGGCGCCCCCCGTGTGTGGCGCCCCTATGCACCGCATATACTGCATACCCCCTTTTTGCGCCACTAATCTCAACTCCCGGTTTGTGAGAGAGAGCGCGCGTAAAGAGCTCAAAGCCGGCATATAACCAAAAGCAAGATCATGTCGTTATAAATATTCCGTTAACAATAGTTATCGAAATATTTATATGTTTACATGGTGTTTATTGAGATTGTGTGATCTGTGTTGTTTTCACATGGCAGGTTTTTACGTCCTTCATACGTGTAGAGAGATCGAGTTTATCGACATGATAAAGGAATTTGTCTTGACAATCCACACAGACGTGACTTAGTAAAGCGTGAATTCATGTAGGATTGTAAATCCCCTCGTCAGGCAGTGCTGGAGTAGCGTAAGAAAGTGGACCAAAGCGCGTTTGATCCAAAGGTATTAACAAAAAAAAAATACACAACTGAAAATAAGTGCTTGTATTTGTTGTAATTGCACCATGCAGCTCTGCAATGCATGCCCACAACTTCATGCATTGTGTTAAATTAGGCTGTCCAATCTCTGTGTTCAGTGCGTCACTACCGTGATTGAAACCCAGACAGGCAGTCAGGTAGCCTAATACAGAGAGTAAACCAAAGCGCATTGGTGCAATTATAATGTATCTAATGGTTTTTATATAAAAATTTGCGATACCTCCATGTAATATAAAATAAAATGGTCTTAAAATGTTAATTCGAATTAATCGAAAAAATCGCCTAGCCCTAATATGTCGGATATTGCACATTTCCGTTCATTGCATTTTAATGTTTCCATTGTGTGATCTTCGATCTTTTTGGTCTCTTTCTGAATGTGTTGTTTTATTTAACTAGGTGACAGTACAGTATTTATTTTTATCTCGTTTTGAACAAAATAAAAAGCTGCTGTGTCTAATAAAAAATTACATCATTGAATTTATCACAAGTTTTAACATCAAGATTTTGGTATTGATATTAATATTGATATTTCAGCCTCCCGTAGAGCCCCATATAATGTAGTGATCATTTCTTTGCTTTGACTCGAATATTGAAATGAACAGCATACTGATATTAATATTGAGATTTTGGTCCCTTCACTCTTTAGGTGTGTGTAAATAACAGATATATATATATATATATATATATATATATATATATATATATATATATATATATATATATATATATATATATATATATATATATATATACACACACACACACACACACACACACACACACACATAAGGGTCATTATCACTATAAAGTGCCTTTGAGACATCAGAATTACAACGAAAAAAAAGAAAAAAAACTTTTTTTAATTAAACACAGCTGTTGCAATAATTAGACTTTAGGCTGTAAGAAATGAATGTTGGTCGAGCTCAAGCCCTTTTTATAAATAAACTGCAAGCAGACAAAGAGTAAACAAACCTCAAATTGTGTCAACCCTGTCATGAACAAAATCAAAGTAGTTTAAGTATGATTTCATTGCAGTGTGATTGTAAAATGTATCTTTTCAGAAAGGTAACGTGTCTCTTTACCAGCACACTAAAAAACACGGGGTTAAAAACTACCCAAATTGGGTTGTTTTTAACCCTACTGCAGGGTAAATATGGGACAGAACACATCAGGGGTTAAATTAATCCAAGTAATTGGGTTATTATTTTTAATCCCACAATTGGGTTGCTTTTTCTATGCAATAATTGGTTATTTTTACTTAAATAATAGGTTGATTTGATTTAAAAAATAGGTTATTTTTAAATGTAATTTTTTTTCTTTTAAAATCATTGACCACATAAAAACAATCAGGTCAATATTTTATTAGCTTTATTTTTTGTTCCTTTAAAAATGTTCAGCACATTACACTTAGTAAATCAACAAAAAATTCAAGAGATCATACAAAAGTATACCCAAATTATAAACTGCATTCAAAACTATTTGTTTCATATACATGGGTTGCCTGAGGTTTTAAGTTATTTCTCCAAATTACCTCAAGGTAAACGCTTTAAACAATTCACATGAATTCACATGCACATGCATGTAAAATCCCAAATGTTTTAACATTTAACAAAATTCATTAACTACAAAAAACCTCAAGGTTTGCTAAAGCTGTTTGCACATAAATCCATATGCACACCAAAATACCTCAACAGTTGTTTGTTACAAAGCAGTGTTTTTAGTCTATATTATGAACCATATATTCATAATATATTCATTTGTGCTGGACATATGTGTGAACATAAAGTAATACTCTTCCTCAAGCAATATGCTGTTTACATACAAAAAAAAAACCTGTAAAATGAAAACAAATAAAACTAAAATGCTACCTCATGACGGCGTAGTAGTTCAGTGGGTAGCGCTGTCGCATCACTGCAAAAAGGTTGCTGGTTCGAGTCCCGGCTGGGTCAGTTGGCATTTCTGTGTGGAGTTTGCATGTTCTCCCTGTGTTGGCGTGGGTTTCCTCCGGGTTAGATTAATAAAAGATTAATAAAAGCTGTAACAAACTTGTTGCTCATTGTTACTTTATGTTGGTTGAAGGAATAGTATTAACAGATGTTAATAATAATATTAACAAATACAAAATATTGTAAAATGTTACCAGATTTCGTTACATGATCTTACATTATATTTACACTTAACAGACACATTCATTCAAATTGATTGGAATGAATCTCAGCAATATTTATAATTACACTGTTAACCTATCACTTATATCTTAACCCACTATCGCATCTACCCAAGTCACCAAACCTGTCCCAAACTTTACACATATCTCCCCTCAATATCCGCAATAGAATAAAAAAAATATGAACACAAAAAGTACATTGTACTGATTGTTTTTTAATAAGTATTATTTAAGGGCGCTGGCTGCCTAATATAATAAATATAAGCTAAACAAAAAAGTCTTTTCCCTTGACATACTAAAGTTATGGGGTTTAAAGATTGCGTTTTTTTTTTTTTAAACTACTGTTTTAAAAATTAGGTCTACCCATTACCTGGCATGACTGTCCTGCTTTGTGCATCTTTCTTCTCTCCTTGTGGCATTCTCAAGTGCTCAGATGCTTTCGTGTGTTCCTCAGCCCTCTTCAAAGTACCCAGAACTGGTCTGTGATTTCAACTTTGCGCATACCATGTTTCCTGCAGAAGCAGAAGGTATGAACACACAATACACGTGAAAACCTGAATTAGACTATGGGTATTGTTAAAAATTCTACACACTGATCTTCATCTAAACATTGTCAATTATCCACCTTATTTTGCAACAAGAAAGTAGCTTGTTTCTGTGAATGTGTTAGACTTACAAATTCATGAGCTGTTATGGGTAAAAGACTAGAAGAATAACAAATGTACTTGCACTAAAAACTAGTTTTGTAAAGTTTTATGCTGAAGACAATACATTAAATACTATTAATTTATAGGTTATACTTGTCAGTTTTGTGATGATCAATTTACACTATTTGCACAAAAGCACAAGACAAATAGGACATAACAAGAAAACTTACCTTAAAAACTTCACGTTCTGGAAGCTGCCATTCATTGAACTTATGTAGAAAGCAATCCATCAAAGCACACAGAGATCACCTAAAACATAAAATGGGAACTTCATTTCAGCAAACAGTTTTATTTATGATGCATTTAACCAATATTTCTAATTTAAGTGTCCCACAAAAGAAAGTGAATTATTTTGAGATAGCATGAGTTTTAGTTGGTAAAAAAGTCATTCATTCATTTTCTTTTCGGCTTAGTCTCTTTGTTAATCCGGGTTCGCCACAGTGAAATGAACCGTTAACTTATCCAGCACGTTTTTTTACGTAGCGGACGCAACCCATCCCTGGGAAACATCCACACACACACACTCATTCACACTCATACACTATGGACAATTTAGCCTACCCAATTTACCTGTATCGCATGTCTTTAGACTGTGGGGGAAACCAAAGCACCCGGAGAAAACCCAAACGTCTGCTGGGAGAACATGCAAACCCCGCACAGAAACGCAACTGACTCAGCTGAGGCTCGAACCGGTGACCTTCTTGCTGTTAGGCGACAGCACTACCTACTGCGCCACTGCATCACCCTAGTAAAAAAAAAAAGGATTTATTTAAATATAACAATTTGTTTATTTTAAAAACAGAATTTCTTATAGATCAAACCCCATAATCATATTTACAATTATTTAGATTTCATGTAGATGATGTTCTAAACTTAGTTAAATAGTGTACATACAAGAGAGTAACTGATGACAAAGCTTTTAATTCCACAGTGATAGTAGCAATGGGCATAGCAGCAAAAAAAAAAAAAAAAAAATTACATATACATGCCAGATGAGACAAAAGTGTTTACCTTAAGCGAAAGGCGGTGGCTTGCCACCAAGACAGTTTAGTGTGGGTCTGAATTAAAATCTGGATTAAAGACAAAATGCATTCAAACTTTATTTTATTATATCAATGCAAAAAAAGGCATTCATACTCACAAGAGTTGAATAAACTCAGAATGGTAAAACTCTATTCTTTAGGAAATAGTTTACAAATTTCTTTTAGAAAGAAGTTTATTTTTTCATATTTATTCTAACTATGTTTAATATTGAATTTAAATAGATATCACTATTCTCCCACCATGAGTCCCACCAAAAACACAACTCAACAAATTAACATGCAGTTTAATAGTTTCTCGTGAAAATTGCTGCAGTCTATTAATACAATAGAACAGTCTATGAATTGATTAAACAGGCTTTAATGACTAGCTAAATAAATAAACGTTTCCTTGAATGAATCTGAATTTAAATCCATTGTTTTGTTTTTTTTTACCTCGAATCACGTTGTAATTCATTCATAGTTAAAGCATCACACTCAAAAAGGTCATTTATTCTGTTGTGATCGTTTCTGTATGAAGCAGCAGTGATATCTGAACAATAAACATAGCTTTATGGTTCATTATTTTGAGTAGTTTGTCAGGGACCGCTGCGAGTCCTTATGCTGGAACCAGTCACACTGCGGTAGATGTGAGTGTAGTCCTGCACACTCTAGCCGTGGATGGAGAGCGGCTTCTCCTGCGAACACTCACCCACTGAGAAGACTGAGGCTGCAAGACGAAGGACAGGCAGGACAGCCGCATTTCTCAGGTGTGGCTCCTCCAGAGAAGAGTCCGAGATGCAGTTGTAGGTGTGGTCCAGCCTGACCGCCGCTGCATACACCTCGACGGAAGAGAGAATTCTGGTTCTTCTGGAGCACCGCAGGGTCATCACAAACAACTTCTCAAAGTAGACAAATGGATCAAACTTTGACAACTGAAGATTTAAGAGTTTTGTAGCGCAATGATCAAGATTGATAACTTTATTGACAGTTGTGTGCCATGATGAAAAAATGAGGAGCAAACTGCATTTGATCCAAAGCAGAGCAAAAACGGTAACATTTCTTCTTATTATCATCATCATTTTAGTCATTTTTGTTAGGATTCTTTGACGATTAAAACATCCAGAAACCAGCATTTATCTGAAATTAAAAAAAGCTATTTTTTTAACATATTAAAAGCTAAATTGTAACATATTACAATATTGAATAGCTTGGAAGATGCTATTTTTGTTCAAAAACCTTTTTTAATTTGTATAATGTCTTTAAATGTTTAACTCCAATAATTGCAGTTCTTCTGAACTCTCTAGTCATGAAAGAAATCTGAAAAACAGTCTGTCCGCTCAGCCCACAATGATGTAGATGTCTGTCTGATGGACTGAAATCCCACCTGAAAGAAGCAGAAGAACAGGATGCCAAAAATACCTAGAAACAGAAATGAAATGTTCAAAATAATGCCTATTGTGACCTCATTTCAATTCAGATAATAGCAGGCCCTAGTAATAATAGTATGATTTAGGCCACTACAGGTCAATAGTAATTCCTAAATAAAAAAACTCAGATTGTGCTCATGTCCACTCAGAGATTTGAGAATGTACATAAATAGGGTTATTAATGAACTGTAAAACCATGAAAATCACTAAATGGAAAAAAAATTCACTTATAATTTTTAAAAAGTTATTTTGACTTAATTAAAAATAGTTATGGTAACTCATGAACTGATTATATCAAGCAGAACTCATACCGCATGAGTTATGAATGAATGAATTACATTTGTCAATTTAACTCAATGCTAGAAACAAATAATATATGTGTATCTCTCTCTCAAATAATATATGTGTATGTATATATATATACATACATAAACCCAACAGTCAACTTTATTAGTTGAAATGAGTGGTTAACTCAAAATGTAATGAAAGTTAATTTTATACATTTGAAAAGAGTTTTGAACTCTTTTAATACCTCATTACTTAAATGGAGTAAGTTAACGGCACTCATAAGATCTGTTTTTATTTAACTCAAATGGTTTGTAGCAATCGGTTTCCTTAGACGGTTCGAGTTGCCTATAAACTTATAAGGTTTTAAAGTACTCAGTTGGTTTATGTTCTCTTCATTTATTGGGTTTTACTCAATTTGCTTTATTTACTCAAATGTATTAAGTTCATAGTACTCATTAGGATT
This sequence comes from Danio rerio, assembly GCF_052040795.2. Lineage (NCBI taxonomy): Eukaryota > Metazoa > Chordata > Actinopteri > Cypriniformes > Danionidae > Danio > Danio rerio. The sequence goes on along the minus strand of NC_141034.1, from coordinate 18,155,072 downwards.
AGCTTTTGAAAGGTTTGTCGCAATCGGTTTCCTCAAACAGTTTGAGTTAACTTATCAGGTGTACAGTGTAATTAATCGTCCCTAATTAACACTTGATCCCACTGAAGTATGTCAAAACACGATGTATGACGGGGTACAGCCTTTAATAGTTAAAGATTTTCTGTACCTGAAATTATAAAGTATTAATTAAAATAATACATAAAAATAGATACGCATTATCAAGCTTATCAGTCTATAAAAACCGACAATTCTAGAGCATCGATATACCTTGGAAGTGTCCAAAAGACACTTTTCTTCTAAATAGGTCTTTGTAACTACATATAACCTGAAAGTAAAGAAAAACGAGACACAGTGTGATCTAGCCCTACAGTACATCCTTTGGAATAAATAATCAAGGGTTATGGACAGAATCCACTAATTATCCCTCAAAACAATGACATTTTTAATCAGTTCTATTAATAAATTAGATGCAATTTAAATTAATATATGAATTTAATTAACTGTACTACACAAACCAACATTACCACAAAATGATTTAAAATATACAAAAATACTGATCACAGTGCAAAAAAACAATATGAGATAGAAAATATTTATTAGTGATAACTGTTGATCATAAACAATTGTTAGAAGCTATAAAACCGCAGTCGTAATATTTCATTAAACAAATCTTCCTTATTTCAGACATTTGACATATTGACACACAACTTTAACACTTGTAATTGGACATTGCTGTCCATCCACTGCAATCCTTTCTGGCAGCTGCTTTCCCGTGCCAAAGATCAGGCCCCTCTGCACCACTCTGGACATCCTGTTGACAATGACTGCTGGAACTGTGGACCCGTCAATGCAGAAACAACTTCAATTTGAAGCAGCGAATCACATTGCTAAACAAGGCAGATTACAGACCTCGGCAAGAGTGAATATGACGATTCAGAGAGGCCATGTTGGAAATGCATCAACAAAAATCAGAGAAAGTAATTAATTTAACAGTCAAAAAAATGCAAACATCTCATTATGTAAAATCAGACTTGACAAAGCAGGAGGAGGAAGCTGCTGTAAATCAAATTTGCTGAAGAATTCAGTTGAAGAGCACAGTGGTTTCACTACTCGCATGCTGAGATTCCACATTTGATTAATTCCACCATTTAAATGTCTCTAAACTTGTGCTGTGTGTGATGGAATAGCACGGATCTTTCCAGAAAGAACTGCTTGCGATGGCTGCTGCTTCGTCTCCTCCATGTGTTCATCATACATATTGCTTCTTTTGAGCCTGAGAGGCTAAATCTTTAGCTTTCTCCTTAGCAGCGAGTGCGGTTTCCCGAGCCTTCACAGTTGCGGTTTCTGCAAGTGTCCTTGTGGGCATTTCACCTGTGTGGTAATAAGATTCAGTTTAACTGACCACATTTACACAATTAATTAACAATTAAAGAGGTCATGTGATGCTTTGTAATGGTTCCTTTTTCATATAGTGTTTAATGTACAGAGAACTGCATTAAACATGTATTTGAGGATGTTTGAGTGGGGTAACGAGGACAGAACTTGATGAAATTGAAACAAGTGGTCACAAGAGACACATCTAAGTGTTAGTGATATGACAAACAAAGCTTATCAGAGCTTGAATCAATTAAACCGACTCCTTCACAAAATGATTCCCTGTTATGCAGTGTTTGAAACGCCAAACGCTGGGGACACCTGCTGGTCAATACAGTGTAAATGCAACAAAAACAGCTTTAAAGGGTCATGAAACACCAAAACGCATCTTTTGAAATGTTGACAGACATATACAAGTCCCACATTGCTAAAAACACTATAAGGACACTATAAGGAAAATTGAAAACTAGTTGTTTTTGCGTTATTTAGAGCAAATCCGTTTTTCTGGTTTAAATTTTTTTTGAAGCAACTTCAAGAATAGAAAACTGATGACCTTCACTGCAAATCACAGTCATTTCTGTTGAACACAATGGCTAATCAGCGGCATTTCAGAACGTGCTCAAAAGTTAGCAGGAAACGGATGCTGTAAAAGCTTCAGCACTGATTGGTTCTAAAGCTGATCCTTTTGACAACCCTATTTATATGATATATTTTATGGTGCAGCATATATTACACAGAGAGTTCAGTGAGAACAGTTATTATCATGAGTCATTATCGCAGAACAATCATCTCAATGTCATTAGAGTCTGATTAAACTGATTTGCACGTGATTTATTGTGTAGCTTGTCAATGAACTAACGTTACGACTGGCATAAACGCTTCAGATGTGCTTGAGGTTTACCAGAATCGGCTTTACTGACAAAATGTGCATGAAATTTGGTTTGGATTTTTTGCTCAGGCCTACAATAAACAAAACAAAGAACCTATGTATGTATTCTTAAGCATCACAAGATCTCTTTAAGCAGCTACTGCATGTCTGAACTCTAGCTGGTGTCTTACCTTGCATCTTGGCCAGGATGTACTCAAAGCCTTTCATGGTCTTTGTAACATTGCTCTTAAACCGGGCCAGCCCAAATTCCTGAGAATAGAATAAACATAGAAAGCACTTTAAAATGAACGACACTCATTGCTGCCAACCATTGAGGAAGTACAGTGAGGTCATTCAACTACAGACTAAACAGCCGTTTAGAACCTATAAACACCACACGCTCTGCATATCTTGACGTTAATCCAGCCATCCAGGCAATGGAATGTCATTCAAATGGATTTGAACAGATCACATAAACACACACTACTGTAATAACGCTTTCTTTGAGATTAACATGAGTGTGCTTATGTGGCCTTTCACCCACTGACCTGTATAGCTCTAGAGAGGCCGTAGAGTTTGGAGGAAATCCAGGCTTGTCTCTCTATTTCAGTCCAACTGCTGTTTTCAGGATTTACTTTGTACACACAACGCTCTTCAATACTCTGCAAACAAAAACATGTGGTTGTTGTTCACATGTAGGCCGTAGTCAGCCACTTTATAACTGCGTTAAGCAGAACCCCCATTATGCTAACTGCTCACCATTTGAATAACTTTATACCTTAGATCTGAATATTTTTAGTGGTGCTCAAACCAGCACACTGTGGTTTCAGGTGACATTAAAGAAACAGTTTGCCCAAAAATATTCCTCTGTTGAACATAACGTTTTGAAACGTGACTTCCACATACATTTTTTTCCATTTCAATGTCAATGGCTACACAATTCTTCAAAAGATATTACTTTATGTTGACCAGAAGTGAGAAACTCTTTAACTACTGGAGGTTCGATCAATGTAAAGTGTATTGTCATTATTGGGTAAAGGATCCCTTTAATGCACAGTCAAGGCCCTTCAAAGGTTTGCAAATATTTACGAGTGTATAATAACAAACTAAAATTAAGCTTAGCGTAACTGTACCATCCCACCGAAGGAAGCGGATGTAACAAAGTTCGCTCAGGTGCCCTGTCAACAACGCTGTCTGCCTCAGTTCCGGTGGGGAGAGCATCAAAATTCGCTACATTGATCTCGTATTTAAAGGGGCCGTTGCAGCATATCAGTTACATTCCCATATAAAACATGCTTTCTAGCGTAAAAAAGTTGCACATTTTTTATCAAATTAATTTAACAATGGAAGATCAAGTTGTATGTGGTGTGGCTTTGCTTCACTAAATTATCCAATATGTCCATATGTCTGAAATATCCTGAAGCAGAAATACTGTTTTGTACGCATTAGATTCTCGGTTTTTTAAAGATAAATATATAAAACATTAATGCACATCAGCAACTCACCAGTAACTTATTTAACGCATGTTCCTGTAAGCAAACATTGTAAATAATTGGAAATCTGGCGACCGCAATTATCAAACCTTTGGGAACAACTGTGGTCTGAACAAAAGTTCAGAGGTCTGTGTTTTCTAAACTTCTCTTAAGCGGTGGACTTCTTTATTCTGAATGCTAGCCGCCGAACCGCGTCGTAGCTCATTACCATAAAGTTGACTTGATTTCAACTCCAGACACCTACACCAGCGAAGATGCACCGCACTGCTTCTCGCCGCCGGCTCTCATTGAAAATAAATGACTTCTGGCTACTTTACGCTCTCGCCGCTTTCGGTGTGATTGTACGGTAATTGTTGCTCTTGTTGAATATTTTGATTTTAGCTTCAATAACCAATTCTAAATTAATTAATGTCCATTTCTATCTTAATTTAGCCATTTTTTTGTACATCACATCTCAGAAGTAGTCTTTTTAAATTAAAGGACCATGAACCTCCCCTCTTTCGGTTCAAGTCAACCACAAAATAAAAAAAAAAGCTTCATAATGGGCGGGGAGTGCTGAGTGCAAAGGGAGGAGTGGGCGATATACACCGGTTTTGATCCCGCACCAATAATTATTTTAAACCCGGAAGATAAAATTAGTTGACAAAAGCTCTAAATTATCTAGTTTTTCCCCACAATTAAAGCTGACAGGTGCTAACGTTGTCATATGTGATGTTCAACACCCACAAATCGTTTAAAAAAAAAAAAAGTACTCAAGGCTGTCTTGAACCTTTAATGAACTAACTTGGCATTTTTTCAATCATTGTGACAACAGTATTACGTATCGGACCTATCATTGCATGAATGTATTATTACATCCATAATTACCACTTCAAGTCTTAGTTTGTTGTTCTAAAATTGTCATAGGTCTCAAACTCAGTTCCTGGAGGGCTGCAGCTCTGCACAGTTTTGCTACAACCCTAATCAAACACAGCTGATCTAAATAATAAAGCTGTTAAAGACTCTTTTGATTTAATTACTGCATTTGATTTAAATGTACTACTCGGCCGTTGGAAATGTACGTTCTATACAGTATAAATGTGATAAGTACAAATGGAATTCGAACCTACTACATCCGCCGTTTTTGTCATGGTCATGTGACCTACCTGCGTCAGTTGCGTTGCTTCACTCCTATTTATAATATCTCTCACGGGGCATCATGGGATAGAGCAGCGTGCATGGGATGAGAATCTTGCCGGAATCAAGTCATCCGGGTAATTTTCACATACTGATTTTTTTTTATTCTAGAATTTCAGACATACTACTCGGCTCGCATACTGATTTTAGTGTATTATACAGTATGGAAGTTTGTGGTTTCGGACGCAGCCCTTGATTACTTGGATCAGGTGTGTTTAATTAGGGTTGGAAGAAAACTGTGCAGAGTTGCGGTCCTCCAGGAACTTTAACCAGGGATTTATTTAGAATGATATGGAGGAAGAAGTTTTTTTTTTCGGGTTGTAATATAATTCTCTTTACCAGCTTTGTGAGAGCGCAATGGAGAGTTCACATTGATAAATTTTAAGTCTGATTTTTACCAGCAGACCGGTTTTGTGAAATTTTCTGATAACAGATGTCTGAAATCGGAGGTAAATCAGTGCACGATAGGAGAAGTGACAATTTAATAATCAAATTATTACAAACATGATAAAAAAGAATCACCAAGGCATTGCAGACACACATGAAACATTTGGCATGGTAGATATCTGGACCAATTTCTTGCAGATGAATTGACTAAAAAAGGAGTCAGCAGTGAGTTACAGGCAATGAGAGAACAAGTTATGGGGAGAGGTAGTTTGTGAACCAGTTTTTGGCTTTTCTTCTTATTGTAAATTTGTAACCAATCCATCAGACGATTTGAACCCAGCAGCAAATGAATGCTACCCCAGATGCAGTGTGGTCTGACATTTTGAAAATCATGCATTGTAAAATCGACATAAGAGGAATGGTGACCCACCATAACACGTGCGTGGCTGATGTTCCAGGTAAGAGTGGTCAAGGTCTTGCCCTGAGGATCCACCACGGAGTCCTCGATGATGTAAGCCTTCTGTGCCATATGAGCGGGCAGAAACTTCTCCGCCCAGCGAGGAGCTCTGCTTGTTTTGGTCAAGAGACGTCTGGATTTCAGACAGTTATCCGGAGTGACTTCCCGAAATATGATGTCTTCAGTTAAAACATGATTACTGAGAAATACAAACAGAATTAAAAGCTTAAAGATCAACAAGAAGAACCAATTACTTCCAAGGTAAAACAAAAGTATCTAAAAATACACGGCTGGTCAAATTAACACAATTTTAGGGTTTTGATTTTAGTGTCTAATCCTCACCAAGATAATGCACTAAAAAAAGAAATACTGACTCTCTAAGAAACCATCCTAACACACTCAAGTATCATCAATAATGAAAGTGACACTTCACCCAAAAACTAAAACTCTGTCTTCATTTACTCCCTCTTCAACTTGTTCAAAATCTGTTTGATTTGTTGTCTTTTGCTGAACACAAAGAAGATTTATTGAAGAAAGCTGACAGCTGGAACTCATTAACATGCATAGATTTTCTTTTTCAATATTTTATTGATCACTAAGATACGATTGACTTGGATTGACGTTGCTTCGATTTAAAAATTAAAATTGCAAAAATAGCTTAGATGTAGCTAAACTATTTCAGCCAAGTAGCTTTTAGCTTAGCTTGCCACATTTCCCAGAGGGTAGCTTTTAGTGTAGTTAAGCTACATTTTTAAGTAGAGTAGCTAATAGCTTAGCTCACTACATTTTCAAGCAGCTTTTCCAACACTGGCCACATTTAATAATAGACAGGTTATAGCGCACTAATTAACAAAGGAAATTGATCCTAAAAGTATTAAAGATATTTGCTACATAATCTATTGTTGCAGTGAATTAGTAAAGAATTATATAATCCCATATCAATGTTTATTAACTGCAGGAGATGATGCCCATATTAAAAAATACTATAGATAAATTTGCTATATTTTAAAAAATAATTAAAAAAAATATATTGTATACACTAGAGCTGCACAATAATCAAAAAAAGAATGCAATCTGGATTCGATCTTAATCCAGCATTTCTACGATTCTGCCATTCATATTTCAGGAGAGAAGCAAAGGCAGCCGCACAAGTTTTCACATTGTTTTACGAACACTGTTCAGCAACGTGGACACCAATGGTGTTGAAAGAGTCACATGCTGTATTTATAAGGTAAAGTTCAACCAAAAATGGCATTTCTGTCTTAATGTAATGATGTATTCGAGGCTACAAAATCTCACGTGATGTGAGCTAACAGTGACCCATTACCACAGAGAGGGCAGGCGCGCGCATGTAAATGAAGTCTACTTTAGTGAACAGAACCTGCATAAGCTGTGAATAACAGGTAATACAGTTACAAATAACATTCAGTTTGTGGCACAGAGTGATAGTTTGGGAGCCGCACGGGATGTATGAATCGCACTTAGCAGTAAAAATGAAACCAAAACCGTGCACATGATTTAAATAATCAGATCGCATTTTTGAGTTATGATTGCGACAAGCATTTAATATGTTTTTCTTTCATAGCAAACACAGAGTATTGTGCATGAGAATAAATGTTTAACAGTGTCAGTATAACTAATGTAGCCCATATAATGTTGAATATAATGCAAGAAAGAATTTGATAATGTCTGATTTAGGAAAAAAAATGGTCTAATAATGTTGTCAATGACAGATTGCAAGCATATCTCAAACATAATAATACAACATCGGAATTATGAATAGTTTTATTCTGATGTCATCACTTTACTGTGCATTAATGACCAGGACCAATTTAATGTCTGTCCACCATTCCAAGTCTATACAAAATTTAGCATTTTAACCAACAGAAGACCTACACATATATATATATATATATATATATATATATATATATATATATATTTTTTTTTTACCATATGTTTGAGAAATAACAATAATAATAGCCCACTCATATAAACCTTTATTTTAGATCAACAAAATCGTGATTTTTATTTTAAGCAAAAAAAAATAAAAAAAAATTGCAATTCTCATTTTAGCCAGAATTGTACAGCACTAGTATAGACATGCACACACACATGTAGGGCTGGGCGATTTTTCCGATTTTTTTGATTAATTCGAATTTACGTTTTAAGACGATTTAATTTTGAATCAAATCGAGAAATCGCAATTTTTTAAAATATATTTAATACATTATAATAGCACCAATGCGCTTTGGTTCACTCTCTGTATGAAGCAAGAAGCACACCAAAAGCGCCTCTCGGTGACGCGACGTGCCATGGATTTTAGAATTCTTAACCGGTTCCTTTACACACACCGGCGCCGCCCATCCACAATTCAGGACGCAGGTCATATTTCAGCCGCGCCACAGAGTGCCATCTGATTAGTTTCATGTTAAATATCATGCGAATCTGCTCGTTTTGGTGATAGTTTAAACTGTCATGTGCGTGCCGTGTCGCAGCGCTTCTGGTGTACGACCTTCTTAACTGCCTGTTGAAGCGTGTAGTCATATAGGATTTTACTTGTTGCATTAGCATGAGTCACGTCTGTGTGGATTTCAACATGTATGAAGGACGTAAAAGCCTGCCATGTGAAAAACCGAGCCGATCTTTTGGTTTGAACACGAGCAGAGGTGAGGGCATGTAGCAGTCAAAAATGAAAGTACCCGCCCCATGACGTCATTTAGCGGACCTGGTTGAAAACCAGACAGATCAGGCAGGATAATACAGAGAGTGGTGCGAAGCGCATAAAATGATCGGTATTTAAAAGGGGGGAATTAGAAAAATAGATTAAATATATTAATTTATATTAGACACACATCTGGTGCTTGTATTTGCTCCTGCTATTCGTCCACAACTTCACACATTGGGTTAAATTAGGCTTTACAGTTTCCATGTTCAGTCCTTTTCCTCCACTGTATCTTTTTAAGAAAAAGGCAGCAGCATTACAACCTGTCATTCAATCAGAAGACAAAGTCAAAGCCAAGGTGACAGCCAATCTTTCCTAGGCTCAGCAAAACTTGCAAAAAATACCTCTGTATTCCTGCAACTGCAATATTTACACAAATATTTCTTATTCAAATCTTCAGCAAGGATATTTGACTCGTGAATTTGTTTTACATTTATTTACACCTTGACCGATTTTTGTATGACAAGGCCAATAAAAATACAATGTTGCTTAACCAGATGGTTTTTTAAGTTACCTTTAAAGAGAATGTTACTTCAGTCATGTTGTTGTAATGTTTTGAGAAGACTAGTAACACAATAATTTTTTTTTTTTAAAAATCGAAATCGTGAATCGATCAAACTTTATAAAAAAAACCTAGATTTGCACCTGTAGGGGTTGGGGTATCTCTGCCAAAAAGCCGAAGACACTTGGTCCCATGAGCTCTTAAGAAAGCCCACACAGCTGAAATACTTCACCATTGTTCCCTCTCAACCTGCTTGTGCTTAAACCTGCAACAAAAGACAAAGACAGACACTAAATAATAAATAATGGATGTTACCTAATACCTACACAAGTGCTATCTTAAGGACAGGCATGGAGAAACTTATTAATAACTTAAGTTTTATGAGCGAACACAATACATCATTTTGTTATACGAGCATCCACAGCATAAAAAATTAGATCCCCAAAAAAGAAAATTCTGTTATTAATTACTCTGAGAAATATGACGCAATATGTCATACTGCTCTTTGTAAACATGCACCCTGACAACATGATGATAAAGACAATATACAGGCAAACAGAGTCATATTTACATTGTTTTTCTGACACTCAAAGGAGCTTTTTTTGGGAGCATAGTATGATTACAGCTGAACCAATGAAGTCACATGCAAGGTTTTAGGTTCATCTTCTGAACTTTTAACAGCTCAGGACCCAAGCTGTATATGGAGGATGGGAGACCTCTTGGATTTCATTTAAAACATCTTCATTTGTGTTCTGAAGGGCGAGTAATAATAAAAACATCAAACTAACACTTTATTCAATTGGACACAAACTGTCTCTTAAAGTACACAACACGAGCTACATAACTAAATGACACCTTCAGGCTTTGCCGTTCAATAACATAGTCAAGCAGAATTTTGTGTTCTGTAAAAACAAAAAAGAAGATATTTTGGAAATTGCAAGGAACTGGCAACCACTGACCTCTATAACTTGTCTTTATATGGTTTATCACCCCAATTTGAATATTCAGTATTTAATACCAACAAAGTATGACTTTAAAACAAAACTATCTCTTTTGACTGTCAACAGTGTTGTATTTTAATAGTCATTTTCTCCTAATATTATTTCCCAGTTCAGAAATTGCAAACAATACTTGTGTGAAATTATATTAAAAGTGTGAATAAGTTAATATAAAACAAGCTTGACCTCAATCTTAACTACACATGCCATTTAAACATGAATAAGCTTGTGGAAACAAAAATATTATCTAAACAAGCAGCTAGCTATGTTTTTATGCAATTATATTGAAAACCGCTTTTACAAAGTCCACAAAAGATATGCAGAAAAACACTTAACAGGATTAGAATAGATCTAGATGAGGATTTAACTCAGTCTTAAACCAGAAAAGTCAAATAATACATCAAGACAATAAGGTTTTGTTGAGACTAACGGTATAATGCGGAAAATAGAGGACGAATATCAAAGTTTAGACAGACAAGTCATTGGATTTTAAAAGTAACTTAGACATCTGACTATAGAATGTCAATTTTAACAGAAGACACTTCAAAACAATTAGCAACATTGGACAACTTTGTAATGAATAATATTGGTACAGACAAGTATTAAAACAATGTAACAGTGACAGTGTAATTATAAACCATGCCTTTCTTATGTAACGTTACTTAAGCTAAATGTCATGCAGATGGGCTAAGGTACTCGTGCTATTACCGCTAGCTCGCGGCTAACGCATGTTTCCACTTTCTGAATGAATGAGCTGATTCGGGCAGCACGAGTAAAATATTAACATTAACAAATAAATAAACATAAACGTGAATGGGTACTTACCAGAGTAAACAAGAATAGGTGGATTTTCGTGATTTTTTCTCTACTCCTACATTTCTCGATCATTCGTCTGTCCCGTCTACATGACTGTACGTGACTGAAGAGAGTAAGGTCATGGTCAGTGACGACACTTCCGGGAGACGTCCCCATTACTGTAGAGTTTTGTTTACGTGCATTCCTTCACATTTCTGTTAGTTAACGCCAGGCCCGTAGTCGGCGTATTGAAAGGAGTGTTCTTTTTTCTCAAAAAGTGAATCTTTTTGCAGTTATTCTCCCAATTCTCTATTAAATCGAGGTCCAAATACTGCATTTGCGGGACATTTTAAGCTCTAATCTTTGCTGCATTGGCTTGTGGCTTGTCACACTTTTTGATGGAACAAAAAATGTCCTACAATTTTGTCAAACAATTTGTGTTTATTTAGAAATGTGCATTTAAACTTACAATTTATTACAGTTTTATCAATAGTATTACAAGATTAGAACTTTAAATGAAACATTTTGAATAAAGATGAAACAATACAAATTTTTAAAATACAAATTTATTATCATAAAAACAATTAGGAATCTGTGAAAACATTAAAAACCTATTTAAAAACTTTATTAAAACTTTCTTTAAAACTGTAGCCTGTAGGTAATTAACAAACTAGCCAGCTTATTTCCTCGTTCAGAATTTGTAAATTTGAATAATTAAAAGTTTAATTTAGTGGGCCTGGTGGCGCAGTAGGTAGTGCTGTCACCACCTCACAGCAAGAAGGTCGCTAGTTTAAGCCTAGGCTGGGTCAGTTTCTGTGTAGAGTTTGCATATTCTCCCAATCTCTGGGTTGCAGCTGGAAGGGCATCCACTGTGTAAAACAAATGCTGAATAAGTTGGCAGTTCATTCCGCTGTGGCGACCCCAGTTTAATAAAGGGACAAAGCCGAAAAGAAAATGAATGAATAAATGAATGAAAATTGTCCGTAGTGTATGAGTGTGAATAAATGTGTATATGGATGTTTCCCAGAGATTGGTTGTAGTTGGAAGGGCATCCGCTGCATAAAACATATGCTGGATAAGTTGGCGGTTTATTTCGCTGTGGCGATCCCAGATTAATAAAGGGACTAAGCTGAAAAAAAATTAAATAATAAAAAGGTAATTTGCCCTAAAGCTTTCTTCTATGGGTTATTTTCACAATTTAAGATGGCATGCTGTCAAAAATGGGATAAAAGAGCTCATAGGGGCCAAATTCGGAACTTTGTCATTAGGAGAGTGTGTCTTTCGAACCACCCGGTCTGTTTGTTTTAACACTTGTCAATGTGGTTTATACAATGGTTTGTTTGTGGAACTTTATCAAAAAGAGTTAAATATCAACCACTTTACCACATTGGCGGCCATTGTTCATCATTGTAGAGGGAAATATATATATTAGAAATTTCAATAAGTTAAGAGGCACCTATTTTACCCCGTTTTCAAGATTTAAGAGAAGTCTTTTGTGCCTCCAGAATGTGTCCGTAAATTTTCAGCTCAAAACACCCATCAGATTTTTTCTTATACCTTTCAATATATTGGAATTTTCTGCTCTGAACACCATGTAGCTGTTTTTGTTGCCTGTGCCTTTAATGCTATTTTTCCCTGCCCACCGTTCCCACGTGCCTGTCAGTAGCTGTTTTCATCCAAAAATGCGAATGAACTTAATGCACAAAACTGGATTTTCGCATACAAGACATGCAAATAATGTTTCCATCCAACGAGTCAGCGCGAAAAAATGAGTCACTTCCTGATTAACTGGCACCAAATATCAACATTAAACACTAAATTTGTTGCAGTAAGAGAAGCTGTGTGAATCTTTTCTTCTTCTAATAATTGACTTGCGCCTCAGAAGGCAATTGTGACACACAGTGAATGCGCGGTGGTGTTTGAAGGTGTCAGACGCGGAGCACTGACGCTGTTGATTCTGGAGGTCATAATAATTTAATAACATTAATATTGAAACGGTATGGTGTTTTAGAATGACCAGAACAACAGTTGAGATGGTTTACAGTGTGCTCAGCCTGCTGGTTTGTCCATTTGCACACATTTTCATCATAACATTTTCACACCTTTTGAATGCGCATATTTGTGCGGTAAAAGTGTTCCATCGTAGTTTTTGCTTGTCTTTGTTTAATAAATAGTTTATCCTACTCAGTTATGCACATAAGTTTTTTATGCGCATTTTCAAAATTTACTAGGTGGGAATAAATACCTGCAGGGAGAGAGAGACACAGACAGAGAGGGAGGGAAAAACAAAACAAAGCACCTTGTGCACACCGAAGATACGTCTCAGGACGTAACCTTAAACAATATGTCATTGATTACTTAATTATGTCAAATGTTGCTTTGGATGCTTAAGTTTATTTCATTTATTTGAAAGTAATGCAGTAATCTTTCACATTTTCTCACTAGTTTCCAGTTGTGTTTGAAGGATGGGCCATTAGCAAGGGGACCAGTAGATTATTAGCTTGTATATTGGCTGTTTAATTATTCTGCATGATCCAATCATCATACCTAAACACAACTCCTAATTAACTAATAATAAATTAGTTAATTAGGTGTTTATTAAGGAAAAATAATAAAGTGTTACATCAGTTTCCTTAGATTTGTTCCTGATTCTGAAAAGGGAAAAAGCATACTCTGCCCAATAGAGGGCAGACATTGATTAGATTTGCTTCACGCAAATGGTGGTTCAACAATGTTGGTTTTAATTAAATATGCTAGTGACTTCCTTAATAAATTGTTATTTTATTTTATTTTTTATTTTATGGAAGACTGCCATACACAATGATTACACGCATGCTGTGCAAATAACCCCATTTGCATGGATTTGTAGATAGCTGTTTAGAATAGATTTAGTAGAAAACCAATTTACTGTTCTCAAGAACGAGCTTTCTGAAATAAGCATTTTAGAAAATAGCCAATCATATTGAAAACAAAACACATCCAGACTGCATGAATAGGAAAAATTAGGATGAATAACACATAGAAAACCTTTATCTGATGTTTTATTTACAGTATCTGTGTTCAAAACATCATCTAAAAGCTTATTGAATGTATAGCAAATCTGGAGGTTTATGCCACAGCTTATTAAACTCTCTGAGGGTTCCTCTCCCCTTTTGCCCCCTGTGTGCAACACTGAACAAAAAGTGATTACAGCATGAAAAACACCGCGCTGTGCACTGAAGATGAATAATGCAACAGCTGCAATGTGGATATTATTGTTTTGTTTTCATAACCACTTCATCCAAACGTTGGTGCGGAGCAGATCATTTTAAATCTTTTTCCTTATATCTTGTGATGCCACGGCTTTGTCTTGCAGTTTTTTGCAGATTTGATAAGGTGTTGAACCAAATAAAACCCAACATGCAAATATATATATATATATATATATATATATATATATATATATATATATATATATATATATATATATATATATATATATATATATATATATATATTTGTTTTCCTTTCAATAAATCTGCTCCCCTTTTTGCGGTTTTCTCAAACATGAGATTAAACAGGCAATATTCAAAAGCAATTTTTATTTTGTTTCACTGCCATCACATGAGGCATACAAGAACATGATTCAATAGTTATCTCTGCATTTACATTTAGCATACAAGTACAACCTTTACACCTTACAGTATAGATACAATCATTAGCACAAAACAAATTATTTACATGATGTAAACAACACATGCAAGACATTTATATCTTTGACAAATCACAAAATCAAATCCATCAAGTCAAACTTAAATATTTAAATGCATCACATGACTTTTACTGTATAACACTTGCACTTGTACAATTCTTTAGCGGTATGTCAATGCTTATTGTGCTTTTCAAAAACATCGACAAGTGTTTAGTTGAAAAAAATGCTAGTATTTCTGCATTCTTTACAGTTGATGAAAAGATTATTGTGACATTTTTATTCTTTTTCAAATATTTGGCAAGTCCTTTGCACTTAAAAAAAGCTGTTATTTTATGGGGGTTTTCCGGCAGCTGGGGAAAAACGGCTGTTAAATGACAGAAATTTACTGTACAATAATGGACGTTAAATGACAGAAATATCCTTAAATTTTTATTTTCCATAAATTTCTTTTTTAACAGTATATTTCTGTAATTTAGCAGCTGTTATTTTAGTTTTTTTTACAGTTTTTTTACAGTGGGCCTGTATACGATTCTGACGGTATGATAACATAGGATAAAAATATCACAGTTTCACTGTATTATGATTACTGCTCTGAAATATACTTTTTTAAATATCTGGGTAAAAAACAAAAACTTTTTTCCCCATTGAACACAATTTATTATATATTTTTAGAAATCTTTAAAAGATTTTGTATTTTGGAGTAGTGAACATGTCAGGCTAAATAATTCAAATGAAACATTGACTTCTGGTGTCTTCATTATTTTCTAAACACAGATTTCAATACAATTTAGAACAGCATCTTTTCTGCTGGAGATACTCTTGTCCTTACAAACACACTTTTAATCCTAAAAGTTTAAATAACAAATGTCTAATAATCTAAAAAACATTTTGTCTTTGCGTGATGACAGAACATAATATTTTACTAGTTATTTTATGAGAAACTAGCTTAAAGTGCAGTTTAAAGGTTTGGCTAGGTTAATTATGTTAACTAGGCAAGTTACTGTAGGTTAAGTATGCAAAACATTAGACAACAGTGTTTTTATCCATAGCCAATCAAGAAAAAAAATCCTATGGGGGCAAATAATATTGACCATAGCAATTTATATATACACAGTTAAAAATTTTGTAAATTAAAGAGTATTTAACTATTACATGAACTGTACTTTACTGTAGGGCAGTTATGCAGTTTGTTACTGTATTTTGAAGTCGCTTTGTGAAAAATACTGTATATTTTACAAAAAATATACAGTGCTGTAATTACATACAAAAGGTGACACTTTAAAATAAGCATTACCACCGTGTTTATTTAAAAGTGATAGGACTAAAACAGTCAATAAATAAGCTTTTCATTTACATTTTCATTTACAACTTTCACTTACATTTTTGTTGTTGATTACTATCTCATTTTGTGTTTCTATTATTGTACATAAAGAATAAATGAATAATTAAATAGGCCTAAATAAACATTTATTTAAAAATAAAAGATAAAAACGGTCGGTGCATGGTCTAAAGGGCTTTTAAGTTGATTGCTACTTCATTAAAAGCATAAAAATAAATTGACCTACCTTAAGCAGATCACTAAACTTTTAATATAAAAATTATTTTGCCGCAGGACATATTTCAAATCCTGCAAGATCAATTGTCAATGTTCTCTCTCAAATTTTTAATATATATAATAATATATATAATTTTTTTTTTTACTTTTACTGGCTCAGTATTTTTTGGGTTTTAATTTCAATTTAAGTCACCTTGCAAATGCGTGTGAAATATAATGCATGCATAACAGCATTATAAGGGAAAAAAAGGAAAAAGCCGTCAAAAGTTATAGCTAATTCATTAAAATTAAAAGTATAAAAAATAAAAGTTTAAAAACAAAACACCTTGTCAATAGTTTGTCTATATAGGCCTACTGTAATTTGAAAGAAAACTGCTAAGTGGGTTATATTATTTTAATTCTATCCCATATTGTTTTAATTAATTATATATATATATATATATATATATATATATATATATATATATATATATATATATATATATATATATATATATATATATATATATATATATATATATATATATAAAATAATTAATGAATGGTGTGGCAAATGTAAATACAGTATTTTTTCTGTAATTTATTTACAGCAAGTTACTCGTAGGTTTTATTTGATTCAGCTTAAAAATTTATGACATCAAGGATTTTTTTTTTTACAGTGTGGCTAACTGCCGCCAGTAAGTTACTGTAGATTCTACAAGAAATTGTTAACAGTGTTATTTTATTTCATTAAAGCCAACGAAATAACACTTTTTTCAGAAGAAATATGGTAATAGGATGGGATATAATAGAAATTTGTTAAACAGCACTAGCGAAAGATTTGAAAAAGAATTCAAATTACACACATAATTTTGCTTCAGCTGTGTATATATATGATTGTATGCAAATGTCAAGGATGCATGTACAATAACATCCAGATCTGCCAAAATGTGCATTATACAACAAAGCACATCGGATTACACTGTATCCCACAATGCAATACATGAAAGCATTTTAATGGGATCTAGGTTAGTCTAGCTCAGGCACCAGCTTTACATAAAACAATGACAGCCATTCAAAATTTGCCATGTATGTTGACAATTTAGACATCTATATATATTAGAAGTGCAACATATATCAACATATCTCTTTCAACGGTGCAAGGGGTGTTTTTTTGGAGGGCTTTTAAAGCAGGAAATGGACTTTATGTAACAGCTCACTAGTGAAGGGTTTGGGATTGTGTGCTCTTTTGGTGCCATCAGCCAATCAGAGTTGTAATGACATCTTATTTTAAGAGCCCATAGTGATTAGTGATTATTACTCTGTGGTCCCATGATGGCAGATTTTAAATCATGCACTTCTAGTGGGTCCTGGATGCATTCAGGAGAGTGCTGTGAGATGAACGGGAATGCTGACGGATGCCTTTCTCCAGGTCGTAAATGTAATATGTCACATGCAATTTACAGCTTAGGTGATTGGCTTTGAAAATGTTTCGACAGCATCAGCAGCATTTAGGCTGCATGCAGGCAGAATGGAGAAATCTTCTCCACATGTTTGGATGCTGGTAAATGGGAACCACTTGTGGAATTAAACTTGTAAAAACAGGGATAAGATAATAAGAGTTTGATGAAATGCCCATTATTTTGTGAAGCAAAATGAATAGGTGGTTTAAAATGGGGCTAAAGAGACAATGGGGCTAAAATGGGGCTAAAGAGACAATTTAAAAGGAACATTTAAATTAGCTGTAGGTGACTTATATTTTTTAGTGGACTTTTTTTTTTTAGCTGAAACTGTGGAACAGTGGTCCTCTGCAATTTATAAAATGATAGTTAGCTGCTTCAGGCACTTTGAGAGTAAAAAAAAAAAAACGAGCAAAACAAAATCAATAACTGTGGCTTCTAACAATCCACAAAATAGTCGTTGTTGTTATTGACAATCAAAATGTAATCACTTGTGCTTATCCTTAATCTATGAAATGACTTTTCACGGATTTCACAGAAAATGTGTATTTACATGATATTGTATATGTGTGTGCTGTGCATATTTATTAGGTAAGGCTTTATTTTGATGGTCCATTTGAGTATTAGTAGACTGTCTGCTTAGTATCTGTTGATACTGTTACTTCAACAAACATTTAACTGACAACAAGAAACTATGCATCATGTACATGTCAACTTACAGTAACCCTAAACCTAACCACAAACTAACAGTCTGCTTATAATCTAATGAGATTTAGTTGGCATGTAACTTAATTAATAAACTGTGACCAATTATTACACATATGAAGAGTTTAGATGCAAAACGTTCTAAGTGCCTTCTGAAATGTTTTGAAAAGAGTTATTTCAATTTACAGATCATGAAAATAACCTATTTTTGGCCATGAAAGTGAAATTTTCTGAACCTACACACAGGAGCCTGGTAAAATTTCTGAAGAACATTTCAGACAGCATTTAGACGTTTTCGTTTTTGCATCCAAACTCTTTATTTGTAAATACAAACTTACATGAAATACAAAAACAACCCCCCCCCCCAATATATTAATTTACAATTCATATTTTTATATTTATATAAAACACATAAATATACACAGCACAGATACATATTATATTATGTAAATACATAATAAATTGATAATTATGAAAGTTTGTGCTTCAAATTGTCGTGAACATGCTAAGGACTGTTTGAAAGTTTACAAAAAAAGTCAGCACATATGAAAAAATGTGAGAAAATAAACAACACATCTTTTTATGGTACTATACCTTTAAAGGATTACTTTATCCAAACTGTACAATTCTGCAATTATTTACTGACCCTGATGTTGTTGCAATTCCTTGAGACCTTAAATTAAGAAAATTTGGATGAAATTTGAGAACTCTCTCATCCATTATATACAGAAATGTTTCTAAAACCTTCAAAGCAACCAAAAGTGTATGTTTACTACCACAAGTGTCGCTCTGCTGACTCTAATGACAATATGTAATGTTAGCCATAGTAAACGCATACACTATCTTGAAGTGCGTTTCCTAAACAACGACATAACTCGCGGCTAAACTATTAGTGCGATGCATTGTTTGGCAAGTGAGTGATGAGTTTTTCCCAAAACCATAGTTGCTTTGTTGCAGATCCATCGTTTGAATCACATTAGTTATAACATGAAACGCCCATAATGATGCTCTAAACTCTCTTTAGAGAAAAAGCCCATACTATGCAAAATAAATTGTTTTATGCATAAATTTATTTTTATGCACACGTATAAAAAAATTCAATATTAGTTTTGGTAAAAACAAGCGCTTGTTTTCATATTAATTAAAATATTTGTAAACTGCACACATAGGACCTATGTTTCCTTTACAAATATTATTGAGAATATTCCATATTCCATTTTAAAACATGAACTAGGTAACATGTATTTTAATCTCATATAAATCATATAAATTGTTAATGGTTGTAATTTACAGTAGGCTATTTATTAAGATAGGCTATTTAAAAAAATCACCTATACCACATGTCTTTGGACTTGTGGGGGAAACCAGAGCACCCGGAGGAAACTCACACAAACATGGGAGGTCATCCAAACTCCACACAGAAAAGCCAATTGACCCAGCCGGGACTAGAACCAGCAACCGTCTTGCTGTGTGACGATTGTGCTACCCGCTACTCCACCTTGCATTTTACAATGTGACATTCAAACCACTGCAGAAATGTTCTAACCAACAGGCCCATGTCATATACAGTGGGCTACAGACACATTTCTTAAAAAATAATCTACTATAAATTAAATGCATTAACATATGCTATGTATTTTTGTTTTTATAAGCTTTGGAGAAATAACCTAAATTCTGATTTTAAATAATAAGTCACCTATAGCTTTTGTTATGAGCTACGGCTGCATTTAAAATGTCATTTAATGTAAGTGCACTGTGAAGGGATCATAATTGTCAAAATGAAGATCGCTAAAACTGAACTGTAAAAATACTTTGAAAGCAAATTACACCTGAGAGAGAGGACCTTAATGTTGTTTTTTTTTTTTAATCATTCCAAGTTTGAATGTTGGAATGTTCGAAAGGAATAGGGCATAGGGGGGTAACTGGGAATAGAACACAGCCAGGAACTATGCTTCTAACTAGCCCCCACTCACATTACAAGCTTGCGACGGAGATTGCGAATGTTCATTGGAACAATGAATTTAGTAAATGGCAAATCAATTAACTATGTTTGTAACAATGCAACTTGTGACCTTAGTGGGCTAACAATGGTTTTTGGAAACGCACCCCTGATGCAGAAAAGAAAAAAAATATATATATTTTTTTAAAAATGTAGAAATTTCGAAGCTTCATATGATTACAGATTGAACCACTGAAGCCTCAAGGAATGTTTTGACTATGTCTTTGGTTTCTTTTCTGAACTTTGAATGTTTTAGGACCCTTGCTATAGAAGATGAGGGAGCTCTCGAATTTAATCTGAAATATCTTAATTTGTGTTCTGTAGAGAAACAAAGGTCTCCGATAATTGGAATGACAGGGTCAGTATAATAACAGAATTACCATTTTAGCATGAACTAACCATTTAAGGAAAATTTGCTTTTGACTGCCTATCAGAAAATATATAATGGATGTTTTTACTGATTACTACATAATCAGCACATTTTCTGAGAAAAATAAATCATTAAAGTAGTTTGAGGTGGGCTTGAGCTTGGGGCAAAGAGCTTTCAGTATTGATACAAATACTTTACTAGAAGGACTTGTTCAAAATAATGACTTCAGTTGAACTGCATTTAATTCATTTTTATGTTTTTGCTTTGTTGTTTAATGACTGTCAGAATAATTTTTTCAGTTTTATAATAAATTAAACCATACACTATATTTAAAGGGCATCCAAAACTAATTAAACTATTAAAATAGACGAAACACTTAAATATAGCTGGTACCCTTATACAATGTACTTATTGTACACTATATGCACTTGTTTAAAGGGATAGTTCACCCCAAAATGAAAGTTCCATCATCATTTACTCACCCTCCACTTGTTCAAAAATATTTGACTTTCTTTCTTCTGTTTAACACAATAGATGTTATTTTTAAAAATTCTGGTAGCTGGCACCCAGTGACTTTCATCATATTTTTTCCTACTATGGAAGTTAATGAGTGCCAGCAACCAACACTCAACAGAAGAAGGAAACTCATGAATGTTTAAAACTACACAAGAAAGAATACATGATGAGGTAATTATTTAAAAAAATATATACATTTTTAACACTTCTCTATAGGCCTTTCGATATTTGGAGAGTGTAACATAGTTTGAAACATGTTGGTTCCCTTATCATAGTGGTGATTGATTATCTCTATATTGGAAGCCCAAGTAGATTATCTCTATGGTGGACACCAATGTTAATAACTAATAATAGCCATCTGAATTCAATAGTGTATTCATAATCTTGTCAGTTATTGTGCCTTTAGCCCCAACAGCAGGGTCCTTTTTACCCCACACACACTCAGAAATAAAGGTACACAAGAGCTTATAAGGAGAGATTTTACCCAAATATGAAAATCTATCTAAAATTTACAAACTTCAAGTGGTTCCAAACATTTATGAGTTTTTTTATTCTGGAGATATTTTGATGAAAGCTGAAAACCTGTAACTATTGACTTGTTAATAGTAGGAAAAACAATGCGGAAGCCAATGGTTACCGGTCTTCAGCTTTCTTTAAAATATCATCTTTTGTGTTCAAATGACTAAATAAATCAATAAAGGTTTGAAAAAGTGAGTAAATGATGGCAGAATTTTCATATTTGGTTAAACTATCACTTTAAAGGTACATAAAAGTATGTCAAGCGTACATTTTATTACATAAGAAGTAAAAGCGAGTACCATCTGAAAAGTTACTGCATCAGTGACAGCTCTCGTACCTTTATTTCTAAGAGTGTACCAAACCTTTACATATTCTTCAGTTATTTCAAAACTGCTGTTCTACTGAGCTCGAACAAATACCCGTTTCATGAATATTAGATTAAATTAGGACTGGAATATGTCAAGGATCATCCAAATAAATTTCCACACTTATATACTAAATCATGGAGGATTAGGAAAGTGCTACATTAAGTTTATGTTCCATGCAGTGGTTTAGAGCAGACTTTAGCCCCATTGTCCCCTGTTGGATTATATACTGTGCAACAATCAAGCTCCACCAGACCGAGAAAGACTCTATCTTCATGATCAGACAGCTGCCGCAGGCTGACCATCATTGTACCCGTTCACAATCATCCCTCTCAATGATCGAGTCCTGAAGGAGCCATCAGGGTAGATTGAGTCTGGTTTGTGCTCACAGCGGAAGAACATGAGGAAGCCGTTCCTATAATTCTGGTTCATCCAGCCATAGAGCAGCGGATTGACGAAAGTTGAGCACATCGCCACAATGTGAAACAAGGTATAAATCAGTTTGTACTCTTTGAACTTGAGAATCAAGTCAAGATCGCTGGCCAGCTGAAACATGTGGAACGGGAGCCAGCAAACTGCGAAGACCACGACTACTAGAGCCAACATCTTGGTGGTCTTCTTCCGACGGACAATGCCATCGTTGCGGTTGGAAGGGCTGACGTGGTTCTTCAGTTTAATCCAAATGCACACGTAAGCATAACTGATGATGGCCAAAGGGACCACATACTGCAGGAGAAGCATCGATAGACTGTAAATGACCGCATCCCGATTTGTGCCATTCGGCCATTTCTCAGAGCAAACCGCAATTCGTAAGTCGATGTAAGGGATTTCCTCGTATCGATACTCTCGGAAAATGGCCAGTGGGCCAGCCAGTATGGCAGCGAATGCCCAAGTCAGGCCAATGATAATAAAGCTAGTGCAGCGATTGAGTCGCTGACCAAGATGGAAAACAATACACCTGTAGCGCTCCAGAGCAATAATGGTAAGGGTGAGAATGGAAACGTGAACACTGAGAGCTTGGCTATAAGGCACCATGTGACACATGACTGCTCCAAATTTCCATTCATCCAACAATGTGTAAACCAAGGTGAAAGGCAAACACACTGTGTCCACCATCAGGTCAGCCAGGGCCAGATTGGCGATAAAATAGTTGGTGACGGTGCGCATGTTTCTGTAAAGAATGATCATGTAAATGACCAGAGTGTTACCCACGAGTCCTAGCAGGATTATCAGTGAATAAGCTAATATGAGCGATATTTGAACACTTAGGTGCTTGGTGATGTCATCCACAAAGGCTGGTTTGTAAGTGTTGACGCTGTCATTTCCCAGGCTGGTCTCTTGATTCCCATCATGGAGGACTGTGTCCTCTGATCCATTGACTTGATCTGATTGGCCCATGTTAACCCGGTAGCAAGGACATGCATGTACCTGCCAAAAGAAAAAAGAAAAAAAAATAACATTCTTGCTTGAAATCTTAATCAAATTATTTTAGTATAATTGCATGTATACTTTCACTGATTGAAAATTCTGGAACAAGACTGGTTTTCAACAATTTTAACAAAGTCATTTGTCTTTATCTATCTGAACAGGCTTATATGAAGGCGTCAAAACGGTCAGAAGTTCAAGGAGCAGTCTTAGGTCGTACTCACACTATGTACAGTTGCCTCGAACCGGGCCAAAGCACGCTTGTCCCCCCTCCCGTCTCCCCCGACAGCCCCCACTCACATTACAATCGGGCCTTGGCGCGCTTACGTCATCGATGCTGCGCTGTTCAGTGAGCGCTCTCCCTCAGCACAGTGGAGATTTGTCTAGTTATATCGTTATATAAAGCCCGAAACTGAAAGGGACTGTTTCATATGGATTTAATAATCATTCTTACTGTTCAATGAACACAAACTGCCCTAGATTATTAAAGACGCAAACTCCACACTGCACGACAGCTGTGCACCTTCAGCAAACCTCCTCATTCCTGCAGCACGAGGGCTTTATGATTGTTTATGAGCGGTAAAAGTGACGGATCTGTTTGGCGAAATATCTGACTGTGTCACCGCATCCCTAAGGACTGTTTGGCGAAATATTTGACTGCATGTCACTGCACATCAAACTACTGAAACGATATAACTAGAGAAATCTCCTCTGTGCTGAGCGAGAGTGCTTACTGAACAGCAAAGCATCGATGCATAAGCGTGCCCAGGCCCGATTGTAGTGTGAGTGTGGGCCGTCAGGGGAGACGGGAGGGAGAACAAGCGTGCTTTGGCCGTTTTCGAGGCAGCTGTAGATAGTGTGAGTACGGCCTTAGAGAAAATAATTTTTAATCATTCATTTATTTTCCTTCCTTCCTTAGTGCCTTTATTCATTAGGGGTCACTACAGTGGAATGAACAGCCAACTTATCCAGCATATGTTTTACACAGCAGATGTGTGTATATATATATTTATATTTATATATATATATATATATATATATATATATATATATATATATATATATATATATATATATATATATATATATATATATATATATATATATGTGTAATGTATTACAATCTTGCTTCTTAAAGAGTGATTAAATATGATTTACTTTTTAAGTAAAGTAATAAGTAACATTAATTGTGTATTCATTTTCCCTAAAAAGTGCTGGGCTTGCTTGTTTGTTATAATATAAAAAAGAAAAAATATATTTTAGAAAAATATGCCAAAAGCAAAATGCTTGCGAAGTGAATAATTCAGGATGCAGGACAGAAAACACCCTTAAGCAAAGAATTTCCAGAGTTTGCATTTCATTGTTTTTTTTTTTTTTCATTTTAAGGGTAGTGAGGGATATTGAATCTGTTTTTTTTTTTGGAAGTGAGATGAATAAATACATTCACATTTAAGCAGAACATTAAGCATCACATTTTTCATCACACAAAAAAACTCTAAATTTACGACTGAATTCTCTTTAAATGGTATTAGGAGATCTGTCAGTCAGTATAGGAAAAATTAACTCATGTTTTCTTGGAAAAAAGTAATGTGCTACTATACTAGTTACTTGAAAAAAAATCTGATTACATAACTCACATTAGATTGTTTGTAATGTGTCACCCCAACACTAATATGGAATACCTCAAGGCGGATTCTGACAATAATCAGAGATACTGTATTTTCGCAAAGCCTAATGAAACATTTCAAATAAAAACACACAGAGTGGATATAAAAAAATGAATGATTAGCAACTTCTTTCTACTAAACACAGTTTTAGATTATACACTGTAAACCCAAAAAGTTAAGGTAACTCAAACCATTTGAGGAAACCAATTGCAACAAACCATTTAAGTTCAAAAACTAATCCAGTGAACTTAATCTATTTGAACAAACAAAGCAATTTTGAGCACAGTAATACCCAAGAAATGAAGAGAACTCAAACCAGCTGAGTATTGTAAAACCCAATATGTTAAGGCAACTCAGACCGTTTGAGGAAACTGATTGCTACAAACCATTTGAGTTAAACTAATCTATATGAGTACTGTCAACTTACTCCATTTAAGTTGAAGTAATAAGGTATTCAATTAACTCATTACTTTCAACACTGAGTTTAAAACTCTTTTCAAATGAGTAGATTTAACTTTCAGTCAATTTTGAGTTAACTACACTCAATTCATCAGATGAAGTTGACTGTTGGCTTTTAAAATTTATGCTTCAAAACTATAATACTGCATAATAATACTCACTCTTGACTAATGTTCTGTTAAAAATCTTTGTCATCAGTCGAGAAATTGGGACTAGATGCAGGGATGAATACCAAGAAACTGTATTTATTTTGGGCTGTGTATATAATTGGGTCAATACCAGACTACTGATAAGCTTCATGTCAAAACGGACTGCTAATGATACACGGGCTGCTTTGTCTCTGAACCCTTCAGTATTGGAATCACAAGTATGACAACTGGCATGTGCGTAAAATCCTTGCATTTATGTGCAGATGGTCATTGTAGCTATAAAGCAATCAAGAATGTGGGCTCATGTAACAAAGCTAACTGACACCAAGGTAAAATGCAACACATGCAGTAGTGTAACACTGAACAAAGCTGGTAACATAATTAAACATCTATTAACAAAACACACCATATAGGTCATGTTTACTTGAGTATTTGTACTGTAAAGTACTGTAGACTACTGTAAATTTCAACAGTAACAAAATAACTTCAAATTATCAACATACTTTCACATCTTTTTGTATTTTTAACAGTATTAATATGAATAGTTATTGGTAAGCACTATCAGTATCGTTATTGATCAAATTTAAATGATACCCATCCCAGCTAAACATTTCTTCTCCTTGGAATTATAAGGTTCTGTCTGCGTTCTGAATGATTCTGAGATATTGAGCTTCAAAGTTTTTGCATTCCATAGCAAACAGTATGTGTGTAATATTTGTTTTTGTAAATAAAATGTCTTAAAATGTAAACAACTTATAAAAAAACATCCCATAATGTTAATAGGTTGTCATTTAATAAGAATATGTCATTAATTTTGACAAAAAATGTCAGATAGAACCTTATAATTCTAAGGTGATGATTTATTGATTAATTTTTCTCAGGAGTCGTCAACTTATCCAGCAAAAGTTTTACACAGCGGATGCCCTTCCAGCTGCACCCAGTACTGGGAAACATCCATACACACTCATTTACACATACACTATGGCCAATTTAGTTTATCCAGTCTTAGCTAGACAGCAGTCTGTAATTTATAGGCCAGTCTGCAGCATCTGCTAAACTTCATTTCATCTAGACAACATATGTTCTCAATACCCAATGCAGAAGATCTAATTAACACATAATCTCAAGGCTAGATTTTTGTAATGTTTTACTGATTGGTTGCCCTGCAGGTCTAATAATAATAAATAAATAAATAAAAAAAACTGGTAAAAGAATGCATGACTATAGTGCTTATTAAAACCAGGTATTATGATCATATTAGCCTGGTTCTCTCAACACTGTATTTGCTCTTTATTAGAAATTTAGACATTTTAAAATCTTGCTGATTACTTATAAATCCCTGAAATTTGTAGCTTTACTGTGTTTTGTGAGCTTCTGTTGCATTAAAATCTATTTTTTATGCATTCTCAAAATTCTGGCCAGGTGATAATACTTTGAATATCAAAATGACTGTGGGCTGTATATTCATACTTGGTGCTTAGTTTCTTGTACAAATCAGTTGCTCAATCTGAGCTCAAATCTACAACCTGACATGAAACAGAAAAGGAATTTGTGATTTGTTAATTCTTGTTGACTTGTTCTTTTTTTGTTCAAAAGTATGATTTCTCTGAACACTTTAAAGTTCTTTCAAACTTAAAGGCCTTTTTGTAGTTTTGACACAAGTCTACAATATGCAGGTAAACTAATAGATTAGGGCAGGGGTCACCAATCTCGGTCCTGGAGGCCGGTGTCTCTGCAGGGTTTAGCTCCAACTTGCTTCAACACACCTGCCTGGATGATTCAAGTATACCAAGTAAGAGCTTGATTAGCTTGTTTAGGTGTGTTTGATTAGGGCTGGAGCTTAAATCTGCAGGACATCAGCCCTCCAGGAACAAGTTTGGTGACCACTGGATTAGGGTTTTCTGCAAGCAAAGCAGGAATATTTTATCATTTTTTGTCAAAAATGCTTAATCACAACTATTTCAAGTCCTCTACCAACTATAGTATAAAGACAAAAATAAGAGTTTTGTCATGCTTAGTCATGTTCGGCATATTAGTCAGAATATATGAAAAGAGGATTGATTATGGACTGTGACATGACATCAATCATATAGATCTTTTTCTCTATGATATCATTCTCAATCGGCTTCTGGTTGCGTCCTATAGTGCCTGATCCATGATGAATGTTCAGAGCCTGCTGTTACACTTATGATAATTAACCCTTGTGTGCTGTTCAAATTTATTATCCTTTCGTGATGTTTGTGGCTGTTTTTGTCCCATTGACTTCCATTATATTAACATTTTTTGATTATCGCAAAGCAATAACACCAAATAATTATGGACTCTTGAATTAATTTTTGCTCAATTTCAAAGCATTTTCCCCAAATGTTTCAAAACAAGATTTGTCACCAAAAATCATTCCATTTACTGAAACAAAGAAAGTTGTAGCCAGATTAAGACTTTAAATCACCCCAGAGTGGCTGAAAACATCCCCAACAGCACATAAAGAGAATTTTGTTTTGTCTAGAGTCATAAATCACTAATCTGATTTTAATTTATTACGAGACTAACATTTATAGGGGAAAAAAATCTCAAACATTGCTTACTTCCAGGGCTGTTTATATTGAAGTTGATAATTAGCCGCACCATGTTGGTGTTTTGTAACATCTAATTTTTACGAGGTGGGTCATTAGCTCAACGCTCCCCCAACCTGGAGAACCAGGACATACACACATTCACAACAGACAATTTAGCTTACCCATTTTACCTATAGCACGTGTCTTTGTACTTGTGAGGGAAACCGGAGCACCCAGAGGAATCCCATGCAAACTCGGGGAGAACATGAAAACTCCACACAGAAATGCCAACTGACCCAGCTGAGGTTCAAATCAGCAACCTTCTTGCTGTGAGGTGACTGCTACCCACTGCACCATCGTGCCACCAAAATTTCAGCCCTGACTCCATAAAAAAACCTTTAAATGAACACTTGTCATAACACACAAACAAGACGGACATCACATTCAGCTCAGCCAAAAGGAGTTGAAAATACTGGCAAAATTCAATATTATGCATTCCTAACATATTTAATAAGATTCAATTAAAAAGGGAGAAGTTATTTTTATTTCTGAACTATTCAAGTGTATGTATTATAACCCTTTCTGTTGATTTTTCTGGAAAAAAAAACCTATTTAAACAACCATTGTCAGAACCCAGGTTTGAACTATGCTTCCTCTCTTTTCAGACAGTGTTTTTATCTTTCCCTTTTGACAGCTTTCCATGTGTTCTCTGTCTTCATTGTGACTACCCACAGCTGTTTGTCTTTGGCAGTCAGTACAGCCACTCGTTTACTCCCACCTGTCTTTCATTTCTGTTGATTGCTGGTCTTATATCTGAGTGTGCTTTGCTTCTCTTGGTGCTAGAATGTTGGCTTTGTACCACTGAGTGCTGGTCTGGTGTACTTTGTCCAGTGATGATATCCTGACACGACTTCTTTGACCTAAGTCTATGATTGTCAGTCCTGGGCTGAAATGCTTACTTTAACAGAATTAATTTTAGCTCTTTTCTTATTCGGCTCTTCGTATTTTGTCAATTTTGTCAGATTATTCTCTCCTGGTCCTGACGCTGTTGCCTTTTGGCCACTCCTCTGTTTGTTGACTGATTATTCTGGACATGTTCTGTTTCTCAGTGAGTTGAGTTTCTTTATTTTTGCCTTTAATATTTAATAATGTTTTGACAACTCTGCTTTTGGGTCATTTACACCGACAACCTGACAACTACCGTGTACTGTATTGTTAATTCATGTTGTAAGTCAGACAGGGCAAAAGTTTAACTTGTAAAAATGTTATGTTCACAGTATTTTGTGGTTTTTTTTTTTTTTTTTTTTCTCTCCCCCTGTATCAAAATATGACATCATACACGCACACTTTTTGGAATTAGGGTTGTAAAATAAACACTGTTAAAAAAAAAAAAAAAAAAATCCAACTTGGGGGAAAATTACAAAATTCTGAAAAGTTAAATGTTTGAATGACCACATTTAACAGGTTTACTTGACCTAAATCACAATTCTCTTTATTAAATTAGTAAAATTAGTTTTGTGAGCTAAACTTTGCAAGCTCATTCAAAACAAAAAGCTGCTGCCAACTTGTTACTTTAGGTTGAGCTAATCTCAGACTTTACAAAAGAATAGAGGTTACAGTATTTCTAACCCTAACAACAATGACAAAAATAATTGTAACTCCAATTATAATCTTAAAGTCATTATTATAAACTACAAATACTACTGTTAATGTAATCTGAAATTATTATTTATTATCACTTGTAATTTCTTTTTTTTTTTTTTTTGACTGGGGCAGCTGCAGAAAGACTTTTAATGTAAATTTCTATCTCGCATTTACCTTGTTTGCTCTAACAAAAAAAAAAAAAAAAAAAAAAGAAGCTTGGTTCATGTGGACTATTAATTTGTATTTAACTGTTATGTATCCATGAGGAAGTTTGTTCCTAACAAAATTAAAAAGACAAATCAAATGCCCCAAGCAACTACCCAATTCATAAATGAAATGCTGAAACAAAAGATAAATCAAAATGCATTCTCAAATGAGAGATCAAATGTATTTGATATTTCATTTTCAGGAACAACTCAGTAAAATCCTGTAATAATTAAATGACAAATTAATGCTCAAACTATAGTTCAAACAGAGGAACCAGTTACAATTTATAAAGTTTTGTTACAAAGTAGTTCACTCTCCAGAAAAGCAATAATCTTGCGTTAACCCAAATGTTTTATTTTTGTATTGCTGAAAACTAGTTTTAGGTCAGTGCAGCTGATGGTTTTAAAAGTTGAGCGAACAAGAATGTAATGTTTTTTGTTGTTGTTGTACTGGCTTAATATTTTTCACAGTGTATCTTTAACTTAGCATATCAAACACAATACTATAACTACAAATCCCACAATTAATTGTTTAAGCTACGTTAATTAGGGCAATTAAGGAAATGAGCAAGTGAATTTAAAGTTAATTAACTGTAATAGCTGTATTTTACTGTATGACAGTTAAGAAGTATGTTACTATATTTTAAACTTGCATCGTAAACAATTCTCTATGTTTAATATAGAAACTATACTAAAATACAGCAAGATGAATGGTGCTGTAAATGTAAATACAGTATTTGAGTAAATCATTTATAATAAGTTTGTCACCAACTCGGTCCCAGTCATTCCCCTCGCTGACCAGCAGAGATCATCACCGGACTCCTGACATTACGTCATGCTCAGACACTAATTGCCACACACCTGCAGCACATACCCTTGATCAACACACACACACACACACACATCATTGCGAAGTCTTGTTCTGCGCCTGCAAACACTACAGAGTGTTTCTACTCCTTGCCTGCTTTCCCCGTTGCTAACCCGGACTGTATATCAACCTTGTCTTGCCTGCCGCCTGTCTTGAACCCAGTCTGAATACTGACTTTGATTCTAGCCACCTGCCTCTGACCCATGCCTGCTTTATCACCCTGTGTTTGTCTGCCGCCAGCCTATCGATTTAATACAACTGTGTTTGATGTGAGTTCGCACTAGTAACATCTGTGTGCTCTTTATTAAACTCTGTTTAATAAATATACTGCAAATGGATCCCTCTGTGTCAGACCCTTCGTTACAAAGTTACTGTAGATTTTTACAGAAAATTATTAATAGTGTATGTTGCACAAGAGCACAAATGGGAATCCTATAACTCTACACATCCATTTGGGTTTCTGGTGCAATTTTTGTTAGATAGCAAAATAAGTCAATAAATGTTAAACATTGTGTCTAAAGTTTATTAACCATTTTCATTCATTCATTTTCTTGTCGGCTTAGTCCCTTTATTAATCTGGGGTCACCACAGCGGAATGAACCACTAACTTATCCAGCATGTTTTTACGCAGCGGATGCTCTTCCAGCCCTTCCCATCTCTGGAAAACATCCACAAACACTCATTCACACACTCATACACTATGGACAATTTAGCCTACCCAATTCACCTGTATCGCATGTCTTTGGACTGTGAGGGAAACCAGAGCATCCGGAGGAAACCCACACGAACGCAGGGAGAACATGCTGACTCCACACAGAAACACCAACTGAGCGGAGGATCGACCCAGCGACCTTTTTGCTGTGAGGCAACAGCACTACCTACTGCTCCACTGCTTCGCCAATTAGCCATTTTATGAACAGTATTTCTATAAAGTACAAGCACAACTTTGAAGTTAATAATAAATTAGTCAATGTTGAAATAAGAAGTTCCACAATACAATTAACTAATCAAACTGTATTGTATTTTTAAGCGTTACCCCATTTTAATTAAACTTTTTAACATCAACAATAATGGAATTCACCTTTTTTCTTCCCCCAATCATGTAAAAAAATTTTTTTTAATTTTATCCATTGAAAATGTATTTGATCATAAAAAGGAATTCAATTTATTTTACATATAATTATTTCTATATTAATAAACCATTAACTAATTTGCTGCTAATTAGTTGGTAAGGTAGTAAATGGGTTTAGGGTATAGGATTAAGGATGTAAAATAAGACTCCCAACATATCTGGGCTGTTTTCCTAGAAAAGTGTGTTTCCTGTAACGATGCATTAATATTAGCATAATGGGTCATTACTAAAAGAAAAGAGAAGACGACACTTAAGTCTCTAAATAGTCTGCTGGAGCCACTTTATTGATTGTAAAGAAAACTTTGTTCTGAAAACATGTGCAATGAGATTTCGTGACATTCAGTGGTTCACATTTCATTGCACATGTTCAATTATAAATGAACATAAGAGAACTCATTCTCAGCGTGGAGGCATTTCTAGACGATATCTAAATGATGTCTTCATTTCTTTTTTTGTGCATGCGCTCTGTTGGAATAAATGCGAGTCATGCTCAAGCCGCACACACACTCTTGCATGCATGAACACCTGATGAAATATGTAGAATATTCTTCATTCTGCTGAGCGTGAGCGATTATATATCATTACAACACTGGAAGGGATATAACTGAGAGTTAGATAATGCGAGATTGGATTAGATTGAAAAATGTAACCGAATTAATCTTTTTAGCTGAGATACGCTCATTTTACACAGCTCACACAAACACAGCCGTCTTTGTCATTTTTTTATCACGTTCAATTGAAGCATTAAATCGCATAAACACTTGATATAATATCCATTTAACGCTTGGCTATCGTGGTGATTTTGCTAGCAGAATATTGAAGCATATTTAATTACAAAAAGGTTAACGAGGCCTTTTCCTGCTCATAAGAGATGGATAGAGCTTCATTAAAATCCAATTTATAGCCTGCTCAAAGCAAGACAATGCAGAGCTCTTTTTCTTTCTTTTTTTTCCAGAACGATTTGAGCTCATGAGCACATTTAAAAGTGACGATATTGTCATTTAAGCTGATTATATGACACAAACTGTATGGACGGCTTTCTGCTCAAGGGAAAACAGAAAATTGCCAATAAAGACCTTGACATCTTGGGTCATTTAGAGCCTGAAAACAAAAACACTTTCCTCCGCCAGAGATGACACAGTTTCTGCAGGACACTCAATCTTTCGGGGCGCATCGAATTAAAAAAGCAAACTAGGTTGTTATATTGTTTTTAGCTGATGGGTGTGCTTCTATTGTTCTTCACAACTAAGAAAGATTGCCTCCATTTGTTAGAAGTATCCACAAGCTTTCTTGAAGGTGAGTACAAAAGGATTTTGGCCATAAAAATAAATGTATTTTCCTGCTTGGCTTTGTAGTCACTATTTTGGGTCACACTTTAAAAGAAAGATCAGTTAATATTTGCTAAAAAGAACAAATAATTAGCAATTTATTACAGTATTTATTCATCTTTTCCAATTTTATTAATAAAAATGGTCATACTTTATTTTTAATGTGGAATTTAGGCATCTTTTATACGGCTCCTTCAACAGATATATAACTGACTATAAGAAACTTTGCAAGTACATATCAACTTACACTAACCCAACCCTAAGCTTAACCTAAAAATCTACTAATTTTAACTAACGAGAATTAGTTGCAATGTAACTTAAATTCAGGAAAAGGACCATTAAAAAAGTGTTACCGCAATTTATGCTTTTGACAAACCAAAAGCTAACACTTTTAGCTAAATAGCTGCTTATTAATAGTCATAGATATATACATTAGATGTTGCCTACCCTGTTGTTGTCTATTAGAAGGAATGCGTCAATAGAGCTGCCATTTTAGTACAGGGTAGTACAGGGTAGCTCTCTTTTGAAATGAATGTTGGACCAAGCTGCAGTGGAGGACTGTGGCCATCCAGAGCCAGAGACTTACACATATAAACATATATCTATGATCGGGAGTTTTCCCGGAGGTCGGTATGCAATTTTTTAAAAATTCCAGAACTTATCATCACTTTTCTACATTGATGGATAAGATCGCACAGGTATTCCTGACAAAAAGCTTGTGTTTGTGCGTATGAAGATGTACTATCCACCCTCTCTGTTAAATTTGATCTAATCATGTCCTGAAACACACCTCCTCTTCTGCTTTCACTTCTCATACTGACAGAGGGAGCGACTGTGTTTCTGGCAGCGCAGCATCTCGTTGTTTTGCATTGTTTGCTGATTTTATTCAACAAAACTAGCATAAGCCGAGTGTTTTAGTTTGAGTTGGTGCTACTTTGCCTAATGATGAATGCAGTAAGTGACTGTATTATCATCAACAACGTTACCTGTTTAGCACAAAAGTTCATAACATACAAAAACATAAAGAACTTAATCATACTTATGAAATGTTCTGCTGTTCTGCCTTTGTGCTTTGTTTTCTTTGTTTGCTCGTTACTACACCCGTAGACAGCCCTAAAGTCCAGCATCTTCACGTCGTAACACTGTCTTGACTAGTGC
This sequence comes from Danio rerio, assembly GCF_052040795.2. Taxonomy (NCBI): domain Eukaryota; kingdom Metazoa; phylum Chordata; class Actinopteri; order Cypriniformes; family Danionidae; genus Danio; species Danio rerio. The sequence continues at coordinate 18,120,547 of NC_141034.1, read as the reverse complement.
TGTTGAATGACACTTGTCCTAGGAGCACTGTACAAATATGGCGGCGCTATTGATGCATGCTCAGGGTCCCTATGCGATATCTAGTGTATATATCTATGATTAATAGTTAGTAAGGTTAGTTATTGAGTTTAGGTATTGGGTAGGGATGTAAATTAAGATCATACTTTATAAGTGCTAATAATCAATATCTTAACAATAGGCAGGATATAAACCAATAGTAAACGATGTGAATTCTTACTTAAACCAAAGTGGGAAACACTTTATAATACTAACACACTATGAATCATCTTATAAGCATTAGCAAATAATGAATTTATTATTTGTTGATCATTAACTCTACATTAATAGATGTAAGTAAGCAGTCCTACGTGGAAAGAACCTATATGAGGATGTATGTGCATATGTGAAACCTATATGTAGTATATATGCACATATATAATAATATATACAATGTATATATGTGTATTTATGCCGCATATATGCAAAGTTGGGGTGAATATATGTGCATGTACAGGCCAAATATGTCTCCTGTTGCTTCTTTATAACCACATATAAGCCCTTTGTTCATACATGATGTCTCCTATATAGCTCATATTTCACTTTGGCAACTGTCATACATGATGGCTTGCCTAGCTCATATTTTCTATTATCAAGACAATAACTAAAAAAAATGCAAAAAACTTGTATGTGCCACTTGAATTTGGTATGTAATTGGCATGTTATGGAATTGAACTGTTATGGTATGTAATTGGCATGTTATGGAATTTAACTATGGCAAATAAGTGAGAAGAGATGGAAAGCTATGATGTCTACACATTTTCCTGAAACATTTACAAAGTGAATTATTGTATGAAGATAGTGGAAAAGAAGGAAATGTATAACAAAACGGTTTGTCAGGTTTTTTTTTTTTTATTTAGTTTTTTCTGTTTTTTGTTTTATTTTTGCTCTTGTACTATATTTATGCCTTGTACTATATGATTAAGTAAATAAAAAAAAACTATTTCTTTTAAATTATGTTGTCTAGCAGCTATGTATTTTTATAATTTTACTAACATATGGGTGAACATATATGTACATATAATATAGGAAAACTAAAAATTTTATATGTCACATATCTCAAAAACCTATATCAAAACCTATATTAAAAAATATACGTTTATATAGGTTCTTTTCATGTGTTCTTTTTCACTGAAGTTACAAATGTTGTATTGCTGACTTGTAAGCACATGTATAATGTGCTTAATTACTGTATTTTTATAGTTTGTTACATATTAACTGTTCATTACTAAATTCATTATTGCATTATTTACAAACCATTTGTAGTTGGGGGCTTTTAGGGTGATTTAGTATGAGTTAGTAAGTAATTAATAAACTATTTAAATCAACATTTGTATATTTTATTATTCAGGCATTGGTTACTATGTATATTAATAAATGCTTTATTAACTCAACTTCATCCAGTTGTGTGACCAAGTCTAAAGTGAGGACTATTTATGCTTTGTAAATCCCTTATGAATTACAATCAGAGGCTCAGTACAGTACAGTAAAGTTCAAACATTTCTAAATAACAGAAGTGTCAAAATACAACATAACATTGCATAAAACAACAACAATATAATAATTGAACAATATATTGCAATACAACATGAAAATATTATTTAGCGATGTTTAAACTGTACGGTCATTTTATTTACACAGATTTATTTTTTATTTGATAGTTTTATTTGTGTATCTTCAAATGAATAGAAATGAATAATGTTGTTTATTTTATTTTCTCCTGTTTAGAATTTAACTGACCCTTAAATTTTCATTTATAAGGGATTTACAAAGCATAAATAGATGCCACTTTAGATTATGTCACAAAACTGGAGCAACCCAGGCTCATTCTGATTACGTACCCCTATATATATTCCTGGGGAGAGCAATTCATGAACATAAAAAATTAAGTTGTCCCAATGAATCAAGAATTATGTAGTTTACGCTCATTTTAAATAAGTAGTTTGAATGAGCAAGAAAAATTATAATAATGTTTTTACTGTTGTTAGTTCTTATTAACTTTTGTTAACTTAAGTTAACAAACAAGCACCACTTTGGATATAATAATAAATTTATTAATGTTAAACTATGATCAATAAATGCTGTGTGTCACTATCACTAGCGATCTAACCAGCATAGATCGCTAGAGAACATTCACACGAACTACAATCCTTCCTCAAAATGAACTACAGATCCAGTCATGCAACACACACACACCTGCTCTAAGTCACCATTGATTACATTCCCACAGCTGATGCTGCTTATGGACTGACTACACACACAGATACAGCTCACTTTGAGACACTCGAGGTTGAGTCTTGTAAACTGATTGTAAACATTACGACGCATTTTCCCTTGCCTTCTGTGTTTAGACCTTGCTTTATTTAGTTTGTTTACATTGTATGCTGCCCAGGGCCAGATTGACATAAGGGCTAGGGCCCATGGAAGAAAGGGGCCCTGGATTGGCTCAAGAATTAATTTGGGCTATGACGCAGGAAACGCCTCCTTGCATTACGCTTTTCTCTCGTTGTTAATGTAAGTATTCCTTTCGGTTCGCTGCTGTTCAAAACAAATAGTGCTGTTCAGTACAAATAGTGACACCGGTCCTAAACTCGGGCTCGGAGTGGCTGTAGCCCAATCAGAATATTGAATAACCTTGTTTTAGTCACTCATAAGGGTGATCAGATGTCACAATTTTCCCAGAATCATGCTGAATGGACTTATGACTGAAGCGCAATCTCGACCACGCGGCTGTTACAGACTCAAAAACCGACGCGCGCCAGTACAATACATCACACAATATAACCCAGACAGTGCTCGGACAAATTAAATAGCCTACACAAGCAGTAATAAAACTGTCCATCATTGTGGAGTATGTATCTGAAGTAAATACATACAGTTATGCTTTACAGTAAGTCTAAATGAACCAGTTAGAAATAAAACTTTTTTTTTTTTATGAATGTTTGCTTTGTCCCTTTTATTAAAACGACAGAAATAATATGAAGCAATGAAATATTGGTGTTGGCTTTCATCAGACAATATATCCAATGCAATAAATAAATAAATAAACAAACAAACAAAATAAAATAAGGATACTATAGTCTTCTGTGACTCTGAAGACCACAATATTTTTGATATTAGAAGCATGGATTTTATAGATATCCTATCAATAGGGATTTAAATGTCTAAAAAACCTGTTAAAGGTAAACCCCTATTAAAAGCATTCATTATAAAGCACTAATTTAGGAAATAATGCAAATGATTTTGTTTTGCTGATTTTTGCAGCCTGTTTGAACTTTAAAGTTCATATTATGTCATTACTTAATTTGTATAACCTACTTGCAGGCCTATTTTAATAAAATAGAAAAAAATCTAATAAATATAAATCAAACAGTGGAAAATTAGATAATAGTAATATTAATCAGTAAATTATTAATAATACTAATATTAATAACAAGAACAACCATTGCTTGTCTGACCATTCTGTTTAATAAAACCTGCAAAAAGATCCTCACTCTATTGTCCAGCGTCACTTCACGTTACACTGTGCATCCAACGCAATCTCACTGCAATTCGTAACATTTTAATTTAGTGGCTAATTTGTATTATCTAACTCATACAATTTAGTACGATTTGCTCATCACCCAATGACGGTCGGGTTTAGAGGCAGGGTTGGGTGCCACGCCTCATCTATAAAATGGTACATTTTTGTTTGAAGCCAATACACTGAAAAAACTTAAAACACTTATGTTTCCTCATGGGATCAAGTTGATGTATTCGTTTTTTTGTTAGTTAATGTTAAATAAGTACATTAACTATTGGAACCTTAAAGTATTTTAAGCATTACCCCATTTTGATTGAGTTTTTTAACGTCAACATCAATTAAATTTACAGTTTTCCTTCCCCCGAATTTCTTAAAAGTTTATCAATTAATTTTACCCATTGAAAATTGATTAGATCATGAAAATCAATAGTTCTTCTGGTCGCACTTTACTTTGTTACTTCCATTATCATTATTAAACCATTAACTAAAACCTTTAGCTCAATAAACAAATTTGCTGCTAATTAGTTAGTATATGGCAGTAGTTGGGATTAGACATTGGGTAGGATTAGGGATGTAAAATAAGATCATTCTTTATGAGTGTTAATAAACACACTATCTAATTAATTAGAGGTTAATAAGGCAATAGCTAACAGTGGAAATTGCTACTAAAATGTTCTTCAATAACTAACCTGAAACAACTGCTAAAATCGTATGAACATTTGTTTATTGTTTATTATGATAATGTAAATAATTTTCCCTGGAACAATGTAAACAAGGACACATTTTACATTAATACTTCTTTCAAATGTCAAAAAGACATTGCTAATTTACTTTAGCATGTGCTTTAGCATTTCTGTTCACGTCTCACAGATTTTAGAGTTTGTCCTCCAGAGACACATGCATGAATGCGAGACACTATTCATCAAAAGGGCAAATCCCTTAAGACACATGACCTTTCTTTTCTGGGCTCATTGATTTGGACTATGTGGTGACTATGACAGTCCAGTCACTTACTAAAACAATAAATAAAAAATCACGACCAGAACTAGAAATCTTATTATCTTTCCTCAATTCTATTGTGTTTCAAATCATATAAAGTGCTCTGTTCTTGCGAATCAATCTACAAACTGCATTCTAAAGTGGAAAAGGCTGAAAAAAACCCACACTTCAGAATTGCTTTGTGCATATGTGTAACGAGGAATCAACATAAATAGGTTACAGGGTCTGTTGATTGTGACCCTCGTGGTTCAGCTTTGCTGGCATTATGATGTTCTGCTGGGATGCTGTTCATCCAACTCAAGAGCTCTTGGAAGCCCCATTAACGCTGTGCTAACTCATCATGAAAACTGCTCTTTAGTGTTCCAGATACTCGTCCAACTAATGCAATCAGATGATGAATGATTGTATGTCTGTTACTATGGAACTGAGGAACTGCGTGTAATGTAAACAAGAAAATGATCCAATTTAATGATCTAATTTTAGGATTGATGCTCTTTGGGTTTCGTAAACACACAATGGTTAATTTGGCAATTGGTTAATTTGGTTAATTGGTTAATTTGGCAAATAATTTGGTTTCTGTTGAACACACACACAACCAAGATTTTTTGAAGAAAGCTGCACACCACTATTTGTTTTTCCTGGAAGTCAATGGTTAGGTTTTCAGCTTGCTTCAGAATATCGTCTTTAGTGTTGAACAGAATACAGAAAGTTATAAAGGTTTGGAACCAAGGTTTGGAACCACTCGAGTAAATAGTGATTAAATATTCATTTTGTGTGAACTATCCCTGAAATGGCACGCCAAGAGAGAGCAGAATCCAAAATTTAAGAACTGGCTTCTGTTCAGTTCATGAATTGGAGTTTTGAATTGAATTGGCCACGTCCCACAGGATGTTGAATAGGAATGACAGGAAGACGAATTTATTGAACTCGAATGCAACCAACACACACTCTTCTGGGATTTCATTAAAGCTTTGGGACAAAATATAAGCAATCAATTCTGGCAAATGATTCCTGTTGACATATATGTAGAAATGCATTTCTCAGCTAGCAATGAACACACACAGCCATTACAAAAAATATGATTTCACTCTTAAAAATAAAGGTTTCAAAGAGGGATTTTTACAGTAATACAAAAGACAAAGAAATATTCTTCTTTAAAGAACCTTTTAGTGGATAGCTAAAAAAAAAAACATATTGTTCTAGCTGCGAGGAACATTTTTAAGAATCTAAAGAAACCTTATTGTGCAATGGAAAGCTTTCACATTGTTTTTTGTAGAAAAATCCCTCATATGCAAAAGAGTATTTATATCTACGAGTGGACTTAGTTAACAATCGTTTATTTTATTATTTATGAGGATTATTTATTTATTTAACTCAGTTAATTGCGGTGTAACAATTAATCAGTTAAGACAACAACATGATTACTTCAATATGGTAAACCTGGAAAATGAAATGCATTAAAAATGAATGATAATTTATAGTAATTGTATAAAAAAGTATTCATTTTTTATATAATATCAATATTATAATATTTATTTAAATATATCGATAATAATTCACAAAAAAAAAATCTATGTTTTTTTTAAACTACACTTTCCATTGAATTAATTACATATGTTTTCTGAATTATGTATTCTGGACAGCCCTAATACGGACACCTGCCAGGTGCCATATTTAATTGGAAATCCGCATTTCTCAGTCTCATTGATTATTTCAGAACGCTTAAAAACATTAAAAGCCACTCACCTTATTTGTAAGATATGGTCCCAATTATGAAGGGGTTTACAGCGCAGCACGCGCTATAAAGTTCGCGCATCCCCAACGCACGCGACAGCTTGCCGTTATTCTCCCTGCTGGATCAGCAGCTCATTCTTGGAAGAAAACACCGATACAGTAAAACCATGTCCGTGGAGGAAAAAATAAAAGCACTTTTTTCGTTTTAAATCATAAAGCGCCGGCAATAGATGGAGATGAACTTTAGGAGCAGGAGTGCTTCAGCGTGCACGCAGGCTATGTGGGAGGAACTGCTCTGGGGTCTGTCCATGCAATGTGACGCTTTTCAACGCAATCATCAAATCAAATGACAAATGATTGTCAGTGCATTGAGATCTGGGGTAGATGGCTTGACAGCCGAATCGTTATGACACGCGTAGCTCTATTTCGGTAATGCATATGCCATCCAGTAAGCCTCCAATTATAACATGCTTTGAGGAGGACCGAGTGTTATATCATTCTGACACTACTGTCAAACTGACATCATACAATGCATGAGTGATGGCTGTGATCAGAATGCGCAGTATAACCAATGCATTTCAGGAGGATTTTTATTTTCTGAGTGCAGTTTATCTCAACACTAATGTGTGCTAAGTAGATTTGTGGGTGGACGATTCAGGTGCTTGTTTCTGGAGGGGTTTTGACCTCAGTACAGAGATCTACATCACACCTGAGACGCTGCTGAACAAACATGTGCCCAGATGTGTTACAGCTGTTACAATGATGTCATCTCAAATGACAGAGAGTGTTTATTAATCATTTTTCCAAACAGCATCCTCTGTCGTATTTGGATGTAACATGTTGCTGATAGCACGTTATGCTTGTAAGGCAGGGGCTTTCATTTTTTTAAATGACACAGACCTCCAGATAAGATCATCCTAACTTGTGCAAGGCTCCCACTCCAACACGATGGCGCTAAATGCCACTAAAAGTGGGCTTGTAATTATATGGGAGACACTTTAAGTGCTATACCAACCCTATCTGGTTGGCTATACAGCACCTTTATTTAAAGTTGCTAAAACACATTTATCAAATGGACGTACTGTATGTAGAAAGGTTTTATACTCTCGTTATTTAATCGCTATGTATGGAAATGTACTGCAGCAAAATCTGTTTTGAAGCTGTTTCTCACTTTCATGCTTTTCTAAGGTCAAAAATTGGGCCCTGCATTATGGAAGGCGTTGGGGGCAAAAAGGATAAGGACCTTCATCAGGATATCTTTAGGAAATATAATGTATTTTAATGCTGCTGTTTTATTTTTTTTCCAGCTAAACATAAAGATAACCTTGAAAAAACTACTCACTATTCTTTTTTTTTGTATGGCAGTGGTATAGCATGGGGTGCTATCAGGTAGTATAGCATGCAGTGCTATATTGCTATGTGATTTTGCCAAAGATAGTACAATCCTGGATCATCATCTTTATTGTATGTTATAAAATGTAGTCCATACAGTTATTCCTACCCCCAATAACCAACCTGTAAATTGTTCCCAAAATTAATATAAGTTCAATATAAGTTCGATATAAGTTAAAAAAAAAACTGGGTTGTGCATTATGGAAGGCCTTGGGGGCAAAAAGGCTAAGTTGCTTCATCAGGATAATGTCAGGAAATATAATGTATTGTAATGCTGCCATTTTAATTTAATTAATTTTCCAGCTAAATGAATAGACAAAGGGAACCTATTCATTATTTTTCTGTATGTCAGTGATAGCATGGGGTGCTATCAGGTAGTGTAGCATGCAGTGCTATATTGCTATGTGATTTTGCCAAGGATTATACAATTCTGGATTAAAATCTATGTTGCTCCTTAAACATAATTTTTGTTTGAAAATATAATCCATACTGTAATTCCTACGCATAAACCAACCTGTAAATTATTTTCAAAATCAATTGTAATATAAGGTCAAAAATTGGGCCCTGCATTATGGAGGGCCTTGGGGTGAAAAGAAAAAGTACTCATCAGGATATCTTCTGGAAATAATGCATTTTAAGCTGCTGTTTCGATTTTCTCCAGCTAAACAAATAGACTAAGAGAACCTTGAAAGAAACAATCTTTTTTTTTTTTTTTTTTTGTATGGCATAGCATGGGGTGCTAGGTGGTGCAGTGCTTTATTGCTATGTGATTTTGCCAAGCATAGTACAATTAACATTTATTTTGATCTTTGAACATCATTTTTGTTCGAAAAAGTAATCCATACCTACAGTAGTTCCTACCCCCATAAACCAACCTGTAAATTATTCCCAAAATCAATCGTAATATAAGGTAAAAAATTGGGCCCTGCATTATGGAAGGCCTTGGGGGTGAAAAGGCAAGGACCTTCATCAGGATATTTTCAGGAAATAATGTATTTTAATGCTGCTGTTTTGATTTTCTCCAGCTAAATGAATAGACCAAGAGAACCTTTAAAGAACTATATAGTTTTTTTGTATGGCAGTGGTATGAGGTGGTATCAGGTGGTATAAAATGCAGTGCTATATGCGATTTTGCGAAGGATAGTACAATCCTGGATTAACATCTATGTTGTATGTTGTAAAATGTAATTCATACCTACAGTAATTCCTACCCCCCAAAACCAACCTGTAAATTATTCTCAAAATCAATCACAATAGTTTGATGACAATCATAGAAGCAGAAGATCGTAACTGTAAGCTTACATTTTTAAGAACATTTTTCAACCCAGGCTCATTCTGAAAATGTACCTTTATATACATTTGTGGAGACTGTCAAATACGTCTCATGAGCTATGTTTGTTTGCAGCTTTCGTTTTCGCAAATCCATGAGAGGCCACTGCATGCTTTTTGAGATCTCAAATTTTTCTCGGGAGCGCCATTCGCGCTTGCTGTTCTCACATAAATTTACTAGAGGCCGCTGTCGACTGACTGTTTGACTGACCGACTGACCCACCCTCCCCCTTCCTTAAACCCAACCAATAGTATGTTCAAAAGCATAGATCGACCCGTAAACACCCTAACCTAAACCTAACCGACAAATTTAAAAAGCAATTCAGAAAAAGATAAGTCCTTGTCTGGTTTTTACCACATTTTACCACATTCTCACCCTGTGATTTACTTGTTTATTTTATTTTTTGGCTTCTGTTTTTGTCTTACCCACTTTCTGGAACCATTTTCACTGGACCCAAACTCTTTCATCGTGGTCATCTCCAGTGGTGTAGTCCTAAAAAAAAGGTGGTGTGCTATTACACCCGACCCAAATTTCAAATTAAAGTAGGCAAAGAAACGACGAAAGTTAATGTTTCCTTGATTCATCATAGATATATAATTTATTTATTTTTTTACATCAGTTACCTGTAATTATTAACTTTCACGAAAGGAAAAACAAATAGTATGTCAATGTAAGTCAATGGTTACAGGTTTCCAGCTTTCTTCAAAGTATCTTCTTTTGTGTTCAACAGAAGCAAAAAAAAAAAAAAAGACAAACCCTTACAAGTAAAGGTTAAGTAAATGATGACAATTTAAATTTTTTGGGAAAACTATCCATTTAAAAAGAAAACAAAAATTGTTCTTTTCAAAGCGAGATGCTACACAGTTAAGATGCCAGACAGTCTAATCCTATTATATTACTGCCCCCCTTATTTAATCTTAGCTTATTTATTAATTTTAAAACTGAAAAAAAAGTAAATCAAGATAGTTACTACAATTTAGTTATCTTATTTAAGTTAACTCAATAGGGCCTGTGCATACATGTAAAGACAGCTTTTTAGCTAACTTTCTTTTCTGGTTTATTACTTTATATGTTATAGGTTAATTCCTTTTAACATCAATCAGACATTATTTTTAATTATCACATTCGTGCATGCTTTTTTTAAAACCAAACTATTAGGAGTCTGTCTTCTGTTGTCGCTATTATATACTAGTAGTTGAAAAAAATATAGCTTAAAGGGGCTAATGATTTTGTCCCCAAAATGGTGTTTAAATTAAAAACTGCTTTTATTCTAGCTGAAATGAAAGTATCTAGAAAGTAGTAGAAGAAAAAAATATTATCAGACATACTATGAAAATTTCCTTGATCTGTTAAACATCATTTGAAAAATATTTTAAAAAGAAAAAATAAATTCAAAAGGGGGCTAATAATTCTGACTTCAACTGTATGTATATATATATATATATATATATATATATATATATATATATATATATATATATATATATATATATATATATATATATATATATATATACCTTTAAGCTATATTTTTTACTGTTATGCGATAACTTGCCTAATTACCCTAACCTGCCTAGTTAACCTTATAAACCTATTTAAGCCTTCAAATGTCACTTTAAGCTGTACAGAAGTGTCTTGAAAATATCTAGTAAAATATTATTTACTGTCATCATGGCAAAGACAAAATAAATCAGTTATTAGAAATTAGTCATTAAAACTATTATGTTTAGAAATGTGTTGAAAAAAATCTCTCCGTTAAACAGAAATAGGGAAAAAATAAATAAGCGGTCTAATAATTCAGGGGGGCTAATAATTCTGACTTCAACTATATATATATATACATTTTTAAGTAAGAATTTAAAATAACACACTTAATCTTTGACATATGATAGGGCGATCTTAATTTGTGAGTTAAAATAAACCCATTTGGTAAACAGTTAAAGGGTATGGGAATACACGTAAATTAGGGAAGTTTATTCAGAAAAACAATCAGGTTATACGCAATTATCGATCCTCAGAAGTGGTAAAACCTAAACAGCTTGTGGAAAAAAAGTAAGCATACTGAGTATATGTGCGTATAGCAAGGACTACACCACTGGTCATCTCCTCTCTGCATCTCAAGTACACTGACGTACATGCGAGCTAACTGGACAAACTGTTAAAAGCCAGAAAGCTGTCCATACGGAGGTAAGCAGTCAGCAGGTAAGCACAAAAAGGAACGGCGTCATACTGCCCCGTAGCATTAATTTAAAAAATGAAATGCAGCCATTTGTACTTCAGGCTACATAAATCACGATTTCCAGAAATGTATATAGAGCTACATAGAGTATATAGATTTGCCATTTGTTTTTGTAATAATTAATTTTCTTTTTGGCTGAGTCCCTTTAATTATTTTTTTTTGTATATAACAAAAATGTGACAATAAAATATACATCACAATAATATTTACATTTTTGTTGCATCAAATTTAAAGGAAAAAATAAAATAAAATGATGCAAAACAAATAAAATGAGTAAAAGAAAAAAGAATATGATGTTTTAATTAGTGACAAACTATTCTAGATAATACATTAAGAAGAGATTGTTGAAAATACATCCATGAAAGGCACGCACTAGATCATCAATATGACAATTATTTGTTTTTATAAATCTCTTGAAGTGGGGAATATAGTTCACAAAGTGGGGGTCGCGAGACAATGTGGCGGGGGTCGCATGGGTACTTCCAAAAAGTCTTATATGTTATTAAACTATTAGAGTTACCATATGTTATCCATAACCAACTGAAGATAAAAAAAATTATTTAATAGTTACATAAAAACAGCATACTAATAAAAAGATAATATTAAAAAATTAAATGAATAATGACATCAAAAAAATGATGTGGTTGTTAGACTGTTGCACTTTTTTGGGTTGTCAGTATGCTCATGTTTATATGGTTCTATTGGTGTATGTGCACTGTTTTGTGTCATGTTTTATAAACACCTTCGAACATCGTGGGGGTTGTGAGTCACTGAAATTGTTATTTCGGTGGTTGCGAGCTGAAAAGTTTGGGAATCCCTGATGTAGATAAATAAGTCAGTATCAATTTATTCAATCTTTTCCTGTTTCATTTGAAATAAGATATATAAAGGGTGTCCACATTTTCTCAAAAGCAGTTAGTCTGCCTTTTAATATGTAATCTTTTCCATAGATAAACAGAAGGACATATTATTGATCCACTGTACAATAGATGGCCGTTCCACTTTCTTTCAGTGCAAAGCTATTAGATGCTTTGTTTGGAGTGTATATCAACAAGTTTACGAGTGCTGCTAGGCAACCAATATTTCCTGTCTTTTAGATGCCTTTAAATAATTCCCAAAATAAACATTTCAAGTTTTGCGGGTAGGTTTGTAGATACCATCTTGAAAACAAACATTGCCACCTCTTTCCAAAATTCCTGTACCTTCAGAACAGTCCCACATACATTGCAAAATTGAAACTGTTTCATCTTCTGATGCATGTGGCTGGGATATTTTGGTTTATTTATCTTGTCTGGAGTAACATCAGTTCTCATAATCCAGTATACATTTGAGATTAGTGTTAAATGTTTGTGATTGAGCTTTTGTACAGCATGCTTAAATTTAACATAAAATGTAAACATATCCATTAATTCTGATTGGAATGTTGTTCCAGGATTAACATAGACGTGGATTCAGGAACATGTCATACCTGGTGAAATCACACAAACCTGTAGGGATGATATAGTGCCACTGCTAGCCACTGAAAAACTGCTGAACAACATGCTTGGTTCAACAGCTCCTTTATATGGTGGCAGTGTTATATAACACCTCAACACCTCAGAGAACTGCTGAAGAACCAACTTAGGTGTGTATGTGTTTGTGTGTGTGTAATGGTTTGGTGAATTAAAAATTGTACTGACATGGGTGACCACTCAAAAAAAAAAAAAAAAAATACACACACACATATATATATATATATATATATATATATATATATATATATATATATATATATATATATATATATATATATATATATATATATATATATATTGTAGCGAGGCAGAGGGAAAACACAACCACAGTTAGATGATGTTACAAACAATGCCCCGGAGGGTGCTTTATTTACAAGTGTGTAAGGAGTGAATGAGTGCTCTTCTTAAAGGTGCGTGCTCAAGTGCTCCGGGGAGAGGGTGAAGACTGGTGAGAGGTATGGTGCTGGATCGGTCACGAGCTGGATTCGGCTGTGGGAGAGACAGAGAGAGACAAGCGTTAGCGCAGGGAGTCATGTGCAAATGAAGCTCAGTTTCCTCCTGTGTGGGGCTGGCTTATATCTCTCCCTGGCTGATGAGGTCCAGCTGTGAGCGATCCGGGGTTGATGAGTGATCCAGCTGGTGTGGATTTGTGCCCAGGGCGACGTGGTATTATCCGACTCGCTACATTCCCCCCCTTAGCGTCGTCCTGGTCCTGGGTATCCTGCGAAGAAAGAGCAGTGTGTTGAGAGGGGGGGTAGAATGTTTTGACAGACCTGCCCATCCTGACCAGAGCCGTGAGAGTCCGTCTGCGTTTCCGTGGGAGGCCCCGGCTCGATGTTGGACGTCGAAGTTGAAATCCTGGAGCGACAGGAACCATCTGGTGACCCGAGCGTTGTTATTCTTCGCTGTAGCCATCCATTGTAGCGGGGCGTGGTCGGTCACCAGAGTGAATTTCCTGCCAAGGAGATAGTACCTTAGCTCCAGGATTGCCCACTTGATCGCCAGGGCCTCCTTCTCCACCGTTGCGTAGCGGGTCTCTGCGGGGGTAAGCTTCCGACTCACGTACATGATGGGATGTTCTTCATCGCCGTGGACCTGGGAGAGGACCGCGCCCAGGCCCGAGTCGGAAGCATCCGTCTGAAGAATGAAGGGGCAGCCGAAGTCAGGTGCGTGCAGTACCGGTGAGGATGTGAGGGCCGTCTTCAGGGCTCGGAACGCGTCGTCGGCTTCCTTGGTCCATCTTATCCTCTCCGGCTGCCCCTTTCTGGTCAGGTCTGTCAGAGGGCTGGCTATGGATGAGAAGTTAGGTATGAAACATCTATAGTAGCCCACTAACCCCAGAAATGCACGTACCTGGGTCTTTGTGGTGGGTTGGAGTTTCTTGTAGTGCTTTGACCTTGTTTTGTTGTGGCTGTATGAGACCTCTTCCAATGTGGAACCCGAGGTATCTGGCTTCAGCTAGACCCAGGTGGCATTTCTTGGGATTAGCTGTGAGCCCAGCCCGTCGAAGATCTAAGAGCACCCTCCGTAACCGGGATAGGTGTTCTTCCCATGACTCTGAGTGGACGATGAGGTCGTCCAGGTATGCTGCTGCATATGGCTGGTGGGGCCTCAGCAGGATGTCCATCATTCTTTGGAATGTGGCTGGGGCCCCGTGGAGCCCGAAGGGAAGAACCCGGTATTGCCAGTGCCCACCGGGTGTGGAGAAGGCGGTTTTCTCCTTGGCGTCTTCACTGAGTGGTAACTGCCAGTAGCCTTTGGTGAGGTCTATGGTGGAGATAAATCGGGCTCCACCCAGCCTATCCAGCAGCTCGTCCACCCGAGGCATGGGGTATCCGTCGAACTTGGAGATCTCGTTGAGTTTCCTGAAGTCGTTGCAGAAACGGAGGGTGCCATCGGGTTTGGGGACCATCACTATTGGGCTGGACCACGGGCTACGGGATGGTTCGATGATGCCTAACCTTCTCATCTTCTGGATCTCCTCGTCGATAGCCAGCCTGCGAGCCTCTGGAACTCGATAAGGCCTTTGCCGGACGATGGTGCCAGGAGGAGTGATAATGTTGTGCTGGATGATGGAGGTTCGGCCCGGTTTCTCCGAGAACACATCCTTGAACTGACCAACCAAGGCTTGCAGCTCCGCCTTCTGGTTTGGTGAGAAGCTCAGTTTCCTCCTGTGTGGGGCTGGCTTATATCTCTCCCTGGCTGATGAGGTCCAGCTGTGAGCGATCCCGGGTTGATGAGTGATCCAGCTGGTGTGGATTTGTGCCCAGGGCGACGTGGTATTATCCGACTCGCTACAATATATATATATATATGTGTGTGTGTGTGTGTATATATATGTATATATAATTTGTCTGTTTAAAATGTCAGATTTCTTATATAATCAGATTTAATCAGTAACAAAATATTTACATTTACATTTAGTCATTAAGCAGACGCTTTTATCGAAAGCAACTTACAAATGACGACAAGGAAGCATTTCACACAACTATAAAAGCAACAATGAATAAGTGCAGTAGGCTAGTTTCAGGCGTGTAAAGTCTAAGAAGCAAAGCATTAGTAATGTAAGTTTTTTTTTTTTTTGAGTACAGTTAGTGGTATAGCCAGAGAGGCAATTGCAGTTTAGGAAGGAAAGTGGAGACTAAATAGTTGAGTTTTAAGTCGTTTCTTGAAGACAGCAGGTGACTCTGCCGTTCTGATGCAGTTAGGAAGTTCTTTCCACCAACTGGGCAGATTGATTCCGAGAGTTTGCGAAAGTGATTTCGTCCTTCTTAGAGATGGAACAACTAGGCAACGTTCATTCACTGAACACGAGTTTCTGGAGGGCACAAAAATCTGCAGAAGTGAGAGCAGATAAAAAGGAGCAAAGCCAGAGGTCGCTTTGTAAGCAAACATCAGAGCTTTAAATTTGATGGGTGCAGCAACTGGCAGCCAGTGCAAACGGTTGAGTAGCGGAGTGACATGTGCTCTTTTAGGTTCATTAAAGATCACTCGTGCTGCTGCGTTCTGAAGCAGTTGAAGAGGTTTGACAGAGTTAGTTGGAAGCCCGGCTAGTAGAGAGTTGCAATAATCCAGTCTGGAGAGAACAAGAGCTTGAACAAAGAGTTTAGCTGCATGTTCAGATAGGAAGGGTAGGACCTTTCTGATGTTATAGAGTGCGAAATTTGCAAGAAATATGAAAATGGTATAAATATATCTAGGTGTAGAAAAAGCAAGATCCTATTAGCTTAATTTTATGAGATGGTTAATATTCGGGGGGAAACAATTTAGTATTTAATAAGAAGCATTTAAAACTTATTGGATTTATTGGTAATATTATATGAATCTAGTTCTTATTTGTTTAATTTATGTTTAACTAACAAAAATCAGTCACATATTGTTTAATGGTTTAATCGTGTTAAAAAGTATTTCCGAATGAAATCCAAATGAATGGAAGTTTTATATGCAATCAGAATACATAAATCTTATTTATTAGGCCTAAATATTTTTTTGAGTGTAGGTATTACAAGGTTCTGGTGATATATGAGGACATTGTTTCCTCATAATCCAAAACTGTTACAAGCCATACTTAACAGAGTATTTCCACCTTTAAAATTTACAGTATAAAAACATTGCTTCTATGGAGAGCCCTTATAAACAACCCAAACCACCGTATGTGCATGTGTTTAGTTTTATAAAGAAACTCTGATTTTACTAAACAAAATGGGTTTAAAAGTATGTGGAAAATATTTGTCCTATTAAGTATTAAGTAACTGTCTTCATTATTATTTTTTTTGGTTATTTTATTAGTTAATTTAATCAAATATGTATTGATTTAATAAAATAGATTTATTTTATTCACATATATTTATTTATTTATTTCGAACAATTTCACACAATAACATTGTTAGAATAGAAAAGGTACATTCTGGTCACCACACTGCATTTTTTTTAAATAAAAAAAGAGTCGAACTGTTAAATTGTGAAATAGTTTTGCAATTTCATGAAACTGTTTTCTTGTTGAATGTGGTCTCAGCAATATTACTCCAGTCTTCAATGTGACATGAAACTTCAGAAATCAGTCTTATGCTTACTTGCTGTTTTACTATGGTAAAATATTATTGGTACAAAATCATTAGTAATAATTTTTACAGCAAACAATTTTTTTAATAAAAAAATGATAGCATTTATTTGCAATATGTATTTACAGTACACATTTCTTTCACTCTTTAACAATTCAATGTGTCCTTGATGAATCAAAGTAAATACATTTTTATAGTACTTTTGAATGGTATTGTATCAGACCACAAAAATATTGATCAAGCCAACAATTTTCAACACTGACAATGATGATGACAAGGATGATGACAACAGCAGCAGCAGCAGCAGCAGCAGCAGCAGCAACAACAACAACATTAAATCTTACTTTTTGAGAAGTAGATTATGATTAGACATATTAAACATACATATATATTAAACTACACTGATTAAAAAGCACAATTTCACAATATTTTAAATGTATTTTGGATCAAAAATGCATTTTTTGGAGAAGAATGACCTTAATTTACATCCTCATGACAAACTTTGACTGGTAATAAACTGTGCTGTTAGAGCAGCTGAGATGTTATATATTGTCTTTTCGCAATCAAATGTTTGATTATTATTATTTTTTTTTATATTTAAAAACTTGAGATTCGTACAATGAAAACTATTTTGATTTTAATACAGCTTTGACTGTGTTACTTTTTAAAGTGATCATTAAACACCATGATTGGTGTGAAGTTTCATATTTAAAAATCAACCATATAGCCTACTATGTTAGAATATAATCTTTTACAAATAATTGACCACATTGTCTCACAGCCAATTTTCCATATTTGGTGACTGTTTTGTGATGCAGAAGTTGGTTGATTTGTGATTTTTGCGTTAACCAATGGTTTATGCTATTTCTAAAGAAAATCTCATATAGGAAATGTAGGTTTTGTGATTTCAACTTTAAATTTTAACCATATCTTGTTTGGACATTAGTTTGATTTTGTAAAAGTAAAAACATTTTATGTTTATTCAAGATTTGTACATTCGTGTTTCTTATTTTAATTCGCCGATCAGTTGTTCACCACACACGACAGGAAGGAGCTTGCTTTCTTTGGTGAATCAAATGTTTTACTTTTGCCATTTTTTGTGGTTAAGATGAATGACGCTGGAAAAAGAAATCCATGTCTGATGCCATTAATCTTGATTGTCTTTTTGACTTCGGCAAATCGAGATCTCTGCTTTAACACTTCCGTCGTTAAGTCTGGGAAGATATGCACTTTTGATCCTTTGTATTCCAGGGGTTTCTCTATAGCCAACTTCATGATTAATTCTTTCGTTTGGAAGTGATGTAATCTGATGACAAATGCTCTCGGCCGATCATCTTTCAATCTTCGCTGCGCTCTGTGTGCTCGATCTACCTGTACTGGTTTGATGAAGTTTTCTGGGCGCAGCAATTTTGGCAGTAGTTCCGCGATGAATTCGGTGGGTCTACTGCTTTCTTCCTTTTCAGCTATTCCCACAAGTCGAATGTTATTACGCCTGGAGCAGGATTCGAGATCAACGCTTTTTTCTCTGAGGCGTTTGCATTCATCCACCAGTTCTGCACACTGCTTTTGTACTGCTGACAGGCGTACCTCGTAGTCAGTGCAAGCCTCTTCAATCGATGCAATTTTTTCTGTGTTAGTTGTCAGTGTTGTACGTAATTCTGCAATCGTTTGTGTAAAGGTGTCGAATTTTTGATTGACCGAGGCATTTAAAGCTGTTATAGCGTCCATAATGTCTTGATTATTAGGAGAAGTTGTGCCACCTTTATTGACAACTTGCCTCAGCTCCTCTGGGTTGCCAGCTTTGCTGTGGACTTCGTCGATCTCTACTTGTATTTTGCCTTCTTTTTTCAAGTTTTTTGGCATTATCAAGGCTTAACGTGTTCTTGAATCTCTTGAAAACACTTTTTGACAAGTGATCATTAAATCTGAGCATTGATTATTTTAAATTATGTGGAGGATTGTTGGAGCCTAGACACGAGCACCCTTCTCCATGCGCCCCAGAACCGGAAGTCAAGCAAAAACATTTTAAAATAAAACATAAAATTTGTGTTAAATATTAAGTACACTACTTTTAGTAAATAAATATTATTTAATAATATTATTTACCTTTTAATTTATTTGAAATGCTTTGAAACTTCAGCAGTTATTGTTGGGTGAAATCTAAGGTTTAGCATTGAAGAATTGCAAACATTCAATTCAGATGCTTTTACTTTTTGTGCAATGCTGCTGGACAGCTTTGGGCAGTGATACCATCAATGGGAAATTATGCAAGACAAGAGTAACTAATGAGCAAATGGATTCAAATACAAGCAAGTAGCAAGCAACATTGCTCAAAAGGTTGCAAAGTGTCCCATCACCTTCAATGGATAGTTCAACAAAAACGGAAAATTCTGTCATCATAATTTACTCATCCTTCATTTATTTTTCTTCAGCTTGGTCCCTTTATTCATCAGGGGTTGCCACAGCGGAATGAACCGCCAACTTATCCAGTATATGTTTTAAACAGCGAATATACTAACCAATATAGGGAAAACATCACAGTTATTCATAAACATACATACGGCCAATTTAGTTTATTCAATTCACCCATACCCGCATGCCTTTGGACTGTGGTTGAGCACCCAGAGGAAACCCACATGAACATGGGAAGAGCATGCAGACAGAAATGCCAACTGACCCAGCTGGGGCTTGAACCAGCAATATTCTTGCTGTGAGGCAACAGTGAACCACCGAACCACCATGTCGCCTATTCATCATTCATTGATTCATTTATTCATTCATTTTCTTTTCGGCTTAGTCCTGCGGAATGAAATGCCAATTTGTCCAGCAATAGTTTATTCAATTCACCCACGTGCCTTTGGACTGTGGGAGAAACCAGAGCACTTGGAGGAAACCCACATGAACACAGGAAGAACATGCAAACTTCACACAGAAATGCCAACTGACCCAGCTGGGGCTTGAACCAGCGACCTTCTCGCTGTGAGGCTTCCATAACCACGAACCACCATGTTGCCTACTCATCATTGAACTTTCAACAATTCTATTTCTGTTTTTTATGTTTGAAAAAAATTAAACACTCAATTAGATATTAAATTTAAATCCCTTTATTTTGTAGGCTATTGTCTTTGTTTGAATACGAAAGTTGTTTTGAAAAATGCTGGAAACCTGTAACCATTGACTTCGATGGTGGCCTACTGTAAAAAAAAATGGTTGGCTTAAAATCTTAAGCTAAACCCTATGAGTCAATTCAAATTATGTTAAACTGACACAAAACAGCTTGCGTAACTTATTAAATTAAGTTAGAACATGATTAACTTTTATTAAGTTTAATAAATTACTATGACCTAAAAGTCAGGACTAATTGATCATATGATTTTTACAGAGTTTTTCCTAGCCTATGTCAATGGTTACAGGTTTAAAACATTTTTCAAAATAAACAACAACAAAAACAACAAAAGAAACTCATTTGGTTTTAGGGTAAGTAGTGAGTAGGCTTATGCTAAATGTTTAATTTTAAGATGATTTATCTCTTTACAGTTTGGCTGTTTTGACCAATCCATCCTGCAGTCAATAAAAATTGAACAATTTTTACACCACCACCCCCATAGCTCATGAACTTATATTAAAATATTATTCTAAGCTTATCAGTGTGAACAAACATTATTTTTTTAAATATTGATATTCCTTCCAGGGTTATCAGTGCTTTCTGTTTATTCCTGCATTTCTATTTCATCAGTTGTTTAAGGAACCCATTGTGCCGAATCAGTCATAATGAATGTTAAACCATAAACCGAAAGCAAGGCAGACACTTGACACAGAAGGACGGAGCCTCGCTCTCTGGGACGTCGTTGAGCACCAGACCAAAGCAAACCAAACCAAAGAAAAAGTAGCGAGTGTGAGTTATTTCACGTATTTACATAATGTTTATTGTTTCATTCAGTAACAGTTTTTCTGTGTATTTCCCTGTAATTGGTGATGTTGTTTTTAGCCGTGTAGCTAACTCACATCAAGCTAATGTTTACAGTCTACACCCCTTTAAAGCTCTCAGTGAGTGTTAAGTTACCACAACTTCTGCCACTTGATGAGCGTTTGGTTTAATAAAATAGATTATATATTACGTTATGTAATTAAAACGTTTACGTGTAAACTTTATAGCTGTTATGAAATGCGGCTTATGTAGAGGAATCGTCGAAAAATGTGTTAGCTTTGTAAGCAAATATACTGGTACAGAATACATAAATCCAGTAGAGTAAATGTGTAATATACTATTTTAGTTTATCGATACAGTTTTACACACGTTTAAACTATATAACTACACATTTTCAAAAGCTATTTGGGATCTGAATAACCTCCATATAAGTTGATGAGTTAGAATTACTGAAATGTGATATGACAAACAACAGTACATTTCCAGTGTTTTCCCCCCACGTTTGTCGGTTTCTCTTTCAGGACATTTACACCTTAAAGAGATAACGTTAGTTCACCCAAAAAGAAAATTCACACTCTTCACCCTCATGTAGTATGAAACCTTTATGAGTTTCTTTTTAGAGGAAGCAAAAAGAATATATTTTGAAGAAAGCTGGAAACCTGTAACCATTGACTTACATAATTGTTTTCCCTATAGAAGTCAATGTTTTCAGCTAAAAAAAAAAACACAAACAGGCTTGAAACAAGTAAAGGAAGACTAAATGAAGATATTTTTTTATTTAGAGAGAACTGTCCCTTTAAAAATGAGGACAGGGGATGACTTTTCATTTTCATTATACTAGGAGCTTAAGTGGAAGTGAAACTAACAGCAAGAGATCTGCTCCATATGGCGACCAGCAAGAGTAAGACGAGTCTCCGAGAAGATCTGACATGTGCCATCTGCTTTGAGCTCTTCAAGGAGCCAGTGATGCTGGGTTGCATGCATCACTTCTGCAGGAGATGCATTGTGTCCTATTGGAAAAGTGTCAGGAGTCCTGTAACCTGCCCTCAGTGCAGACAAGAGTTTCCCAACAAATGCTGCTTTCAGACCAACTATTTAGTTGCTAATCTGGTGGAGAAGGTTAGGGCCAGCTCCTCGCCTGCATCGGTTAAGTATCTGGAGGTGGGTTGTCTTTTCACTAGCCTCTTTCATACAATAAGAACAGTAAATACCCCTAAATTTACTTTACCAGTAATTTAAACTATTTTCATGTATGTTGTAATAGTATCTCATGACCTGCATGATAAGCACTCTTTCACTTTTAACTTTGCTGCTTTTGGGAAATATTGAACATTTCAGCAGTTTCAACATTAATTGACAAGTTCTGTTTTTTTTTATTAAACATTCACATCCTCATTTGTTTAAATACAAAAGTCTGAACAGTCACATGTTTGTTAAAAAAATTCTACAATATGGTTTTGTCATATGACTTGTGGATTTCAACACACCAAATGAACTTTGTATTTGATTTTGGTCTATGCTTTATTGCCAAGTATTGTGTTTATTTTACTACTGTTCATGATAAAGGATTTGAGATGTCTTTAACTTTATGTTTTTATGCGATAAGGTTTAATCGTGTTTGATGATTGGGCCTTAAGCTTTACAAAGCAGCCATGAGACTGGAGACTTTCTGTTAGCATTCTTCTGGCCACCTTTACAAGTTATTCTGTAGAAGAACGGCTGCCTAGGCGTGGTCACATTAGCAAACTTTCTCAGGCGAAAGACCCATTGTGTTTTGTCATTGGTTTATTGATGTGTGAAGCACAGCTCACTTGGAAGTCACTTTCACACCAAGCAGCTTTCTGTTAAATAGTGCAGAAAAATCCCTTGGCCAACTTGAGCATAAGGCAACGCAGGTTTATTTGTATAGCACATTTCATGCACAATACACAAGTATGGTGGACGGGAGAGCTTAATGTGCTGCAATTTAAGAAAATACAAAAAACGCCAGTAAATTAAGAAAATATCTTTTCTGTTTGACAGCAAATCTTCACAACGCAAACACATTTTTAAAGAGTCCTTATTATGGACCTCTTCCATGCAGTGTGTAACCGCTCTAACTGAAGTAAAATATCAGACTACGGCTTAAATATGAAAGTGTGTGTTAAAAACTATTGATTCATCTATAAAAGAGTAAACTCAGAGTGGTAGGTGTGACATCAATATAGAACTCTGCCCAATTGTTGCGCGCGCAGACCAGGGAAAATTGAAACCCCTGGCCCTGCCCAAAAACACTGTAGAAAGAAAAAGAAGACAGACACTGCAGCAGATCTTGGTTGAATCATGTCGTGAAGACGATGTGTTCTGAAGTGTGAGGGAAAGTTGGTGCTATTTTCTCTACCCAAAGATGAGACTGTGAAAAGTCATTGGTTAAAGTTTATTTTTGCAAAAATACCTTGGCATTTTAGCCCCAGCCTTGTGCTGCGTTCTTGTCATTTTTCTGACGAGTGCTTCAGCAATCTACTTGCTCACAATGGGGGATTCGTCTACCTTTTGTTAAAGGAAGGATCAGAAAAGACTATTGATGTATGGGAATTCGTTAGAGCTTGTCAGGAATTGGTTTCCTCCTTGTTTTCTTTAGCTTGCAAATTATGTTTAATTGTGTTTTGTTACTTGTTACTGCTCCACGTGGCTTTTACTGTATCTGGTTAACTTTTTAAATTCACATATAAAACCATGTTGAAAATGTGACGCATGCCAATGTTTTTATGGATTTAAATGCGTTTGTGAGCTCACAATCCTCTGCCGTTAGTTGTTGCTTTGGCCACCATCAGCTGTTCCTACACTCGTGGTGGTCGTTTCAAAATAGTTCAGCTTTTGCCACTGTGTGGATCAATAGTGAATGTGTCATGGTTAACAATAGAGCAATATGCTGTTGTTTAACTGCATTGCTTTAATGCACTCCTGCATTGGGCTCACACATACACTCTGTCTTAATTAATAAAACGCTCTGAATATTCTCACAGCACTTTAAAACAGCATGGAAAGCAATGGAAATATTTTAAAAAGCCCCTTAAACGTGATGGACCTGGCAATTTAGGTTCTGGCTAATAAGGCTAATAAAAAAAAAAAAGACAAGGCAATCAGAATGTTAAAGTACACAAACAAAAAACGCACCTTTCAAATATCACCTACAACTTCACTGAGCAATTTGGCAATAGTCATGTCAAATCCGTCAGATTTTTGGGTCTTGTAACATTTCCGTTTTGTTCCGTTCTTTTTGCAAGTGTTGTGAGAAAATGCAGGATGTTTTTATAAATTGTGAGAAAATGCAGTGCATTTCCGGGTTTCTAGGCAGTACAAGTCAGTATAGTTAGGATAAACTTAGAGTGCAAATGTATCACAAATATATATATATTTTTTATTTATTTATTTTTTAAATAAAAAAAAATAAAATTTGCTAAAAAAAAACTAAAGAAAAACTCCATGATAGTATTCTCACGACTTTCACAAATTGGAAAAAATATTGTGAGACTAATAACAGCAGTCAGAAGATAAAACAATATCAATTAGGTTAGAAATCGTTAATTACTTCATAAAATGAAATGTTGATATCAAATGACTTATTACAGCACAAAGAATCATAACTGAAGCTGAGGGTGTCTCTGACTTTCTATCTTATATCTCAGACATAACAGAATTTTTTTCATTTTGTATTTTAGTACAGATTTCTCTTTGTATTCTCTTTTATTCAGTTTTGGTCTGGATAAAAACCTTTCATCAAAGTTCTGATAAAACTATTACCTTGTTTTAGGACAATTTTGAAATATGGTTTGTTTTTTCAAATGTTCCACCTCAATTGTTGACTACTGAATATCACTTTGGGCTCTTTTAAGCTGTTTCATCCTTACTGATAAAATGCTGTCTTTTTTGTTTTGTTTTTGTAAACCCATCTCACGATCTCATGATTATTCGACAACAAACCTTGTATTGCTGATACTGTCTATACAGACTCTATACCGAAGATGCATTTAGCCTGTCAAATTAGAAAATTAGATTTTGTAAATGCCTAGTCATTTGTCATTGAATAGAATGTGTAATTGGGTTTGCTTCTGCCTGACAGGTTGGTCACTTAAATTTTGCATTCATCTGACTTGCATTCTTACACGGGACAGGAAATGCAAGCTCATACAAATTTTTCTGCGTAGCAAAGTTCATGTTTGGTGAACTCTGACCTGGGAATTTGTATTACAAAAAGAAGTGATCAATGAAAGACATGGATGAAAAAAGATATCTTCAGGTTATAGTGTTGAAATAAGTCAGGGGAGTTTTTTAAATAATTATATAATTTGTGAATATTAGTAGAAACTAATAAATGTACTGTTTAGAAACTTTGTATAATTAAAGGGTTAGTTCAACCCCAAATCAAAATTACATTATTAATTACTCACTTTTATGTCATTCCAAACCCCTGAGACTTTTGTTCGTCTTCGGAATACAAATTAAGATATTTTAGATAAATCTGATTGCTCCCCATCCTCCATTTACAGCAAGGTTTACAAACTTCAAAAGTCTAGATCAATTTAAAGTCTTTAATGCTACCAAAAACCTCCTCAAAAACAGATCATGTGTTTCAGTTGGAATATTATCTAGCTACGAGAATTCTTTTGTGTACACATAAAATACAAATAACGAATTTCTTCAACAGTTTCTTTTCCTCAGTCAGTATATTGCTCACATTCATGTGCACTGCAAGGTGACGTACACTCCCCAAATGCCTGCGAAGGGCTTTTTATGTTTGAAACTGAGGTAATGCATCAGTAGGCAACCAAGCGTGTAATCATATGGCTCTTCAAGCATACTATTTTTTTAAAATTATTATTATTAAGCAGATTGTTAGATTGTATTAGGTACAGTTGAAGTCAAAATAAATAGCCCTCCTGTGAATTTTCTTTTCTTTTCCAAATATTTCCCAAATTATGTTAAACAATGTAAATAATTATATTTACAGTATTATTTTTTTCAGTATTTGGTTTTTTTTTTTTCTGCAGAAAGTTTGTTTGGTTTAGGCTAGAATAAAAGTAGTTTTTAATAATTAAAAAAAAAAACATTTTAAGGTCAATATTATAAGCCCTCTTAAGCAATATTTTATTATTATTATTTTTTGATCTACAGAACAAACCATCATTACACAATGCATTGCCTAATTAACCTTGCTAAGCCTTTTAATATAACTTTAAGCTGAATACTTGTATCTAGAAGTGTGTTAAGTGGTGTAACGGATCACAAATCTCACGGTTCGGATCACTCTTAAGTTTTTTGAGTCATGGATCATAGCATGATATGAATAAGCAAAAATGGCAGGAGGCAAATGTCAGTTGCTTTCCATTTATACAAAATATTACTACAAAAACCATTGGTTTCAACAAACATCATTTAGAACTTGTAATTTTAATAAATATAAAAATAAAGAAGGAATCAACTGAAAAAAAGGAAAATATTCAATACGAAAAATTGTCTTTGCTACAGTTGCTAATAATGCTAAATAAAGTAATCTAAGATCTTGTACAACAGATCATATTTACTTTCAATTAATGATTGAGCAATTCACACATAAAACTTCATGTTTTTAGGTGGATCATTTTTGAAAACTTATTCAGTTACTTCATTTTGATGGTTGTTTGTCGCCACCTGTTGGTTAAACAATATAATTGCTACAACATTGACCAGTGTCAAGTTCCATTAAACAGTCATTTTAATAATACCATAAACATCAGTGTTTATATCTGAACTATAAACTGATATCCCAGTGCTTCTGTGTTATTTAATTGTTGGTAACTAACTGAAAAAAGTGTAAAAACTGAATCTCTCTTGATGAAACAGATTTGTATGCCGAGCTTCGAAGGATTAATAAATATGTAAATCATTATCGTTAATCATTCATGTTGCACGGGTTTTATTTGAGATCACGATCTTTAAATGTTTAATTGTACACTGAATGCATTAATGCAGGCTAAGCAAACAGTGACAGAAAACACCTTTAATAACCTAAGAAAGCATTTAGGTACCACCATAGCTTTTTCTGTCCTCATTACATTTTACAGGAAAGCTAAAATGCTTTCACACACGTGATTTAAATGATGCAGGAGGTGATATCTCTGCGAGTGTTATAAATTTTGGATTAACCTACAAATTCAAAAAAGTTATTACTCTGCGGGTTACGTGTGTTTCGAACTGTGGGTTATGATCCGTTTCGAACCGTGATCTATTACACCCCTAATAAACACAACAGTGGACGATCATAAAACTGCTGCTTTGATTTACTGTAAAAACGATGTATGTGTATACCAATTTCTCTTTTCAAAGAAGGAATTAAACGACTGTCTGGAATCACAGTGCTCCATGAAAGACGCCTACATCAGTATGATCCGCAAAGACAAAGACAAGATGGAGAAAATAAAAGTGGGTCTTTGTTCATCCAGAAAGATCACAATGCGACACTTCCTGCGAACTGAGATTATTTAACTCTCTCCCTTTCCCTCCCTTCAGAAAACAGGAGCAGAGCTGCAGGGCCGAGTGCACAACGACTTCCAGGCCCTGCATCACTTCCTGCAGGTGGAGGAGGAAGCCATGATTGAGGAGCTGAAGAGAGAGCAGGAGGAAATGCTGCAGGGTCTGGAGCGACATCTGGAGGCCCTACAGGTGGCCATCAGAGACGTGGAGAAGAACATCAACATACTACGACAGACCGCCGGCAGCACAGACCAATCTGTACTTGTAGAGGTGATTATAGCGACTCTTTTCCATTTGTAATGCTGCTGGAGCGTATCCGTTTGTCATAGAACTAATATTTGGAATATTAATGTCATATTTACACAAGAAACCAGAGTGCTGGTTGTCAGAGTGAGTTATTAGTGAGGTGTTGCTGCAGCCAGAGTCTCATATATATTTCACACTACAGCAGAACTGTAGAAAAATCAATTCTACAGTGATTTGAGCATGTGCTGTTAATTATCAGACAGATGGTTTGCTGTTTTTTTATGGCTTCTGTAGTTAAGTCAGCAAAATAACATGTCTTCTTCTATTTCCTCCTTGTACAGCTTCCAAAGTTAAATTCCAGGTAAGTAGCAATTAAAACACTTTTATTTATTTATATATTTATTTATTTATTTTAAAACATTATGTTTAGGGAGAATTCGCTTTAAAAAAAATTTAAATTGACTAATTACACTGCCTGACAAAAGTCTTGTCGTCAATCCCAGTTGTAAGATCAACAAATAATAACTTGACTTTTAGTTGATCATTTAGATAAGTGGCAGAAGGTAGATTTTTTTTTTCCCAATGAATCATCTGTTGAACTGCCTCCTAATCATCACAAATACTGGAGAAGACCTATTGGAAACCTCATGGATCTAAGATTCTCAAAGAAATCAGTCAAGTTGGGTGAAGGAAAAATCAAGGTTTGGGTTTACATTCAATATAGGGGAGTGCGAGAGATCTGCAGAGTAGATGGCAACATCAAAAGCCTGAGTAAACAAGACATTTGTGCTGGCCATTATATTATAAACCACAGGAGGTAGCAATTTCTTTTAGCAGGATAGTGCTCCTTCTCATACTTCAGGCTCCACATCAAAGTTCTTGAAAGCAAAAAAAAGTCAAGGTGCTCCAGGATTGGCCAGCCCAGTCACCAGACATGAACCTTATTGAGCATGTCTGGGGTAAGATGAGTAAGGGGGCATTGAATATGAATTCAAATGATCTTGATGAACTCTGGGAGTCCTGCAAGGATGCTTTCTGTGCCATTCCAGATGATTTATTAATGATTTATTAATTAGTTAGCTCATGGTAGTCAAACACAATATTAATTATTTTTCTACTTCCCAATGACTTTTTATTCTTTACTGTACATTATTTATGTGAAATGCCTTTGCCTTTCATAGCCACTTATACCAAAAAAAAAATATTATTTGCTGTTCCTAAAACTTAGATGGGTGACAACTTTTGTCAGGTTGTGTATTTACTCACCCTTAAGTGGTTTTATATCTTTTTGAGTCTATTTTTTCTGTTGAACTCAAAAGGAGATATTTTGGAACATGTTAGAAACTGGTAACCACTGACTTCCATAGTAGGAATAACAAAGACTATGGAAATCAGTAGTTTCAGTTTTTCAGCGTTTTTCAAAATAACCTCATTAGTCAACGGGCTAAAGAATCTCAAACAGGTTTGTGACAAGTGAAGGTTGATTAAACAATGACATGAATTTTTGATTTTGGGTGAACTATCCCTTTAAACTAGCTTTAGCGAAATCATATTTCTGTATTCTCCATAGTAATTGATGATACTAGCAAAAACTGTTTGAACGATTTAACTGTTGTTTTAAAATGTGGAAAAAAGAAACTAAATGATTGATTGGAGTGAATGATATTAAAGTGAATGATATGCATATTAAATGTAAATGCTATATTAAAACTGTCGAGGCTCACAAATAATAGCAAAAAAAATGTTTAAATTAATGAAACCCAGTAGGTAGTGCTGTTGCCTCACAGCAAGAAGGTCGCTGGGTCGCTGGATCGAACCTCGGCTCAGATGGTGTTTCTGTGTGGAGTTTGCATGTTCTCGCTGCCTTTGCGTGGGTTTCCTCCGGGTGCTCCGGTTTCCCCCACAGGCCAAAGACATGCGGTACATAAGACATAGTGTATGAGTGAATGTGTGTGTGGATTTTTCCCAGAGATGGGTTGTGGCTGGAAGGGCATCCGCTGCGTAAAAACTTGCTGGTTAAGTTGGCGGTTCATTCTGCTGTGGTCACCCCGGATTAATAAAGGGACTAAGCCGACAAGAAAATGAATGAATGACATATCTGTACAAATGTATCGAATGAGTGGAAGTAGTAAGACCAAATATACTTTTACACAAAATTTTATTGATCACAGTTGTCCCAAAATAAATGTTTGTCTTCACATTAAATAATACAATAATTGAGAAACACAAATTCACTCATACAGACATTTTTGTGATTGGTTACAATATTCAACTCTTTAAAAAACGTATTGTACATAGAAACAGGGCATTAAATTGACATTAGATCATATGGTGTGATGGCTTGTGTTCACTCAAAAAAAATACTTTTGCTGCTTGATCAAACCACCATTTATTTAAAGTGAGTTGAAACAACACAATTCTTAAGTTTTCTTTCGAACAACTTATTGTTTAATGTTCAATCCACTTAAATTTGTAAAAACGAGTTATCCTAATTAGTGTTGGGGCAATATGATGGAATTGTGTGGCACCTTGTGTTTTTTTACAGTGAACTAATTTCTCCATAACTCTGAATGTCTCTATGACTCCAGATCACCTCTGCAAGAGCTGAATATCAACCTGAATTCCTTCCGAAGCAAAAGTATTGCTCCACTTCAATACATTGTGTGGCGAAAAATGTTTCAACATTTGAATCCAGGTAATGAATACATTGTACTTTGCCGCTTTATGACTAATCACCATATATTTAATTAGCGGTGACCGCGTGGTGCTTTAAATGTTTGTTATTTAAAAAAGCATAGTATTGAGGGAATTGACTTGGTAAACTATCTGATAGTTATTTTCCGTTGTAACAGATGGTGTTATTGCCATAGTGACAGTACACTGAGTAACACCCCTTGGAGGAGTGAAAGATTCAGTGATTTATTAAAGAGCGTAGTGTGCTCCTGTTAGGCTAAGATTAGGATGACAGTTTAAGCAGCAGTAACAGCGTTTTTGTTTCTAGAAAAAATTATGGCTACACCCTTTTCAGAAAATGAAGAAAAACTGGAGTTGTCTAACTCTCCTGTTCATTTAAGTGAAACATCCATCGGTTAGACTTTTCAAGCATGTACATCAATATAAAAAAACTCTGTTCTAATGTAGTTTTTGTCAATAGTCAAACCACATTTCATATCTTTATATGCATTTCTCTTGAAGGGATAACTACCGCCAAAATTTTCTCAATTTACTCTCCCTCAAGTAGTTCCAAACCTTTATGAGTTTCTTTATTGTGTTGAACACTAAATAAGATATTTTGAAGAAAGCTGAAAATCTGTAACCGTAAGAGAAAATGGGTACTATGGAATTCAATAGTTACAGGTTTTCAGCGTTCCTCAAAATATCTTCTTTAATGTCTAACAGAAGAAAGTCAAACAGGTTTGAAATAAGTAAAGGGTGAGTAAATGATGACAGAATTTTCAGTTTTGGGTGAGCTATCCCTTTTATAATTTGGGTTCATTTAAAGGGCACCTATAATGAAAATTATCTTTTGAAAGCTGTTTGGACAGAACTGTGTGTAGGTATGTGTCCACAGTCATGTTGGGGTGATATAAAGGCAATAAAATGTAAATTAAAATTTCCTGACTTTAAAATAGATTCCAAATCACTTCAATTTTGAGGCCCACCGCAACGTGATGTAGGAGTGCAGTATCCCCGCCCACCGAATTGATTTACAGCCACTTATTAACATGTCTACGTTGTAATGCAAATAATCATATCAACAAGACAGGACATGCACAAAGCAAGTAGGATTAAAAGATCTGTTCAGCTCTCTGTGATCATCAATTATCATCAAATGTGATTAAGAATGAGTTTTACAACAGTGCATTTTTGTAATTAATTACAGAATTTTTACCGTCTTTATCTATACAGCCATGTTTCAGTACAATTATAAAAGACGCTTCATCCCTGGTTTGTGGACCTTAAATCAGGTTTATTTTGTACATTAACGTAACATAACCATACAGCAGTGGATATTAATGTGTATCCTGTCACAGTAGCCTTGCAAAAAGCTGTGTGTGTAGGTGAACTTTGTAACGACATTGTGTGTGACTCATTGCAGAGAGGCTTGAATTAACTCCACAACAAATAGATCAAATAATCATCGGAAAAGATCTTACTGTAGTATTTCTCACAAACATTACTTGAAATCTGCTTCCTTCATGTCTGTCACTGTGCTGTTTATCTGACGCCGGAGATTTAGGCACTCTATAACAGGCTTGTGGAAACGGTGGGTGGGGAGAACTAGCATTAAAGGCACAGGCCACAAAAACAGCTACATTGTGTTCAGAGCAGAAAATTCCAATATTCTGAAAGGTATAATAAATAATCTGATGGGTGTTTTGAGCTGAAACTTTACAGGCACATTCTGGAGACATAAAAGACTTGTCTTAAATCTCGAAAAAGGTGTAAAATTATACAGAACAATGACAGGATAATGTACTCTTTAATTGCTGTATACATCTTTTACTTGTAAAAGTAGGAGGCAAATCATGGTTTTAAAAATGACTGCTTCAGGTGCAACCACTGATGTGACTCAAGCATCAAATTATTCCTTATATAAAACACTTGGAGTTAATCAAGTGGGGACATGATGAAAGTTATGTTTAATTACTTGCTGTTCAGTGAATATTAGAAAAATCAAGCCAATTTAATGAGTGAGTGGTTAGACTGATTAGGCTCCAGTCTGATTTGTTAGTCTTTTTTCACCAATCTATAAAAAACAAACAAAAAAAAAAACAGCAGGCTTCTAACTGTTTCTGGTAAGGAATATTCAAATACCATTTATAAACTGTTGGTCTGTCCACATTAACATTGTGCAAGACACGACAAGAGCAATCAAAAATCAACCAATGAAAAAAAATAAAGGTACGACAGCTTTCTCTGGGGTGGTACCTTTTTAAAAGCTACACATTTGTACCTAAAGGCTACCTATTAATACATCATGGGCACATATTAGTACACAGAAAGTGCAAAAGTGTACCTCTTAAAATGTTTAGGTAAAAATATAAGCTTTTTAGATTCCCATATGGACCCTTTAAGTACATGTGTATCTTTTGAAAAGGTACCACGCTAGTAACCGCTCTTGTACCTTTATTTCCAAGAGTGTATGTGCTCTCTAAAAGCATATTTAGCATCTAACATTATTCACAGAAACCAAACCTGAAGCAGCATCAATTTTCAAAAACTTTTATTTATGCAAATTGTTATACAAATCATTTAATATGGCAATTCTGAGCATACACAGACAGGCTTTTGTAAAGATGCTTTAAGAACTTGCTAAGTTGGTTTAAAGGGGTGGTCCACTACTATATTTTATTTTAAACTTTAGTTGACGTGTAATGTAGCTGTGTGAACATAAATAACATCTATGAATGCAATTACACTCAAAATTCAATGCAAAGGGAGACATTGGCTTTTACGTTGAGTTAGCTTACAGCGAACAAAGTTTAGGAAACCGGAGCACCTGGAGGAAACCCACACGAACACTGGGAAAGCATGCAAAGTCCACATAGAAACGCCAATTGACCCAGCCGAGGATTGAACCAGCAACCTTCTTGCTGTGAGGCGAACGTGCTACCCACTGCGCCACCGCGTTGCCCTAAAATGCCATCCAATCGCTGCTATTTCCACAGAGCTTGTTCTGTTTTTGCATTTGGACTTCCAAAAGACACGGCACAAAGAAAGAAGTGCTTACAATTTAATTTTAATTATGCTCCAGAGAATCATCTAAAAAAGATATAGCTTCCATTTGACAAAGAACAGCTTCCAGAATCTCTCCCAGTTCAGTGCTGTATTCAGCTAAAAACTCCTCAAAGAAGGAGCAGCTCCAACCATAATAGACAAAGCTGTGGATTGTGAGCCACAACCTGAAAGTACTGTATTTTTATTTGTTGAAATTGATCAACTGCATGCACAGCTTCTAGCGTTAACAGTATGTTGTAGCAAGGATGTAAACAACGAAAAATAGTGTTTGGCACAGTTAAGAATTTAGCTACAAATTCATATTTATCCATCAAACTGCTATAAACACCCACATTATTCACCAGCACTGCAGTGTGTCTCTGCGGCTGCTTTCCCTGCTTTCTACAACTCAAGTAATGAACTCGTAAAATATATGTGAACACTAGGGATGCACCGAAATGAAATTCTTGGCCGAAGCCGAAGCCGAATAATAATGAAATTCTTGGCCGAATACCGAATGCGGTGTTTTGCATTTTTTTTCCATTTAGTTTGCCAATTTTTTCACTATTACAATAATTAAATAGTAAAAATTAGCTTTTTACTATTTTGTGTTGCTTTTCAGAGAAATAAATCAAATAACAAAAATACAATTTCAAAAATATTTATTTAACACTGAACATTTTTTAACATTCCAGCAGATAATTTACAAACAAAGCACAATATAACTTAAAATAAATAAATTTGTAAAATAAAAAAAATATTTTTATT
Source organism: Danio rerio (assembly GCF_052040795.2). Classification (NCBI taxonomy): domain Eukaryota; kingdom Metazoa; phylum Chordata; class Actinopteri; order Cypriniformes; family Danionidae; genus Danio; species Danio rerio. The sequence continues at coordinate 18,086,543 of NC_141034.1, read as the reverse complement.
TGGCCATCTTTGAAGCCCCCCTTCTTGCATAGCCTATGTTAGGCCTATAACTGACTGCTGAAAGAATGCAACTGTATGTCTACAACAACAAATGTGCATTGAATAGTGCAAAAAATGTGGATGACAACAAATGAATAACTGTCCTAGACATAAGCCTACTTGGCCTACTTCTTTAGGAAAAGTGGCAGGTTCTTCTTTATAAAAAGTAGCTTCTCTGCTGTCTCGCATGAAAGTCGGTTCCTCTTCTCATCGATGACATGAGATGCAGCACTAAACAGTCGCGGCTCATCTGTAGTACGAGCCCGTTACTCTCTGCGCTGTTTTCATCTCCTGCGCTGTGCATCACCTGACCGTCCGTCTCCAATACCTAGCGGCTTTCCCAAGTCCAACTCGGCCTGGATCATTTCTCGTGTGCGCAGCTTTTTCCCCATATCCAAGTAATGATATTTTATATGGCGAAAAAAGTAAAGGTGTTCTGAGTCCGCCTGACTAAATAGTGCGCTGACAGCTTCTAAGAGCGCACTTTTAGCTGTTTTCACTCCGTGGTCTGTTTCAGCCTCTTTGTTTAAAAGACGCTTTAGTGCTGCACGTAAATGTATGACGTCTGCCACAGATGAGCTTATCTCTCTTGTTATCTGCTCAAAGGGGGCGAGAAGAGAGAGAACGTTCCTTTGGAAAATTCAGCAGAACAGTGTCTGCAAACGGCCGTTTTTGCCTCTTTCTCTTACACTTTAAAGCGCTTCCACACTGCTGACATGTTTGCTGCATAAAGCGCGCGCCTCTCACTCTACGCGGGTTACTTTTTGATCGCGGCATTAAAAACATTGTTCGGCAAAATTTATTCGGCCTTTTTACTTATTCGGCCGAACACCGAAAGGGCTTTTTTGACTATTTTCGGCCGAATAATTTCGGTTGCCGAATATTCGGTGCATCCCTAGTGAACACTTTATATTACTTACACATGCTTATTTTGAATATATGTGAAAGACACTTGTCAGAGCAGGCATGAGGTTCAGCTGTGTCTTCTTCAGTTTCTCTTTAATTTGGGCTCAAACTGATGCAGCTAACAGCTACTCTGACTGACAGTAAGCGTGACTCTTTTCCCGGTGACATTAAGCTGATCCGCGAATCACAGAACATTATGATAGCTAACCAATCACACACCGCCTCTTAAGTGTGGGCCTTTTGAAGTAACTAGGAAATACGACAGTCGTTTTCTTGTTAGTATTTATTTATTTATTGTTTTAACAAATGACGCATGTACACGCATTGCTTTGCATCTTGTAAACACAACCAAGCCTTAAAAATACACTCTTGGACCATCCCTTTAAATGCATAATACAATTAATATTTTTAAAACTAATTTGACAGAATACATGTTTTTGTTCACATATTCACCTTTTTTATTTATGTGGGATAAATTAATTGTTCTCTTCTTCTGTGGATATTAGTGAAAATTAAAATGATATACAAAAATTATTATTTAAAAAAATAACAACAAACAAGAATCTGATGCTCTCAGGTGGTATCTATAGTCTTTTTCTGATCCATCAAAAAATGCATTCTCTATACAGTTTAAATAGTACCAGTAATAAAGTGAATGGGAAAAGCTAAATTACAGAGAGCAGCAGGCAGCTTCCATTTATGCTCTGATAATAAATAAATTATGCAGAACAATGTGCCTTTGAATCAAGACCGATAAATGAACATTATGGTTTTAACTTTTTTTTTTCTCCTTCAAACTAAAGTTTAGACTTTAAAATCAGTTTGGCTAGGGTGCTTCATGGCATCGTGCAATGTTTAGAATTAAGGTGAGTGGGCAGACAGATTTTGTGTGTGTCTGCGTGACCATGTGAGCATTTCAGACTTTGTTTATACTCATATTTCATCCACTTGAGATCGAATTGACAAATGCATGTGATACCTACCCAGCAGTTGGAAGTGTTTAGGACAAAAACCTCTGATTACCTTTTTAAACAGGACTTTATATCCTGGTTAGTACACAGCAAAGGGAGTCATTTGCTCACAATAGTTTTGCTTTGTTACATTTAATCAACCAAAAAAAGGTAAGATGAGCTATTTGTTGGCTGAATCGTCTTACTGTATACTCGCTTGAGCAGAAGAATACAGGCAATCAAGAACTATTAACAAATCTGAATGTCATGAAAATCCCTTCAAATGATTCCAGCACCTAAATAAAACGAAAATTCCCAGCCATAAATGTTTTGTAATCAGTGCCGTTTATAATAACATGCCTTGTATTCCCAGGCCCATCTCCATTGATATTTGATGAGGACACGGCTCATCCCAGCCTACAGCTTTCCAGGAACAAAACCCAAGTGATTGAGAGCAACCAAATGACTAGTTACCTGTGCGATACCAAACGCTTCCTCCAATGCGTCAACATTCTTGCAACAGAGGGCTTTCAGTCAGGCAGCCATTACTGGGAAGTGGATGTTAGTAACAATCCTAAATGGGATCTGGGTGTTGCTCTGGAATCTGTGAATCGTCAGGTCAGAGTCAAACTGTGTCCTGATAATGGCTACTGGACCCTGCGGCTGCGTGATGCCAACCAGTACTCAGCTGGCACTCAGCCATGGACGCGGCTGACCGTGATAACCTCACCTTGCAGGATTGGCATTTTCCTGGATTGCGAGGAAAGTAAAGTGTCCTTTTATAATGCAGATAACATGACACTGCTGTATTCCTTCTCCAGTGGGCCGAGAGGAAAAGTCTTCCCCTTTTTCAGCACATGCGTCAGTGAACACGGCCAAAAAGCCCAAGCCATCCGCATCCTCCACTTCCCTTTTGAGTGACAATCTGACATGTAAAAAGCCATCTATATGTCTATATCCAGCTATGATGACCAGTGGTTTTTACTGTTTTACATTTATCATCATTCCTAATTTATTCTTTTGTCTGGTGTAGATTGGTGTAGAACAGTAGTATCAGTGCCGCATTTGCTTCATTTCATTATTTACTGTACTCCAGGAATTTTTCAATGCTGAAATTTAGATTTTGATATGGCTGGAAGGGCAGGTAATTGGGGGTTCATCACTGTGGCGACCTCTGATAAATCAGGGACTAAGGTGCAGGGGCGGATTTAACCAGTAAGCATTTAAGGGCTCCAGGAAATCTAGGGGCCAACAATAAATATCTAGAAGTAAATGTTATGCCTATAAACCAGGGATCTCAAACTCAAATTGGCTGGGGGCCATATCAATGACTGACAATTCATAAGAGGGCCGCTTTAACATTCAAACACAACAGAAAAGGGGAAACCTGATGTAATTGATGCACTTAAAAATCCTCCTTAGAGTATATGCAGTCAAAGCTCCTTTTAGAAAGGGTAGTTTAAATTGCTACAAAAATACTACAATTTAATAATAGGCATAATAATATTTATTATTATTCTGTTCCAATAAATTGTTGCTTAACCAAAAGTTTACAGATAGCATAAGAACAGCAAAGAGTAACTATAGTGAATTTACTGGCAATTGTCCTTCTCAATGTCTTTCTTTTGTAAAACTACAACGAAGAAAAATAAAAAATAAAAAAAAGAAATAAATATGTATATATATATATATATACAGTTGAAGTCAGAATTATTAGCCCCTCTTTACATTTTTTTTTTCCTAAATGATGTTTAACAGTGCAAGAAAATTTTGAAAGTATGTCTGATAATATTTTTTTCTTCTGGAGAAAGTCTTTTTTGTTTTATTTCGGCTACTTTTAAAAACCCATTTAAGGGACAAAATTATTAGCCCCTTTAAACAATTATTTTCCCCGATTGTCTACAGCAGGGGTTCCCAAACTTTTCAGCCTGCGACCCCCAAAATAACAATGCCAGACAGTGACTCGTAAGCACCAATATACTCTGAGGTGTTTATAAATACAGAAACATTGCATGCAATGTCGCAAACACACCAATATACCCAAGTCTTTTCTTTGTTTAATTTTTTTTTTTTTATGTATGTCAGTGCTGTAAATGTGCCAGAAAGTTTAACCTAGTATTATAAAATCAATCTGCTTCATCTGATGCTATTGCTGTGTCTTTAATATAATGTAATTACCCCAGGAGCTGCAATCCAATAGAACTTGTAACTACTATAGTAAGCTACTTTAAAACAATAACAAATTTATTTATTAATATATAGTAAAATAAATTCCCCCCGAAGTTAAAATAAATTCGTTATTAGAAATGAGTTATTAAAACTATTATGTATAGAAATGTGATGAAAAAAATCTCGTGATATTTTCAAGTTGCAAGCCGGAGAAAGGAAGAGGGGGCATTTGAGACCCCTGCTATAAACTATAAGATCGTTTTGTATCATATTTTGTATACTAAGAGTCAAACATACATTTTTACAAAATTAAACATTATTTAATACACACTAACATATGTTATTATAATAATGTAATGTTATGTAATGTTAATATTATAAAATAAAATATCCACCTCCCCCAATCATGGAACAGTCTGGCAGTCAAATTAAAAAAGAAAAAAATCAATATTTAATCTTTAGTTGTGAATTCAAAATTAAGTGATATTGAAACAAACAGCAAAATAAATAGACATAAAATATAAGAAAGGGTGCATTTCAGGACTTTTGCCCCATGGCTAAATCCGCCCCTGCTAAGGTGAAGTGAGTGAATTAGAACTGTATTAAAATACATGTGAAATCTATTCTGTATGGTGAAAATTATCCCAGATATTTATCCAATTCTTCAAAAAAATGAAAGCAACATTCTGTGACATGCAAATTGCAGATTATTCTTTTCATTATTATTGTCTTATAGATACGTGTGGAAAGTAATTATAGATATTACATGGAAGCTAAGTAAAATACGCTGTTCTTTCCAGTGAGTTGTGCAATCATTTTCCCTTTCATCATAGAAAAAAAAAGAATGCCTCTTATTCCTGCTTCATCAGTAGTCAATGTTCGCTTTCTCTTTGGTTGATAAATGCGAGCCTGCATTTCTTCATTCTGTCCATCATTGTGTCAAGGCTTAGTGACGGCAGGAAGAGGTTTAGTTTTGATTTATGTCCAGCTCTTCCTTCCTCTAAAATGGACAAAAACAAGCGCTCTGTTTCACAGGCACAGTAACCTTGAAAGTTTCCTTTTATGATAAACGCATGTCATTTGCACACCACAGTAAAATCCATGTATCTGCCAGCAATATCTTATTAATTCTGCCGATAAACAAATGCATTTAGTTTATGACCTGCAGTGGGGGGAGAGCACCTGGGGTGGCATCCCGGATGCAGAAAACAGCTAGGATGGGGCTGCTATTATCTGTCGGAGCAGGCAAGTGCATCAACATCCTCTTTCCTCCTGCCTCCTGCAAGGGGTCACGCAAACAGAATAAGAGTCCGGCTGCCCTCAAACTACATTATTGTCGCCTTGGGATTAGGGTTTGGTGGTGTTTTGGTTGTTGGAAGTCAGAGTCAGTGCTCAGCCCTCCTCCACAGGGTCAGGTTGCCTTTAAACTCTCTGATTTAAACAGCCTATTAACATTCCAAACCCGTGACTGCGTCTAGTGTGTTTCACACAAGACTGAAACGGCAAATCCTTTATTTCTGCAGTTGAACATGTTTTGCTGATGTTTTCTGAAAGTGTCTTGAGTGTAGGATAAAGATATGAGTCAATTCTTTTCAACTGGGGTAATTGCTGTGGGATTGGATCAAAGGAGCACTCCACTTTCTTGACAATAGGCTCAATTTAAAGCTTTCCTAAAGTTAAACATTTGAGTTTTACCATTTTTGAATCCATTCAGGCAACCTCCGGGTCTGGAAAAAGAACATTTAGTTTAGCTTAGCATAAATCATTGAATTGGATTTGACCATTAGAATCTCTCACAAATATGACTAATGAGCAATGATGTAAAGTAACAAATTACAAATACTCAAACTACAATAATCGAGTAGTTTTTCTCAGAAATTGTCATTTACTAAGTAGATTTAAAAAGTGTACTTTTACTTTCCCTATTGTACATTTTTAGTGCTGTGTTGGAAATTTTACTCCACTACTTTCCTTCAACCAGCAGTCGATACTTTTATTTCTTGTCTATGGGGTTTAGAAAAATCAGTCCTTTGATTCCCGTCTAATCAAATCGCACATAGAAGGTAAATTGCATCTGATGAACAACCTCGAGATATGAGCGATTTATAATTGCAGCAAACTGGAAGCAATAAGTGTCCAAGAAGATTTCCAAAATCTTTACACACATTGACTCAGAGACTGTTTAGATGCATGTCACTGAGGAGAAGATGACGGATGTTTACTGTATGAATGGGCTAAAACACCCAGCAGACACTAGACGTCCAAATAACATCAGATTGACGATGTACCCTAACGTTGTGGGGATGTCACATTTTGTTTGGAAATGAAACTCAGGTTGACATCAGAACCCAACGTCAGGCCGATGCCAGCGTCCAACCTAAAATCAACCAAATATCAAGATCTAATGTTACCGCTTGATGTTGTGTGGACATTACCACTATGACATCTATCAGATGTTAGATTTTGGTTGCCTGACAAATAAGCATCATATTTGACGTCAATATGATGTTGGTTTTAGATGTTGGCTCAGAGTTGGATTTTGGTCACTTTCTAATACAACAAATCGACCAAACATCAACAACATTTGACATCATTTTTGAAGATAAAAATAATCTTGTCATTAGATGCTGGCTACACATTGAATTTTTGTCACCTGACCTAAATCTAACCTAATATTAACGTCTTATGCACTGTGTCCCTGCTGGGCAATAACTAAATGCACCACACAATGTTACGTTTACAAACATCCACAAATTATACGTAAATGCATCAGCTTTTTACAATGTAATACTCACTACTCGCTACTCTTGAGTACTTTTGAAAGGTCTATTTTTTGCTCATACTTTGAGTAATATTTTTAACAGATACTTTTACTCTACTTGCACTACATTTTTTTGCCAAGTAACGACATTTTTACTTGAGTATGATTTTTCAGTACTCTTTCCACCACTGCCAAAGAGTTTCGATCATTTTCCTGTTAGTTACATCACGTATACTAAGCCTGACGGAAAGTAAAAAGTTAGTATTTTCTAGGTCGATTTGGCTAGGAAGTATACTCTCATATCGGTGTAATAATCAAGGACAGCAGCATGGTAAAGCAGCAGATTTCCTTGATTATTACGCAAGAATGAAAGTATGATACTACCATATCAGCCTAGAAAAAGGAACTCTTTATTTCCATCAGTCTTAGTACACATGGTAACTACAGAAGCTTTTGAAACTCTGGTCATATTTGTGTTATCACATGATCTATAAGGTAAAAACGCAAAAATGGTAAAACCCAACTGTTTAACAGTAGGGGACAGTTCAGTTGTGAGCCTATTTTCAAAAAGGTGTTGAGTGTTGTTTTAAAAGCAGACTCTCATTCCACTGCAATACCATGGGTTACTTAAAGTTGAGTATGTATTAGTTCTAAAATGGTGTCTCAGAAAAGGAAAGGTGCAAGAAAATCACTTGCCATAAAAATTAATAGAGCTGAAGCCAGACTAATGAAAAATAAGTGCTAACATTTTTGTGTGTGCTTTATGTTGCTTCTTGCATCTTTAGTGGCAGCCTCCAAGTGAAATATCCATTAAGTGGTGCTAAAAAGCATGTCTAGAGTTAAAACAGATATTAGTTGTTAGGAGTGGCACTACATGGTATAAATACAGTACTAGATGCCACATTTGACTATTTTAGACACATCGAAAAACCAGCATATCCTCGTAAGGAAGATTTTGACACATGACTGCCGGTTTAAGCTGGGTCTTTGCTGGTCAAGTGGGTGATTCTAGAATTGGTGGTACATTTGGATCTCCAGTGTTTTGTTAATTACAAAGAAAGTAATGAAATAGTTTTGAATAATATCACAAATTATATCAAGTTATCTCTAAACATAATGTTTTTAAGGACATTTTATATTTTAAATAATAACGTAAAGAGTCACTTTAGCTATTTTCAACTTTCTGCCTCCAGAATCATGCATTTACCCTCAATTATTATTTAACAATTAAGTCTAGTTTTCATCTTTTTTCATGTTTACTCAGGGACATGTCAACAAATGCATAAAGTATCTATTTACTTATTTATCTATTGTTAATTGCAATTTCAGCGATACAAAATACAGTTTGTGTCTCTCCTGCATGGGTTCTGGTCAACTCCTTTACATCAGTTATAAAAAGGCAGAACAATCCGTAAAACACTGCTCTAAATGATGACGCTTTCTCTGGCTGGAAACTCTCAAAGACATTAAGGCATGTCATGTTTTCTTCTAGCAATCATTTGTAGAAAAATATTTAGGATATACCAATCTTAGATTATATCAACTCTGTTATTGTAATATTTTAGTGAATTTCTCATTCACATTAAAAAAAAATATTTGATGAAAAGTACACTCACAGCTACTTTATTAGGTCCAACTGCTCGTTAACGCAAATTTCTAATCAGCTAATCATATGGCAGCAACGCAATGCATTTAGGCATGTAGACATGGTCAAGACGATCTGCTGCAGTTCAAATCGAGCATCAGAATGGGGAAGAAAGTGACTTTGAATGTGGCATGGTTGTTGGTGCCAGACAAGCTGGTCTGAGTATTTCAGAAACTGCTGACCTACCGGGATTTTCATGCACAACCATCTCTAGGGTTTACAGAGAAAGAAAAAGAGAAAATATCAGGTGAATGGCAGTTCTGTGGATGCAAATGCCTTGTATATGTATAGGTGTTTGGCGTGCATGCGTGTTTCCCAGTGATGGGTTGCAGCTAGAAGGGCATCCATTGTGTAAAACACGCTGGATAAGTTGGCGGTTCATTCCGCTGTGGAAACCCCTGATTAATAAAGGGAGTAAGCCGAAAATAAAATGAATGAATGAATGCTGCCGTTAGGGTCTTAATGTCTCCTTTCTTCTGTATGCTGACGATGTTTAAATCTATTTCCTTGTTGCTTCAGACTCTTCAGGTACACTAGAATCTCTGCAATGATGTTCAGTTGACATCAAGCTTTGGCTGCCAGAGAACTTTCTTTCTCTGAACGAAGACAAAACAGAATGTACTGAGTTTGGCAACTCAAACCTGCCTTATGAGTTTCCCCTTAAATTAACTTAGTTTTCCCCCCATTTTAGCCATGCTGTTAAAATTTCACACTTAACTGATGATTGAGTATATGCAAGTTTGGCATGCTGTCTTGGGAGAGAGCCCTGAGCCGTTTGCAGGGCGAGAAGGGAGCTTTGAGCTCAGGTAGGTCTCGAGAACTCCCCCTTTTTTCAAAAAGCTGAATGAAAGAAAATGATTGCTATAAAAAGATATGCTGCTGGATGAGAGTTTGACTTTAGTGCCAAATTTAGATTGATCGATTAACTTGTAGTGCATGTTTTTTTAATGTTGGAGGAGACCCATGCAAGCACAGGAAGAACATGCTAACTTCACACAGAAACGACAGCCGGCCTTGTTAAAGGACTAGAACCAGTGACGTTCTTGCTGTGAGGCAGCAGTGTTAATCACAGGGCCACCGTACCACCATATGAAGGGAAAGTTGGAGGAGTAGGAGTGGAAGGGGGGATTCTTCAAATCGAAAATGACTGCAGTGAGAAACCCTGGCTATTTATAGTGAGTTAGGAATTGTCTGGTTGGTGGATCATACATATTAATGTAGAACTAGCCGTGTTCAATCATAATCGCGTGAACCTCTCGAAATTACTTTATAAATAAACCACTTAAGTTCATTTTAGTTTAGTTCAGTGTGGTTTAATTTTCACCGCAGAGACTCAAAACACTGAAGAGCAAATCCATTGATGCACAGCTCAACAAGTCCTGAACCATGCAAGCCAGTGGTGACAGCGGCGAGCAACAAACTTCACCAATTGGCGAAAGTGAAAGAAAAAAAAAAATCTTGATAGAAACCAGGCTCAGTTGGGCACGACCATTTCTCCTCTGGCCAAATCAGTCGAGGTGTCCGAGGTTGGAGAACGCTAGACGTCCATTGTATAGAAGCTGAAGGTGGGCAAGGTCACTGACTGGTGTACAGGCTGGCCCTTCAGGATCAATGCGAGGACTCGTCTGTCACTGGGGTCTTACAAGAATCAGGCCCCGTTTATACTAGTGCGTTTTAGTTTTAAAACAGCGTTTTAGATCAAAAACGATCTGCGTCCACACTAGCGTTTTACCAAGCGTCTCTGAACATATCTCCGTCCACACTACGCCACCAAAAACGTATATCACGTGACCATTCGGGCAATCTGGGCATGCGCGTTCTAGTATAAACAAGAAGCATGCGTCTTGCTCTGCATTTGGTTATTGTTAGTCAACAAATGCCGGTTAAACATTAAACATGATGGCAAAGAAGGCAAGAGAGGTATTTTTGTGAACAAAATATTTTGTGTATTTTTGTTACTAAATGTAACAAATTAGTAACTGCACAATGGCGCCTAAAACAGACAATAGTGCAAACATTGCTCCCATTTCTGTGTCCATGTTGTTGTTTACAGTACTGTCTTCCGGTAGCGTTAAAGCCATATGTTATAGTCATGTGATAGAGGCTTTACGAATAAGGGAAGGATACAGTGAAGAAGGCAATCACACAAAAGCCCCAATCAGGTAGCGAATCTCAGCAGTCCCGTCTCCGTTTTCAGATGTCTCCGTTTTTCCTCATCCACAATAAGACGGAGCAGCAGCGTTTTAAAATGAAAACGGCCTCTCCAGCGTTTTCAAAAGACTCCGTTTTCAGTGCTCGAGAACTTCGGCGTAGTGTGGACGGATGGCAGAACCATAGCAAAACTTATGCGTTTTAAAACGAAAACGCATTAGTGTAAACGGGGCCTCAGTCTCATGCTTTCCTCCATGACCACTATAGCAGCTGCTTAGGATACTGCTGGGTCCAGGATTATGGAAACCTCAAAAACAATTAAAAAAAGACAGAAGCGCAGATGCTGTTCAAATTATAATGTCTTTTGGGAAGTGTTCCTGCCTCCGGTTGCCCTTAATAATGCAGACTAACAATCATTTAGAGCAGGGGTGTCAAACTCAATCCCTGGAGGGCCGAAGCCCTGCACAGTTTAGTTCCAACCCTGCTCCAACGCACTTACCTGTAGGTTTCAAACAAGCCTGAAGGACTCAATTAGTTTAATCAGGTGTGTTTAATTAGGGTTGGAACTAAACTGTGCTGAGCTGTGGCCCTTTTGGAACTGAGTTTGACACCTGTGATTTAGAGGATTTGGATTTCAAAAGCATTTGTGTTTTATGTGTATGCTGATGCAAAGAGATGTGTCTTTAATCTAGTCTGCTTCCTGAACTGTGCTAGGAAAGCTGTTTCAGAGTTTAGGTGCCAGATATGAGAAAGATCTATTAATTCTTGTCCAGAATTAATTAAGTGTAGAGAAGGTGATAGGCTAAAATACCCTCGAGCTCCCTTTAGAAGTTCACATCATCACAAATGTGGCACAGTTTAAAGCTAAACTTAAAACCTATTTTGTTTAGACTTGATTTTGATATTGTTTTTTTGTTTTTTTGACACGTGTCCTTAGCATCCTATGTGTTTTATTGTTTAATTTTGTTTTTAATACTGTAAAGCACATTAGACAGCCTCCTGGTTGTAATAAGGTGCTACATAAATAAAGTCTGATTGATTGATTGATTTATGCCAATATTACTATCTAAATTATGCAAAATAAAAGTGTTTTAAGAATGTGCCAGTGAGTATTTTTTTTTGCATTAAAAAAAACATAGAGGGCTTTTCTAAACAATTTGGAATGTCAGTGAAGATCTAATAGACGTCTGAGAATAGCCCAAAACTAGTCGTCAAATACACAGAAATGAATGATTACTTGTGAAATCTGTCTATTTGACTTGTGTTTTGGGTCTGTTCTTAGACATCACTGACAGCTCAAATTCATCATTGTTTTAGTCCAGACATCTACATTTAGACGTCTATTAGATGTCTATAAAGCACAAAATTGCTTGGTGGGATCATGCAGTCTTCATTCATTTACATTCTGTCCCATAATCATAAATCATAAATGCATAGTGAATATTAAAATAGTTAGAGTTTTACGGCTTCTACTGCTCATCTCAATATTTTAGAGTTTTGCAAAAGTAAAGGTGGTAAAGGAAGTTCATCTGACTTGTTTTCCAAAACATCGGCTCAGAACTCAGAGCTCATAATGGCCGAAATGTTTGTAAATGTGTGCATGCCATTCATTGTGTTGTATCTTGTTCTTGGCAGCTTTGTTAATTCCTGGTGGTGAGTGACATGCTCTCATTTCCTTCTGATGAGCGGGAGAACAGAGAAGTGTGTTTCCTGACCCCAGGATGTGGAAGACGAAATCATGGCACTTCAAGGTCTAGTCCTTGAGCCAGACTCTAGAGAACACTGCTAGAGGAAATACTGTGCTTTTCATGTTGGAGACCGGAAAAGGTCAATAATAATAATAATAATAATAATAATAATAATAATAATAATAGTAGTAGTAGTAGTAGTAGTAGTTGTTGTTGTTATTACTAATGTAATAGCTATTTGATAGTTACTTTTAAAATACAGTATACAGTCATTAATTGCATTGCTACTTTCTATATTATATTTTATACACACTCACTGACATCGAAAACTGTCAGTGACTCCAGTTGTAAGAGCCGCAAATAATAACTTGACTTCTATTAGATCATTTTAATTTTTTTTTGATAAATCAACTGTTGAACTGCATCCCAATCATCACAAATACTGCAGAAGACCTATTGGAACCTGTGTGAACCAAAGATTCTCACAAAAATCAGTCAAGTTTGGGGTTATATTCAGTGCAGGGGCATGCATGAGATCTGCAAAGTGACAGGCAACATCTACCGCCTGAAGTATCTACACATTTGTGCTGCCCATTACATTACATAACGCACCTTCTTATACTTCATAGCCTCCACATCACAGTTTCTGAAAGCAAAGAAGGTCAAGGTGCTCCAGGATTGTCGAGCCCAGTCACCAAACATGAACATTGTTGAGCATGTCTGGGGTAAGGTAAGAAGGAGGCATTGAAGATGAATCCAAAGGATCATGATAAACTCTGAGAGTCCTGCAAGAATGCATTCTTTGCCATTCCAGATGACTTTATTAATAAGTTATTTAAGTCATTGCAGAGATGTTTAGATGTTTAGAGTCCTCCAAGCTCATGGGAGTCATACACAAGATGAATTATTTTTCCACTGCACCATGCCTTTATACTCTATACTGTACATTATTTATGTTAAGTGTATTTATGTAAGACTTTTGTCTAAGCAAAGTCAGACCTTACTGTCCTAATTAGATCACTAAAAATCAAGACATAATCGTATTTTATTTTGACAAAATAAGTGTAATCTTAGAGGCCTTTACCTTTCATAAAAGCCACATCTAATACCAAATGATCAACTAGATATTTGTAAAAAAATTTTACTATTTAAAAACAATAGCAAAAGAGGGCTTCACTTGCTGTATATCAGATTGTGTTTCTTGGACAGCTGGACGTTGAAAAACAAAATCATGAAAAATATTTGTTGCATATCATGGATCATAAAAAAATAATTGTTTGCGTTGGCCAAAACTGATTAGCTGAATTCACATTAAAGCGACAGCTGACTGAGGATTCCGCTTGGTCTTAAATCCTTTTTCGTAGAGTTATTTTCACTATTAAATTAGGACAAATGAGCTCATGTAGGACAAATTCTGGACCTTTGTCAGTGAGGGGTGGGACTTTTTAACCACCCGAACCCCCCTTGACTACAGGCCTGATTTGATGCAACTAAAAAGTAAAGGAAGGAAAAAAATTTAACTTATAATTGATATACAGTATCTGGAAAAAAATAAGAGTTTTAGCCAGGTGAAAAAGTCAAAACATGTCCTATCAACTTACAGTGCCTCAGTACTCATTAGCATGAGTTGTAACAACCTCAATGTAAAGGGAAATTGAAAACTTAAAATAACGTGTTCAAATAACAACAAAACATCTGTTCTATTAGAATGCATCACGATTACGTACACCTTTAACAAAATTAGGACAGCCACCATTTTGTAGCAGGTGGTGCTCATAATTCCAGGAGCTAGAAAAAGTATAGGGATGGACTTTGTTGACTGCAAATAATGAGTAAGTACTCTGATTTGTTCTATTTATTGTCACATTTTGCAAACTTAGATAACTTTAATATGCAGGACCCAAGTGCTGCCAGGCAAATTTTGTCCTCTAGACACTAAGTTTCGAATATTGCAAGTTAATGTTAGTAAATAACAATGCACACACTGATTCTGCATTTGTTTTTTAACATGAAGTTTTCGCTGCCTCGACTAGTCTGTAACAGAGAGTGTGTCGACGCAAATTAAAAAAAGTCAGCTTGCCAACTGCCAGTTAAACATCAGAAGAAGTCAGTTATTTTTATATTTGGTTATTTTTCAACCAGTAGTCAATGATTTGAGAACAAATATTTATAATAATTTACCCAAAATAGATTTTCTCATTCTAAAGGTTGCAGCACATTTCCAGAGGCCAGATTGATTTACAACAAGTGAGATTTTATTGAGGCATTGAAGTGGCGCAGTAGGTAGTGCTGTCACCTCACAGCAAGAAGGTCACTGGTTCGAGCCTTGGCTGGGTCAGTTGACGTTTCTGTGTGGAGTTTGCATGTTCTCCCTGCATTAGCTTGGGTTTACTCTGGGTGCTCCAGTTTCCTCCACAGTCCAAAGACATGAGGTACAGGTGAATTGGGTAATCAAAAATGTCAGTAGTGTATGAGAGTGAATGAGTGCGTATGGATGTTTCCCAGAGGTGGGTTGCAGCTTGAAGGGCATCCGCTGCTTAAAACGTGCTGGATAAGTTGGCGGTTCATTCCGCTGTGGCGACCGCAGATTAATAAAGGGACTAAGCCAAAAAGAAAATGAATGAATGAATGAGGTTTTATTAAACATCTCTTTTTTCGTATGTTTACTGTAAACAAATATTTAAACTTAAATAAATGCCAAATTTTCTCATTGTAAAGGTTGCAGCACATCCCCAAATGTCCCGTTATATGCACACACTAAACAAATATTTAAGCAAAAAATACTTTGCAAGGACTATTGTATTGTAAGTACATTGAATGCAATTGCTCAAATGGGAGTAAAGACCTTTAATGAAATGTGTAATGCATTTTGTGTTCTGTTCTATTTCTAATTGAGAAAATCTGCAAGATTAAGTTCAGTGAACTTAAAAATGTAAGTTAATGTATTTAAACGTAACTTGGCAAGTTCTGCCAACTTGATAATGTAAGTTTACCAATAAAACTAAACTTCGAATGTCCAGTTCACTTGAAATAAGTAGTTGGGTCAATTATGTTATTAACTCTGTTAACTAAAATTTTAAGTTGAGAAAACTTAATACAGCCAAACGGAGTCAATGCAACAAGATGATTTAACTAAGTTAAGTTGACCGAACAAATCATTTTTTACAGTGTAGTTAGGATGATTATTATCCATAACTTACTTTTTCCTCATGGTTTTTAAGCAAGCATATTGGCATTTTCATAATTTGTCTAGCTTCTACCAAGCAACAGATGGATTGATTTCAAAGTAGTTTTGATTGGACACAGATTTGAATGCAAGTACCATAAATGTTAATAAGTATGTTGATTCTGTTATCCTGCTGTCAGCGAGACCTTCAGAACAGACTTGCTATCTATATTTGGACTGCAGATTGCCAGCTATAGGAACCTCTGTTAAAAGCAGTGACTCATACTAATTGCAACCTGTTTCAGCACAAAGCAAAATCAACTCTTATTTATTTGCTACTTAACATATTTTTTCTTCATGCAGCATTTAACAGAGAAATTCCTCTTGAGTGCGGGCTCGAGTGTTCTGCTAAAGGGATTAACGATAATGGAATAGAATTGTTATAATGCCTCTTTTGTTCATTTATAATTACTGACATTAACCAAATAAGCAAATCCCAACACCCAGCTGTCAGTCAAGAACGCCTTCGTTTAATTATTTGTTTAATGACTGGTAAAATTCTAGTCAGTTCATTAGCGAGCGGCGTAGCATTTGTACATGTGCCAGGTAACATTATGACTTGAGAATCCTCTGCCCTTTCATAACATTCACACTAATGAACGTTTCAAGAGCCAAATCAAACATAAAACATGCCTGGGATAACACACACACACACACACACACACACACACACACACACACACACACTGACTGCAAATTCTCACTTTCTGGAATTTCAGTCCACGCTGTAGGTCTGATTGCTGCCCGTCCCTGGTTATGCTTTACCTCACGCCTTCTGCTTCATTTAGTTATTGATTCAGATGGTGGCCTGCAAAACATTTCAGAAACGCTGTTATTTTACAAAACGTAATTTAAAGCAACCCAGGCGATGCATAATAACTCTGCTTAATGCTCTCGTGGATGGTGGTTGAAACACCGAAGTGAAATGATCTGATTAGGCTTAAACGGTCAAATGGGATCTGAGGTTCTGTTAAATGGCGTCCCATTCATCATGATCTTGATAGGTTTATGGTCTACTTATGGTCTCGATAGCCTAATAAAGGACATAAAGGGATAGTTCACCCAAAAATGAAAATGTTAATTTATGTACCTTGAGGAATACCAAGATGCAACATTTTCTCTTCAGAAGAACTTAGAAAGAAGATTGTTAGCTAATGCAAGTCCTTGGTGATTTACTAAAACAAGTCAATGGCTATGGCACCTTTGGAGTCGAAATAAAATTAGGGTGCAATTTAGTATTAAAAGTGAATTGATTGAAGCATTATACCAAATTCAATTCTTCATGATTGGTAATTAGTCCTGAGTTTAAAGCACAAGCTTCATGTTCATGTCAAATGCTGGGAAACTGTGAAAGGTCAATCTTCTTGATTAAGATCATACAAGCATTTGAAGTCTTGGTTTCTCATGGGTTTAGCAAAAGGTAATCTTTTTACAAATAATTTCAAGCCGATGGTTTCGTTAAACAATAAATGCATTAAACTTAAATGGCTGCATCTAAAACTCAAGCACAAACGTTGCATCCGGAGGTAGAATTACAATGCAAGAAGGCATCAAAACATCTGAATCTAAACTGCTGACTTCCGGTCTTCAGAGGTACCCTCTTCTAATCGAATTTTGAAGGCAGTCTATGTGTCTTTCCAACACAATCTCACGGCAATTCGTAACTTTTTGGTTTAGTGGCTAATTTGTGAAAATTCATATGATCTCATTTGTACAATTTAGTACGATTTGCTCATTCCGCGATGACGGTTAGGTTTAGGGATGTGGTTGAGTTGGGTGCCATGCCTCCTTTTTAAAAGTGAACATTTTCATACGATTTAACTTGTACAGATTCATATAAATCAGTGACTAAACTGATAAAACGTTAAATACTTGCATTTCCTCGTGAGATCAGGCTGGTCTTTCACTCAAAAGAATTGTTTTTGAGAACTTCATTGTGTCACATCCCCGGC
Organism: Danio rerio; assembly: GCF_052040795.2. Taxonomy (NCBI): domain Eukaryota; kingdom Metazoa; phylum Chordata; class Actinopteri; order Cypriniformes; family Danionidae; genus Danio; species Danio rerio. The sequence goes on along the minus strand of NC_141034.1, from coordinate 18,069,056 downwards.
TTGTTCCTGCTCACCCAATTATTGCTCTCCTTCACAAACCACCTCCATCCAATCCTGTGAACCCTCACCTGCCTTATAATCCTCATCGTCTCTTCTTCGTCCTCTCCTCTTTTTCCATGGATGTTCCTTATGAGTCTTTGAACTGTGTGTTTGTATACTCACCCACGGATGTTCCTTACTTGCCTTCGGATCCTTCACACTGATCAAGGGAAGTGCTTCACTTATAAAGTGTTTACTAGAAGATCTGCCATTGACTTGATGAACTGTTTGTCTGTATACTCACTTACTGATGTTTTCACAAATGAACGAACTATATTGAGATCGCTAACATCAGATGTTTACATTACCATGCTGTGAAAGATTGCAAGCAGCATTAACACCACTCCTTTTCTACCTCCCTTTGATTAAGTGACTTTGTTTTGAGTAAAACTGAAACAATAACCATCCTTGTCTACCAGCGTGATGTGTTTTATGATCAATCCACTTAAATTTGTAAAAACAAAAATTTATAAATATGGTATCTCCAAAGTGGCACTTTTGTGTGTTATTTTGATGGCATTTTAATGAGAAGTTGGTAATGTAGTTAGCCAATATTCCCTCAGTTATCGCCAAAGTTCTCTTTATTGTGGTGTTCATGATTAAATCGTTTATGCTGTCTTAGAGACGCATGTTTGAAATCATTTTTACCTGGTGCCTTCAAGCACAAAGGCTGCAGCATAGATTTGGGTTTGATATCCCACAATCCTGTGCATTCTATTTCTGTCTGTTGAAAAGAATTTTAAAATGGCATCTCAAAGCATTTCTTGATTTTCAGTCATTTTCTTTTCGGCTTAGTCCCTTTATTAATTAGGGGTTGCCACAACGGATTGACCCGGCAACTTATCCAACATATGTTTTATGCAGCGGATACCCTTCCAGCTGCAACTCAGTCATTGGGAAACACCCACACACTCTTATTTACATGCACTACAGACAATTAAGCTTCCTCCCCTATAGTGCATGTCTTTGGACTGTGGGAGAAACCAAAGCAGTCCCACGCCAACACCGGGAGAACATTCAAACTCCACACAGAAATACCAACTGACCCAGCCAAGGCTCGAACCAGTGACCTTCTTGCTGTTAGGCAACAGTGCTACCCACTGCACCACAGCGCCACCCTCTTTATTGTCATTTTTTAATGTGTAAATGTATGTTTTTGACCAACTTTTTAATTTTGTGACTATTGTAGTTATCAAATGTTCCTTTCATTATCACTAGGTTCACATTAAATCTGCATGCACTGAAATCTGCAGATACGTTTTTTAGTCCATCGAGCATATTCATTTATATGTAAATGTGTGTAAATATTCAGTTTTGGTCCCACTTTATATGAAGTGGCCTTAACTACTTTCTACTTGCATCAAAAAATTAATACAATGTACTTACTGTGTTCATAATGTATTGCAGAACACTTCTGGTGCTTTTGAGGATGGATACAGGTAAGGTTAGGAAAAGGTTTGTTAGGTTATGGCCATGGATAGGTTTAAGGGTGGAAGAAGGTGTAAAGAATGGTCTACAGTGTAATTACCAATGCAATTACAGAAATTAATAACAGATTACATGCAGGTTTAATCAGTCATAAATGCAATGTAAAAACATTTACACAAGAACATTGTAGCAAATTATTAATTTATAATGTAAATACATATTTATTAGGGTCACCTAAAATAAAGTGGGACCTCGGTTTTTATAATCATTTCAGTAATTTTATTAACTAATGTGCAAATGTTTATGATTTATTTACAAAACAGTTTGTAAAGTAATATGTTTCCTTTACTATTAATCTTCTGTTAAATACATTTATAGGAGAGAATGCTTTGTTTACCAAACAAATTGATCTCATTGGATTTGCACTGTAAACATTAAGTTAAAAAAACATTATTATTTTTTTCACGTTAAGCTTTTAGTTACTATACTCCCATAATTATTCAGCATGAATCTATAGATACTGCAAATAAAATTCTGCGCAGAAATAGCAAAACATGTATACAGTTTCTGTCTAGCCCTGGTTATATCACCAAAGCTCTCTCTATTTTATTGTATGTGTTTAAATCATTATGTTGTCTCAGAAGTCTGAAATCTGTTTTACGAGGTGCCATGCTGAAATACTGGCAACAAGTCAGCATCCTATAAGCTTTCAGATACAGCCAATGTATCTTCAGGAGCCACAACTTGTTATTTAATTAATTTGTTATTTATTTATTTACATTTGGTTGTCAAAAATCCAGCAGCCATTGACTTGCATTTTTTTATTATTATCAAAACCTTTTTTTTTTTTTCATTGCTGGATGAACAATTTCCTCAAAAATCACAACTGGGAGTGTGGAACAATTCACTGTTGAGATGTAGCCTTTTCAGTATCAGACCATGGCAATTATTCTCACTAGACCAACTCTTCAACTTCAGCCAATTTTTATCACAGAAATCCTGCATATCAGAACTTCAAACAGTGGCATTTAAGACCTCGGTAATATTAACACAAACCATATGTCCACTATAGTGGACGCAAATGAACTGCTGGTCTTCAGAAGGCATTGTCAGTTAAAACTTACAGCACAGGGGCCAGACACTTTATGTGACACTTCAGACTGGGGGAGTAATAGTATTATCACTGAGGAGGACACGGGCGTTTATGAACGAAAGGAGGCAGATGAGTGAGTCAGAGGAAAAGGAAATGATTGTAAATCCATTCAGAACTTCGGGATTCTCTTTTCAACAGGAAAAAGAGCGTTTTATTCCCGTCGTCCTGTGGCACATCCTCTTGCAGAGACGCTTCTTTGGGTTTCACCTGATTCTGAGGTGCTTCTGTTGGCTTTATTAAATGACATCAGAAAACGCGCAGGTTTGCTAGAATATCTAAAACCCCGGAGGACTGGAAACCTGGAAATGAAGAGAGATTTTACGTTTTTCTGTCGGATTTGGATTGGGATTCCCTTCTTCTCAGGTGAGAACGCATTTTCCTAAACACTTCGAAGTTTGTTGTCATAATAGAACGCGGCAAAATTTAAACTCTTTGTTTCATTTAAAAAGAGGCAATGTCAGAACATTCACTTCATGAACAACTATCAAAACTGAAAGAGCGCGAAAGGTTCGCATTAATGTGACCGTTTGAATTTTGTCGCCTTTTAAAACTCAAGTTTTCATGAAAGTTTGTCGGGAGCTTTTCCCGAGTTGCTCAAGTTTTGTATTAACCTACTTCAGCAAAAGTTTTCTTTTGTATAACTTTTTTTCTTCATAATTGTGCCTAATAATTATCCTCTCATTTATCATTAGTAATTTATTAACACCAGTCATAACCACCAATTAGCTACACAATTTGAACCATAATCAGGTATTAAAACAATTTAAAAGATTAATGAATCGAAGACATCAAGTAGACTAGCTCTATTCATAACTCACAAAATTCATAATTCTTGCATGAGGTTTAAAGCAGAGTCTATGAATTTGTATGTACTTTTAATTCTACTTGACTTTCTGTCCTTCTGTGCATCTCACGACTGTTCGCCTTTAGTTAGGCTATGCATAGTTCATTACAATCACCGCACTGCTGTTCTCCTTCACACGAGCAATCATTGCAATGTCTGCAGTTTAATTTACTTTTTCCCTCAACGAAAGTACTATATGACACATCACTAGAGGGAGCCTTGTGGTTATACATGAAAGGTGAATGCCTTTTGTTAATTGGTATTACTAATGGGATGGAATTAAAACTCCAGACTGCAATGTAGCCAGACACAGTTTTAATAAAGCAGTTGAGTTGCATGACATGAGAATGATAAGCTGTGATCCATCAAATATGCTAATTAGAAGCCACAATGACTTTTGCATTGACAGGAATAATCTTTTTTTTGTGGCAGATGCAAAATCATGTTTTTATTTTGACCTTAATCGTCATGGTATTTCCTAATGTTTTCTGTTATCGATATCCCGCATATTATTATTTTTTGCTGTGGTATTTCTTATGTACACAGTATTATTCCAACAGAACACCTCTGAAACCAGACCCTCAGTCAGGGGGTGTGATATCAGCCAATCATAATACTGAGCTGTTTGAGACAGCAGAAACCCACTTTTCTCCTCACTGCACTGCTCTCAAAAATCCCTTTTTCATGCTAGTGGTGAAGAAAGAAGTTCATTTTGCAGTGAATCCCAACTAAAAGAGATACTTAAGAGTCTCAGCCAGTGCAGGTGTCATATATTGAGATTGGAAGGGTTGTAAAACTAATTCTTCCAGCATGTTGGCAGGTTACACATCAAATACTGTAGCACCTCTTCTATAGATTTTGGCAAAAGGATGAGAATTTTCTCAATGCTAGGAATCTACAGCTATAAGAACCACACTTATAGATGTCTTTATTAAAACACTGCACAAAATCAAAACCACATGGCAGCTTGGTGTCCCTGTGCTTGACTGCTTTGTCATAACAAGCGCTACAGTATGTCCAAAATGTTAGAATACCTTTAAGCAGCATGGCTTTCCAAATTACCTACTTTTTCAGAATACCTTGTGAAGCTGATATGAAGAGCAGAATTTAAATTAGTGGTCAACTACATTTGAACGTGTCAAGCAGGTTTATTATGTAACAGCATGAGGAGCTCTTTTGGCTGCAACATTGCCTTCTAGGCAGTATCTGTAGTGTGTCGTATAATAGACAGTAATTACTGTCTGGAGATTCTGCTGATTAAACTCCATTACTCTGTTGGCGGAAACAAATATCTCATCATTAGATCTCCAGAATGTTTGTAATTTGATATATGACTGGAGCAGAATGCTGTAAAGTGTGATTGTAAAGCCATATTTTAAACCTCAGATGATGACTTAATGTTTTAAGTTCACACTTTTGCAACGTGTTTTACAATAGCTGGGCTAATTGTCTCATACTGTGTATATACTGGCTGGGTTTTGAAATCACAACCAATTCCGATCTATCTGGTTATTATGAGAGCAGTGAAATTAAAAATATATATCATTACTGTGTTTATTGTGTGTATATAGGGCCAGTGCTATAACCTTACGCCTTCAGTTTTACACAGCAGTATGTTTATCTATTAAGTTGGTGCTACAGACAAGACTGAATTCCACCAAAATAGAGAAACCTTTTTTAGGGCTTTGTGTAGGTTTGTATTTTACATTACTCAAAAAATACTCTAAAATGTCTCTGCCAGTGTTTTCAAACAATTATATTTGATTTACCAAAGTCACACAAATTTCATATCTGTAAGATCCATAACAGAGAGATGTCACATCTAAAATGAAGCTTTTCCTTCATAAATGCCAAAATGTAAAATAAAACCAGTCATTTTTGTTCTATTGAGAGAACTTTTATCGTTTTGATTTGCATTTTTTCTTTTGGGTTGTGCAGTTTAATTCACAGAATGTTTTTATACTGTAAAAAAATTGGTCACATCTATAAAGCATGTTTATTTTCCTCATTTAAAATGTAAGATATGTTTACAGATTGATATTTTCCTGATCCCATAACTCTGTAGTTATGGGTTATATAAACAGATGTTTCAGTATATAATGTTAACATATAGTTTTTTTGTGAATTTATGCTTTAGGTTTTTACTGCATATGTCACATCCATAACACTAGAATTGCTTAATACCTAAAATTACAAGTATTGAGGAGACATAGTCTAAATATTGTGGGCTTTTGCTTTGGCAGATTATAAAAATACTGACAGAGTGACCAAACATAGTAATATTTAAAGACTTCAGATGAAAAAATCTCTAAATGCTATCTGAAATTTTCTTCTAAAATGACAGATTTTGTCAGCCTCCTATGTTTATGTTCAGTTATTTCGCTTTAAAGGCAATATGAATAACTTATTTGTCACTATAAAAGTAAAATTACTGTGCCTACACACAGGAGTTGGAGAAAAAGGCTAATTTTAGAAGAAAATATCAGATGGCTTTTAGAAGTTTTTGCTTCTAAACTCTTCATTTGTCTGTGGATTCTTTTTATCTTGGAGCAGTAATTTAGACTTTGAAAAGCAACAGTAGAGTACTTCTGTTTTACATGTTTATGGGAAATTGCAGAGAAACTAATAGTGGGGTCAAATTTTAACCTAACATAAAAGGAGTGCCATTTGAACTCAGCAGGGGGTTAATTACTTAAGAAAATAAAAAATACTACTGTTCAAGTTCCAGTCTTTTTCCAGTTCCAGCTGAAGTACTAAATTACAAGCCTGTTATTAGCTTGTAGTTGATTCAAATAACTGTTCTGTTAAAATAAATGTTTTCAACACAAAGCAGTATTGAAAAAGATGTTTTGCCAGTTTAGGAGCTGCAGAGGTTATTTCCTCTCTTTTTTTTCATTATTTTCTCATGCAGTCACTTTTGTTATATCACTTACTATCTAAGCAGAATTCTCTAATAGACTTTCAGTCTGTTTCTAGGTTTGTGTTTAAAGGACCTGTCATCAGGTTATATACTGTGTTTTCACTTTAAATTGAGAGCCTTCTTGAGGGGCCTCAACAGAGAAAAATCTGAAGCTTATTGGTTTAAGCACAGAGTTGCCATAATTGGAGTGAGCTCCATGGCCCATGGCAATATTTCACGGCGAGTTATGAGGCCTAACAAGTGTTAGGTTTCTCTGGTCAGTGATATGGCATGATCTTCCATTGGAGGTCAGTGAGGGTTCATGGGAAAGGGGACATTTCCTTGGCCTCCTTTGACCGATTCCATATTCAAATGGTTAATCTCCTGATATCCATTTCTGCATCACAGCATCAGCTGACTTGCATCAGGTAATGACACATGTCCACATGAACTCTGTGGCACCCCTCAATCCTCGCTAATTTAATTGCACTTTCCTACTGTTCCAGCATCAGTTGAAACAGCTTTTCCTCTAAAACTTAATGACAAACATCATTTGCAAATGATAGAAAATGCAATGATGCAGTGGAAAGAAGACAGCGTCCTGTTGGCAATCTCCACAGGTACAGGAAATACTAGTAAGGGATGAGAAAGCGACATGTAGGAAACCCACACAGATGTCTCCCCTCCCACAACATCCTGACCTCACCCCAAATCCCAGCCAGGAAATAGGAAGGCCACAAGTAGGCAGATAGACAGACGAGCATGAAAGGACATACAGTCACAATTTTGGATCTCATCCTCTGCCGGCGGGGTGACAGCAGAATCAAAGTGTGTCCCTGGCCTTGGCTCTAGAGGACAGAGGAACTGCATCCAGCTCTTTCTGTCTCGCTGGTGTTTTAATGCACATCCCCTCCTGAGGCTTGACCGATGTCCTCCACCGGGAGCAGTGGGATGCTGACTCCTCAGTCCAGGGAGGAGGTCTGTTCCATGGCCTCGCTGCCCTCCAGTTGTAGGCCGGACACACGACTATTTCAAGCCCTGTGCCCCTTGGTTTGACCGGGATGATATGATCTGACCCCAGTGATACTTCTTAAACTATTGAGAAACTCTGTTTTCAATAGATAGATATTAGACAGAAAGACATACATTACAAATAGACAGATAGATAGATAGATAGATAGATAGATAGACAGACAGACAGACAGACAGACAGACAGACAGACAGACAGACAGACAGACAGACAGACAGACAGATAGATAGATAGATAGATAGATAGATAGATAGATAGATAGATAGATAGATATACTGTATAGAGACCGACAGACAGACAGACAGACAGACAGACAGACAGACAGACAGACAGACAGACAGACAGACAGATAGATAGATAGATAGGTAGGTAGGTAGGTAGGTAGATAGATAGATAGATAGATAGATAGATAGATAGATAGATAGATAGATAGATAGATAGATAGATAGATAGATAGATAGATAGATAGATAGATAGATATAGATAGATAGATAGATAGATAGATATACTGTATAGATAGACCGACAGACCGACAGACAGACAGACAGACAGACAGATAGATAGATAGATAGATAGATAGATAGATAGATAGATAGATAGATAGATAGATAGATAGATAGATAGATAGATAGATAGATAGATAGATATACTGTATAGATAGACAGACAGACAGACAGACAGACAGACAGACAGATAGATAGATAGATAGATAGATAGATAGATAGATAGATAGATAGATAGATAGATAGATAGATAGATAGATAGATAGATAGATAGATAGATAGATAGATAGATAGATAGATAGATAAATAGATAGATAGATAGATAGATAGATAGATAGATAGATAGATAGATAGATAGATAGATAGATAGATAGATAGATAGATAGATAGATAGATCGATAGATAGCTAGATATACTGTATAGATAGACCGACAGACAGACAGACAGACAGACAGACAGACAGACAGACAGACAGACAGACAGACAGACAGACAGACAGACAGATAGATAGATAGATAGATAGATAGATAGATAGATAGATAGATAGATAGATAGATAGATAGATAGATAGATAGATAGATAGATAGATAGATAGATAGATAGATATACTGTATAGATAGACCGACAGACAGACAGACAGACAGACAGACAGACAGACAGATAGATAGATAGATAGATAGATAGATAGATAGATAGATAGATAGATAGATAGATAGATAGATAGATAGATATAGATAGATAGATAGATATACTGTATAGATAGACCGACAGACCGACAGACAGACAGACAGACAGACAGACAGATAGATAGATAGATAGATAGATAGATAGATAGATAGATAGATAGATAGATAGATAGATATACTGTATAGATAGACAGACAGACAGACAGACAGACAGACAGACAGACAGACAGACAGACAGATAGATAGATAGATAGATAGATAGATAGATAGATAGATAGATAGATAGATAGATAGATAGATAGATAAATAGATAGATAGATAGATAGATAGATAGATAGATAGATAGATAGATAGATAGATAGATAGATAGATAGATAGATAGATAGATAGATCGATAGATAGCTAGATATACTGTATAGATAGACCGACAGACAGACAGACAGACAGACAGACAGACAGACAGACAGACAGAC